>NW_028301558.1:21999166-22337500 GCF_042242905.1 Orbicella faveolata
CACTATTCTTTCTCATTGCAATTCACGCGAAAAAGGACGGCGGGTCGACGGTGTGCCATCGTGTTGCTCGTGACGCAATGCACTCTGGTAAAAAGTGGCGCACTGCACTCTGGTTTAATGCGATGCATTCTGGTAAAAAGTGATGCATTCGAGAATTCGTACCCCCTTCTATATATTCTTCTTAAATCCTGATTATGTTGCTGCTCGCTCGCTATACTCGCTCCGCAGCAATTATCGCATTCCTGGGTAATACAAGAGACAGAAATTTCTCAATGGGAAGAATCGGACTCTTTTCTCGAAATTGACTTTTCACGTGAGTAAAACATTGCATTGGCATTGGCGCATGGAACAAGTCCCTGTAGTTACCATATTCTAATGAAGCCAAATTTTAACCCAACATGGTCTAAGCTCTCTTAAGCGACCATCTCCTGTAAGCGACCACCTGGGCTTGACGTTCTGGGTGGTCGCTTACGGGAGGTTCGACTGTAAAGGTTATTTAACTAGCCTTTGTAAAGATTTAAATGAAATTGTCTTCCAAACATGGAGGTAAAAAGATTCCTACTTAACAAAACACTGTTTATATCGTGCAATGAAATTGAATTGAAAGCGGCAATTGCCGAAATTAATTCGTGAGCAGGCCATGTTAATGGCTCGTATTGCAAAATTCGGACTGCTAAGGGCTAATCAGACCGTTAACCGCTGATCAGAATTCTCCTTGTCATCGCGGATCACCTCAGCTATATAATAACAGTAGTCTTAACTCTAGCGCGCGCGTTGGCCAAAGGAAAAAAGGCCAAATGTTGGCAAACATCTGAAAATAGTGAGCAAGCGAGCAACTGGATTTATAAGCCTGAAGCTGTTTTAATTTGTTTTTTATTATTATAATCCTGGTTTGCCTAAACAGATTTAGAACGACTGCTTAAGAAGCCACATGCAATTCACGGAAAATCTATAACAGTTGTGCGCCAGCTTCCTAAGAAGAAGTTACCACCTGACCCAGTTAACGTTCACGTACAAGGAATCAGCGAAACGACCACTAAAGACTGCTTACGGTTTTACTTGGAAAAGTTCAGTGACGTTGAAGTCGTGGAAGTGTATCTTGGTTGCAACAATGACGCCCTTGCAACTTTTGAATCTGAACCAGGTGATTTTAAATCACTGAGTTATATTCATTCTTAGGATAACCGAGGGGATTCTCGCCCGCTCATTGGTTGAGAACTATGATTGATGAGCGTATAACCACAAATGACGTAATACAAGGCAATTTATGGAGAAATTAAGAAATTCCAGTGACTTAGGGGTGTTAAGAATGTCAATTCACATAATTGTAGCAGGTCATCCCGTTCTCTCTATTGTACTCTCTGTTGACAATTTGGATTCTATAGATGTGTGAGCATGACTTCGGAAAGTCAAAACCTACAAGTAATATGTCATTGTTGGAAACTTAAATATAAAGGCGTAGTTTCTTTAACAAGATCTATATTTAACAAATTGATGTCAGTTTTTACGTCTGTCCTCTTACTGATAATAAATTGCGTCATAACATTGTCAAAGTGGCTGTGGAACCACGAGCCGCAGGTGAGTGATTCCGGAATAAACTTTGACAATTTATCATCAATAAGAGGACAGACGCATAAAAAGCTGACGTCAATTTGTTTTCTTTTACAATAACAAGACCTCAGAATGGTCAAATGCCGGGAACAAATGAGGGGAAAAGACGCCGTAAACTTGCCGTTAACAAAGATAAGGGAATTTTATTCAAAATGACGCGAACACTGTCGATAGTTTTTCTCGCTTTTTGATTGGCTACTTAAAAAAGTACATGGAATCTCATTGGTTAAAAAGTTGACAGTTTGACAGCTGACAGTTGAACTTGAAAGCTTGCGTAAGTTAAAACTTTATCCGTCTGTACTCTTATTGATGATAAAAATGAGCCAATCAGAACGCGAGAAATTAGACATTGTAAAAAGTGCACTGAAGCCGTAAAAGGAGTGTTATACTGTCAGAAGAATTATATACCCTGGGAATAATTACAACCTTAGGGCTATATGGAGGACTGACTCTGTTACCCTATGTTTGATTGAAAAGTTACCCTATGAAAACACCCTGTGTTTATTAATTATTTCTACCTTTATAAATGCACGTAATGTTCTTATTTACATTAAGCTCTCCTTCACTGCATGTGGTGGTGCAAGAAATACAGGTTCAAGGAATATCTCAGTATTCGTTCGTAAAATATATCAAATCTTTTCGCTTGAACGCCATTGGTCTAAACGCGTCACGTGACTGAATGAGCTTCAGCTAAAACTGGGAACTGTCCGATTGATATTTCCCATATTTTCAAAAGATTCTGCGTGCAAAAATGCCTGACCGGTAATAGACACAATAGCTCCCATTTGACTTTAAAAATATGTAAGGTCTGTTACCCGAAGCTCACAGTTTTCCTCGGGCTTCGCTCTCGGAAAACTGTTCTGCTTCTTGTAACAAATAGTGTCCGCGGACAAATATGCGAGCGTATTGTCGCCCCAAGTAGAGTCGATCTTTCTTTGCGATCCTTCATCTAGGCATCCTTTAATTATCAAAGGACCCTATGGAATGCCAAGATGAAGATGTTTAGGAAATTGTAATATAGGGAGAACGAATTATAATTTGTTTTAAATAGGTTTTTTTTTTTTTTTTCTCTCAAGACAAAACGACAGAATTTAAAACTTTCGTGCCTAGTACAGGTTATTTTTCGATCTCTGTGGTTTCGGAAATCTTTGGAGGGTCTTGAAATAACCAATCCAGTGAAGTCATCCATACAACGCGCCTGGCAACACTTTCCGCGGACAAACTAGTTACCATGTGTAAAATTAACAAGCGGCACTCTCTTAGGAATAAGCCTAAATTGGGTATTAACTCTCTTACCCTGCTTTCTCTCTTGAGTTAGATTAATTTGTAAGTGGCAATTAATCAAGTTGAAAGCTCTTTTCTATATTTTTCAGACTTTGAATCGCTATTCCGCAAAGTAAACAAAGATAGAAAAGGTCTCCAAGGAAAGAAACCTCATTTGAAGCGTGTGCCTATCTGCTCATGTATTCTGGTAACAGGATTGAAAAAAGAAACAACCGATGACACTATAGCACTGTATTTTGAAAATGAAAAACGGTGTGGAGGAAAAGATATTAGCCAAGTGGACAGGAAAGGAAAAGATCAAGCCTTGGTTTATTTCGAGGATCCTTCAAGTAAGATTTATTTATTATCATTACAGCTAAAGGCAAATTACCAGAGTTACAAACCAGCCAATATTAATTCTAGACTTCAGTTCTTTTGAGTGCAGTTTGTACTTAACATTAAAAACTAGTGTGACAATCTCAGATAGTGCAGAGCGCAATTGATAGTTCTGGTACAGTAGTCCCATAAGTATTCACCCCTGCTCGGTTCACTTCCGGTTTGTGTCTACCTTGGTAGTCTGCTACGGCTTTTCCCCTTTGCAGTGTGTATGTTTCAAGGTTGTATTTTCATTCAAGGTCCAAACATTACGCACAAATTAATAACTACTTGTGTTTTACGTTGATTTTCGTTCATTTTCAATTCAATAATACGCTGAAGCAGCAAACGTGACAATTTAGCTCTTCACGCCAACCTTGTAACTTGATACTTTTGTTTTCCTCGCAAAGCCATGTAATATGAAACCCTTGTTTTCTCCAAAACATACGGAAGATGTCCTTGTTTTTTGGAGATAAATGAAAGAAAGTTAAATATCTGATGTAGTGATGAAGAAACGGAACTGAAACGATGTTGTTTTACTAAAAATGCAAATTTTTACCGATGAACAAGAACTAATTCAATTATAAGATAGTCACGAAATACCACTTTCTTTTCTGTTGCCACCTTTGTTGTTAACAATAAAACAATTCAAAATTAACACACAACGATATTGATGGCTGAGAAGCATTTCAACGAAAAGTATTGAAGATAAACAGCGCTACTTGGCCGATATGAATGAGTCTCCTCAAAGACTGATTAAATTAATTTGCGCTTTCATTAGCTGCCCCGGCGTCTGCAGCAATATTTGAGCATTTTCCTGGTTTCTTTTGTTACAAATTTACAATTTGCGGAGTATTAAAGCCACTAACTTGGGAACTTTTTGGTCTCTCTCACAGACACAATTAAGGCAAGAAATAAACAAGCTGCTAAGGAGAAGCAATACATTTGAACCCTGACAAGCACACTATTGTAGATTGAAAACGGCAGATGATATTTGTTGAACCGACCTGTGCGTAATTCTAAAAGCTACGCAGCCACAGTAACGTTTCACTTTTGCAATAAAAAGGGACAATTGGCGCTACCTGAAAAATAACTGCCGTCCTTGGTCATATGACATGATATATAAAATACCGCGTGGAAAGATAGTGTATAGCACTAACGATGCTAGAACGCATGCGTCTTACATGTTGAGCTCTACCATAAGGAAAACCAGTCAACATTTGTGCGTGATTCCCTATGCAATGTGTCCTTCACCTAATATAGAAGCCACGAACGCTAACTAATCTACGCATGCGTTTAGGGCAAATTAGTTTTGCTCTAAGAGAACGGTACCACAAGGAGAGCAAGGGTTTACCTGAAACAAATATATAGCTTTGCGATGTTCGAGGTTACGTGACGGCGATGGAATGTGTTTTACGTAGAGTACACATGTACCTTTCCCATCCTACCCCCACTACTTCCTTGCCCCTAGACTAATTAATGAATTGAAATTAATTAATTAAACAAACAGTAAAGTTTACACCTTAGCGCCATAGGGCCATAGTACCATAACACCTTAGTTCCTTAGCGGCAGGCAGCTCCCATAACCATCCCAATAGTGCACTCTGCACTAATAAGAACTAACGAATCTCTTGAACTCGAAATTAGGGGCCAAATTAATTTTCGCAGAGGAACAATTGAAATAACTGAATCTTTCAAAAAACATCATCCAATCTGAGAGCCCTCCAGTTTTTTTTTTTTTTTTTTTTTTGTCTTTAGTTTTTTGTCTTTCTTCACAGGTGTTCAAAATGTCATGGCCAAGAGTCAAACGCAAGGCCACACTCTTGAAGGACAAAACTTGGAAGTGAAGCCCTACTACCCTTTCCTTCAAGATGCAACAACGAAGAAAACGGAAATCCCGTTTCACCTGAAACAATATAATATATTCAGATGAGTCATGGCCGAGGGTCTCAATGGCAATGGGGTTAACCGTCAACCATCGAATAGCGAAAAAAGTCACACCACCAATATCTCAAAAATGATATCCCCTCTGGGTGTTAGCCAAATAGTCTTATATTTTTAGGGTTGGTACTTAATGAAAAAGTAAAACATATCCAGTGTCCAGTGTATTAAATGATAACTTTGTTCGTGGCTAGTCTTACGCAGCTCGTTTCGTCCCGTCATCTTTAAAAAAGAAACGCCAGCCAGAAGGGTGGGTTTTTCTTAAGGTTTGTGATATCAACAGCTCATTACTACGGAACAGAATTCTTTTTCAACTATTCATTAGTAAGTTGTTATTTTTGTGATGAAATATAGCCTTCGGCGCTTCGACTCCGGGAGGATAAATCGAACAATTTTTCACCCGTTGGTGGCAAGGTTATATTGTTCATTGATGTGCAGTATTAAAAAGGTCATGATTTGAAAGCCGTCATCGCTTGTGATTACTGCACACTAGTCCGTATCAACCCTCTTTGAAGTTAGTCACATTCCAGGTGCTTACGGCGTCCCTTGGCAGAGGTAAATCAGGGCTTCGGAACCCAGAAAAAGTGTTCCCATCCCCTGAATAGAGGTGCCCTTGCAATGGAAGTAAATAGAGGTAATTGACAGAAACAAAGACCATATGAACCTTTTTCTCGTACCATATATATGAGACTTGGTCTCTTCCGCATCAGAGATGTTGTATGACCATGCATATATATTGCTTTTTTTATAATATTCATTTAGGATTCTGATAAGGAAACTTTACAAAAGACAATTAATTATAAAATTAAGCGAACGGAGAATATAAGGTTTAGAAGTCATCTTGACGCCATTATCAAGTAGAGAAAATAACAGTCGGGATGTTAATTAACATATCCTTACACCCGTTTCATACTATAAAGAAAAGGATAAGAAGAAGGAGAATTTATTATATACACAGGGAAGGGGGTGGTTACCTAGTCCCCCGAGCCAGAGGCTAATAATAAAAGTGTTTGACAAGTTAAAAATGCTACACACACCTATGTAATTAATTTGGTCGAGTCGAAAAATAGTTAATAAAAAAATGTATTCATTCCAATACTATAAAATTAACATCTTGAACGGTATTTTCTCTACTTGATAATACAGTCAAGATGACCTCGAAACGTCTTAGTCTCCTTTCGCTCATTTTTGCAATTGATAAATGTAATCATTCACGATGCAGAATGACCAACTTAAGAAACTTCATCAAATGTGAAATCTCTATTTTCTACGCGTGCTTAGTGGATCAAAAACTGGAGCTAAACGGTCCTAAAAACGGACATTTGCATACATGTTTCAGTCATTTTAGCATAATTTCAAATATAGTAAGCATCTCGCGTCGTCACCAAACTTCCCAAGCGAACAAAGAACAAAATCGTCAGTAAATGTCCAATTACAGTGTCGCAGTTGATCACCAGCATTATGTCATATGATTAGTCATGACTAAGCTCATTAAAGTTTACAATTTACAACCTCTTCTTGCCACTTTTGAAAGATAATAGTCCCGTATTGACTCTCTTCCATTTGTTATATTTTGGTGGTATGAAATAAGAAATTTTGGGTAACATCAAAATAATATCATAATTTGACATTTTGACATTTTGTTACAGTTTGAAATGATTAAGACAACAATCCAAAGCAATGTGCAAGGCCTCTTATGGAAGAGCGCAAACAATGCAAAATTAGTCTTTTCCACCCATCATGATCTTTTGAGGCCGTTTGGCTACAGCAAGACGAAGACGGGTTCGAGAGTTAATCTCCTGGTGTAGGCCTTCTTCTCAAAGCAGTCCCTGTCAATTTGTTTTTAGATATGGCACCCAGTACTGCTGCCAATAATGCACCACACGTGTTGTGTGGATGTTTTCGAGGAGGATGAAACTCCAGTGCGTGTGAAGCCACTTGGGCTGTCCACGAGACCAGAGTCCGCGTCATAAGTTTAGCTCCTTCTGGGCCCCTTCCACACGTATCCGGAAATATTTGAATCCGCAACTTTTTCTTTCCGGATTCAAAATTTCCTCGTCCACACGCAGCGTATTCAAATCGAATTCGCCTGTCCACACGCATCCGATGATATCCGGATTCACTCTAGAGAAACTAGGCCTACACGTTGTGCCGCCATACTGGTTTATTGTTCGGCAAGAGACTGGACACGATTTTGCTACGTCATTTTTTTTCCATTCTGGAGAGCGGATTAAAAAATATCCGGATTCGCTGCCGAATTCGCCGGGTGCGTGTGGGCGGAAGCCGAATCCGGAAAGAAAAAGTTATGGATTCAAAAATATCCGGATACCTGTGGACGGGGCCCTAGTCTTCCCTGAGATTTCCAAAACCAGGAATAATCTAAAAATAATAAAAATATTTAGCAGATTAACTATCTTTACCCACCATCACGGTCTCTTGGACCCAGCATGGCGTAGGAAAATAGTATCCGCTCTAAAACTAACGGACACTGGAATAACTAAAGTTCTTACACAATTTTGTGCTGAATTAAGGAAAAGATTGCTGAAACAAGATGAAAGGCCTACCAACTGGTCCACGGCTAAGAAGATTTGCTCAGACGATGCGAAGAGAACGGGGGTAGGGGGGGGGGGGGTGGGGAATAGATTGATCCCGTTGATAAGAAATGCTTGGGTAGGTAAAATGGGTCTGCTTAATAAATGAAATTGACAAATTTAGGTAAAACAGACGATTTTCAACCTCACAGTGGCACTAAACCGAGACATCCAGCACATCATATGTGACAATTGAATTTCAGGTACCTGAGCCTGTACGCCGAGTCATTAGCCGACTTACAACACCGACAAATCGGTCAGTGTAAAACGCAGACTGCAGGTCGTGGGTTAAAGGCAGACTGCGGGTACATACTTTTTAAATTTATATCGTGTTATTTCCATTTATCGAGTGCTAACCGGAAACAGGGTTTTCAGGCTCGGTTAGAACCTGAAGGTTCAAGTAATCGGGATTTGACTGTTTATCCACCGGAAAAGTGTGAAAAGCAGCATATGCAGTGTTACACGAAAAGAAGCAAGCTGGTAACAAACATTTTCAGTTGTGTTATTTCTTAAATTCAGGATCGGCGAATGTGTTAGCTACAGCATCTACGATCCTGAGATCTCCATAGTCAGTTGAAAATGAACACTGAGGTAGATTGCCCGGTTTTGCTGTCGCCTGATCAAATGCCAAACTCACACTTATGCCAACCTGACCCGACGTACATTTGTTTTCTTCTACCTGAACGAAAAGACTCACTATATACCGGGAGTTCAACTGTGCTGTGACATTTTCTCGGTCACGATTCTGAGAAAACGAAACCGGAAGTCACTGGATTTCCAGGAATTAACCGCAATGCAAATAATTTTAAGCATTTCAAATGAAAGATCGTTACTAAATCGCGCACATTCTAGCCAATTAAACTTTTAGCTCTTTGCTTTCACCTGTTGATATATTTTGAAAAGTTGGGGCCTGTAGAATCATGGGGAAAGCAGATCAAAAAGAAAGAATAACAAGCTACAAAGAAGCACGCGGATTAGCTTCCGGTCTCCAGGGCCACTCCGATTAATTCTCCGTCATGCGTGAGACCTGCTCACCAGTAACACCTCGGGGATTTTGGCGTCTTCGCGTGATGGCTCAAAGTAGGAGCTTTTTCGACGAAGTTAAGAGGGAATTAGAATGTTCAGTGTGCAAGGAGCAGTTTAGTGAAAGCAACGAACCGAAAATACTGAAATGTCTTCACACTTTCTGCAAATCCTGTCTGGAAGCTTGGCTGCGACAGCAGGGTGGAGAAGCGTTGAGTTGTCCAACCTGCCGTCAGATCACCGAATGCCCGAGCAACAACATCAGCAGCCTTCCATCCAACCTGTTTTACAAGCAGATGGTGGACATTGTTAAGGCTTACAGCGGACTAGGCCAGGAAGATTCACCACACTGTGGAAACTGCGACGTAAGAAAGTCGTTGAAGTACTATTGTGCTGATTGCAATCACTTCCTGTGTGAAGACTGCGCTAGGGCTCACAGAAAAATGAAAGCTCTTAGTGGTCATCAGGTTAAAGAAATTGGGAAATTCAAGCCTAGCGATGCCCGAGATTACGCCAGGAGAGCAAATGTTTGCAAGAAACACAACGATGAAGTGCGATTTTATTGTGAACAATGCGTGATATGTATTTGCCGTGACTGCGCCATATTGGATCATCGAGACCACAACATCGTTTCGCTTGACAACGGATTACAAAAGAAGAAATCAGAAATTGAGAATAAGATGCAAGAAGTCCAGGCAAATGTTCCTCGTTTGAAGAGCGAAAAAGAATTCCTCGAAAAGCAAAGAATAAGAATGAACAAAAGCGTCGAACAAGCGACACAAGAAATACACAGAACGGTGGAAAGGAACATAGAATTGATTCGCCAGCATGAAGCAAGCATGACCGATCGACTAATGAAGCAGAAAGAAACTTTCGATGCTGCATTTTCAAACACAATGACCAGCCTGGACGAAAAACTGGTTGAAATAGAGAGCAGCTTGGACTTTGGCAACGAAATACTTCAACGAAATAATTTACCAGAGATTCTAAACGTGGAAGAAGTGCTTGAACAAAGGTTTCAGGAACTTATGGAGCCTTGTGCATTTAACTTGAAGGCAAATTATTCCACCGTCAAATACGTTTCAAATGACTTGTCGTCCCTGAAAGATTCACCGGGGAAGTTACTCACGACAAACACTGAACCTTCGTCAACCATGGTGGATAGCATGGCCCTGACAGAGGGTGCCGTACAAGGCGAAGATTGCACTTTTACAGTGATTACAAAGGATTCACAGGGAATTAAAACCTACAGTGAAATTGACATGGTTGAAGTTTGCATCCAGTCTCTCCAGACGAGAAAAACCTTGGAGGCCACCATAACAGACTCAAAAGATGGCTGCTATAAAGTATCATACAGACCTGAAGCTGCAGGAGAGTTCAATGTTGTCATAACAGTGGCAGGCGAAGCGATCAAGGGAAGTCCCTTCCACTTGAAAGTGAAAGAAAGAAAGTTGAGAGGAGAAAAGAAAGCAAAACATACGGAATCGCCAGGTATCTGTTTTTAATTCTACTTTTTTTCTTTGATTAAATTTTTCATCGTGCGGGGTGCAACAAGCACATGGTTGATGATTTAGATGGCTTTACATTCCAACTCTTTGTTCAAATATGTGGGTTGAGTTTGTTGTCAGTTCTCAGCTTGCCCTGAGGGTTTTTCTCCGTGTTCTCCGGTTTTCCTCCCTCCACAAAAACCAACATCTCCAAATGCTAATTCGATCACAACAGAGGACCTGCATGAAAACTGGCCAAGGCTGATGTGGCTTCCGCTATTAAGTATTGTATATTTATTTCTATTGTTTTATTATAATTTTTTAATTATCATTAATTTAAATCTATGATAAACGTAGTTTAATCATTGAGGCTTTATGTCCTTTATTAATTGCTGCTGTTGAATGATTAATTTTCATGCGTTTCTTTTCATTACAACAGCGCCACCTTTTCAAGTTGATCAAGTATCCTTCATTACCCTTCATTGTTCATTCAAAAGAGCAAAAATTTCAGTGTTAGATACCATTTAAATTGAGCGTGTTACTTTTCAGTTAACTTAGTCGTTTTAGTGTTAGTGAATATGGATAATTAAGGTTATGAAAGCTAAAAATTTGAAAGTAACCCACCTAAATCAAAATAACTTATTTTTAAAACACACATTCCGCAACCGGGTTGTTCTAAGTTGTAATTACTTTTATTGTAATTACTTTTATCTTAAAAAGCCCGCAGCCTGAGTCTTCTTGACTGTAGCGTAATAAACATAAGACGATTTCCCTTTGTTAAACACTGCGAAAATTTCTACATACATGATGCCAAAAATCCATGGGGAGTCACTGTTCAATGAAAAAAAAAACGTCATTGGCGAAAAGAAAATTTTATCTTGTTAAAAACCATATCTAATGTTCCGTACTTCCCTTTCTTTGTTTTCCTGCAAAGGCTGTTAGTAGCTGGACACCCCAAAACAGCGACACAAAAAAAGGAATGTAGAAGAGTTAAGCTAAATGCCGTAAAAAGATAATAACAATGGAGGACTTATTACAGTGGAAGATTTGAGAGGGAACTGGGTTCCGCTATACAATTACCATTTATCTATTGCCTGTAGGCAATAGTTAAATGATAAAACACGGAAAAGCTGGCAATTGTAATACTCTGCAATTTTTATCATTTTAAAAGAATCAAGAAACTTCTTTCTTCAATTTTCTGTAATAACAACAACAGATTGAGATCAGATCAGAAGGTTAAATAAATTTGAGCGTGTCCGTTTTTGAATTTCCAGAGTATATTTCTTCAACAAGTAGCTGAGTAATACCAATAGTAGCCAATTAACTGAGAAAAACGGCGACTTGTTTTGTGGAATGCCGCGTTTTTTGAACCCTTCGATTAATAAAAACGTCTGAAAACCTGTTTCCCTCTGTTGGGTTTGTTTCACTGTAAAACCGAACCAATTGTCGGTTTCCTTAGAGGTTCGAAAATCGGGATTTCACTGTATTAATGCTAGCCCCATACTAGGCTCGTTATCTAGCAGTGGATTAAAAAAAAAATGTGGATTTGTTCCAACTTTTTCTCTTGATCAAAAACTAAATGAAATGAAAGATAACGTAGGTGCTAAGCAAATGTGATGAATACAGCGTGGGTTCACCGGGTGTAAGATGGTTTAACATTAGTGCATGCTGCAACCCTAAATGTTTTTCTTAATCAACACTAACTTGACTTATATTATCTTTCATCCTGTTCAGTCAAGCCGCCAACATTTATCAAGTGCTGTAGGTGCTCGGAATACGCCTTTGTGGCTTACCTATCACTATGTGGTCACTACGTCTGCAAGCCCTGTAAAAACCAGATAAAAGGGGTATGTGTAGAGTGCGGACAGGATGTGATTTGTGAAGGAAACCAACCAACTGGGCACATGACCTATGGGACTGATGCAGATCATTCTCTCCCGGGGCACGAAGACTGTGGAACCATAGTGATTCGCTTCAACTTTGACAGAGGCATTCAAGGTACTGCTGATCTGATACCTTTGTAGCTGTCTTATGCATTTCATTGTAAGTGTACTGAGTGTACCTTTATTACAGGTCCGGAGCATCCCAATCCGGGGGTACCCTACTGGTGCTTCTTCTGTAACGCCTACCTTCCTGATAACGCGGAAGGGCAGAAATTGTGCAGCCTGCTGAGAAGGGCGTTTGATGGACGATTGTTATTTACCATTGGAGAAGACAATACCGTCTTATCTAACGGTGTCGAACTGAAAACGAGTATAAGTGTATGGCCATCCAGGTATGTGTTACCCATTTAACTATTTGCGTACCAAGTACTGTTAAATCAGTATGTTCATAGATCTCACCTCTTACTGACGATGAATTGTTTCATAACTAGCTGTCAATAAGCAAGTTGTGTACTGACAATTGTACAATGAACTTCGTCAATAAAAGGACAGATGTAAAAGCTGATCTCAGTTTGCTGTCACATGTTACAAACGTATATATATTTACTGCAATGAGAGGTAAACTAGTTGTAAGCTGCTGGTAAATAAGGGAGTGAGACATTAATCCTAGCTCCGTTTTAAGCGGCAGGAAAAGAATAGAGGAGGGGGCGGTGTGGGGGGGGGGGGGGGGGGGGGGTTGGAGAGAGATGAAGTGGAGGATAAGAATTTTATGTGTGAATATACAACAATGAACGGCTCTTGTCGCCTCGAATTATTTACCTTAAAGTCACTGCCCATTGCTGAGTTACGATTTCCCAGTTACCAGAGAAATCTACCGACGTGATAATTTAATATCCATTTCTCAGCGTGGCCGTGAACGCAATAGGTTAGAACGCTAGCGAGAGGTTTACTTAGTTAAAACATATTTTTCTCTTTTTAGGTGCGGCTATCCGGACCCAGGATATCTTGATCGACTCAAGAGCCAACTGGCACAAAAGGGAATTTCACAGTCAGGCGAGGCAGCTCTTCCATAGACTGCTACGCTTTGTTCGAACCTTGTTTCGCTAGTCCAAAGCGAGTACTCTGACAATAGATAGTTTTAGGAATGTTCCAGGAAGAAGAGGAATACAAAAGGTAGTTGAGTTTCAGCGTCAACAAATTAATACCAGATCTTTGGCAGCCTTTTCGCAATTTCGTGCAACGAGCCAAAAAAAAAAGAAACGAGTCAAGTTCATGTTGGCGGTAACAATCATAGGTGCTTTTTATTTTTATAGGAAAACCGGTTTTTCCAGTAGGAAACGAATTAATTTGAAGGGGCCTTTCCACTGGAAGTTTGATGAGATACACAGCCTGTTCGGTGGGAATTGAAATGGAGTAGTCCTTTCGACTGAAAAGTTTTCAAATGCTGTCAAATGGTGAGATCTCGATGACAATTCTACTACTTTTATTCATCAAAAAGTTAAATGTTCGGCTTCTTTTCTCAATTTTGTTTTCCTAACTGGTAATCAGGACTTCTTGTTGTCCAGTTCCGTTTGTAAGTGTATTGATTAATCAAAACGGATTCCCACTTCGCGGTGGTTTACATTTGTTAGGCAGACCACTCATATCTAGTACGACCAACTCTTGCGGTATCGTGTTGCCATCACAACTGTCAAAGTTGTTCCGTGTTCATGAGCGCTGGTATTATTACAGCCTGAACATCACGGCTTATTTACAGTGAACCTAGGCCATGAGTATTTGTGTGAATCGAAAAAAAAAAAAGTGCCGTCATGTTTCACTTGAAGGACTGCTGGTCCATTGCAGATTTATTACTTCGCACAACATTCTAATCAAGGCTATATGAAATGCATCCTGTGACGATAATAAACAATTATTGGATGAGGTTTTTGTGATATCCAGAATACTAGGTCGAGGTAGGAGTTATCAGCCTCAGCCTTCCGTTTCGGTTGATAACCCTTACCGAGACCTTGATTATTCTGGATATCACAAAAACCGAATGACCGAATGCAGAGATGACGTCACAGGCGCTGATTTCGACGCTTTCGACCAATCAGAAAAGGGATAGTGAGTTCAATGTATAATAATACGTAGAAGCTGATAGTAGGGCGTGAAATTTTGCGATAAGATATATCTAGATCTCGAGTGGCAGTCCTGACAAATGTTAGCCTGGGACGGTTAAATGCATGGGATATTGTGAACTTTTGTTAGATGTTCTCTCAAGGTTGCTTGCTGCTCAAAATAACTGGTAAAATTATGGTAGCTCAGTTCGCAAAACGAAATTTCTCTCAGCTTAGAATGATCGAATCATTTTGCATAGAGGCCAAGACATTGGTCTTGTTTGCGACAGATTCCCTGACAAAATTAATCCTAGGCGCTAAACATTCTACGACACTGGTCCATTAGAGCACGGCCGGGTTCGAGCTGTTTTTGGCCTGGCCCGAACGTATGCCCGAGAGTGACTGTGTTTCTGGCAAGTGTGTCATTATACCCAGGGATGACCTGAAGATCATCCCTCACATCACCGGACTGCACACTTCTAAGCGCTAAGTCTGAGACAGCATATAGTCAGCAAAGTAGAAATAAATGTTGATAGGTTGTATCGAAGTAAAAGATCAATTATGATAGGTAGATTATCGATAAACGAATTATGAAGGACTATTTAAGTATTCCACGAGAAACGAACAGAGGGGTAAAAAGTATGGAGTCTGCAGTCCTATAAAAAAGTATTGAGGACGAGCAAACTTTGGCAGAATTACATTCAGCTCATCGCCTTTCGCAAGCAAAATGTCAGTTAGTACAAAGCGGTTACATTAAACAAATTAAATTTTTCTTGTTGGCACCATATAATAAACATCTTATTAACCAAGCTTAGTCGGTCTGTATGGGAGAATCTTGACCTCGGTCGTGTGTACAGATCTCATGCTTTCGGTTTGTACTCACGACCTCGGTCAAGATTCTCCCATACAGACCTCCTGCTCCGTTAATAAGAGCTAAATACCCGTTCTGTAATTTTGCACCACGTGACGTAAAATACCAATAAAATCGCGCGAGAATTAATCGGTGGGTTATAATTTATCTTATAATCCATCAAATAGTTTTCGCTCGCGCGCGATTGGTCTAAACACGTCACGTGACCGAATATTCTCCAGCTGAAACTGGGGAATATTCGAGAATATTCCCCAATTTTCAAAACTGCGCGAGTTGCGAAAAAGATTTGAAGAGTAATAAACACGCTAGCCTCCATTTGGGGCGAAAATATGCTCGGATATTTGTCCTTGAACATTATCTGTTCCTCGAAGCTCACAGTTTTCCTCGAGCTACGCTCTCGGAAAACTGTTCGTTTCTCGGAACAGATAATGTCCGCGGACAAATATCCTAGCATATTTTCGCGCCAAATGGAGGCTATTGTTTATATATCCGTGGTCTATCAGTAAGAACCCTGCCATAAGTAACGATAAGATAAGAATCCTTTATTGTATCCTTTCAGGATATTACACAAAAGGCGCAAACTCATTTATCATTTTAACTAGAAAAAGATAATACGACAAAACTAAACTGGAATTTAAAATAAACAACGGATATTTAATCAGAGGCACCCTCGGGTGGTTTCGGTAAATTATTTGTTCAGAAGGATTTTAATCCTCTCCGAATACCGTAGAGAATTGTCGCCTCATACTTTCGTGGTATGCCTGTTGTTTCCAGATTGATAAAAATTTCGTTTTTGGTACCACAAAAGCGATCAACTGTGATTTTTGGAAAGGTAAGTAGATTTTCAGGAAATGGACCAAAAAGAAGGCCCTAAAAATATTCGAGAAGGCTCAAGTTCCCAACAGAATGACCGATCGAACAGGTGGCAATTTTACAGCGCTGCTTAATAGCGTAAATAAGCAGCATTTTAAGGCGTTTGAGAGAAAACCCTTGTTGCCGTGCCCTTGATTAAATACCAAGCCGCAATATATAGTATACGGAAGCATCAGTCGTAATCGTAACTGGAAAAAGATAAAACTATTAGTTATTGCACATTGAGATAACGCTAAATTGTATATAGGAATTAACATAAATACAGTGGAGCCACGCCTTACGGTCACCACGTTAATACGGTCACGTCGTTATTTCGGTCAGTCTTTTCTTTCCCGGCGAAACGCCCATACTGTTTCTTATAGAAAATCCCCGATATGACGGCCAACGGCCACATTTTTTGAAATCCCAACCTGTACACGGTAATCCTTTATAATTTTACCCTTTATAATTAATACGACCAAATGTTCGTGGCCCGTCGATGAACGAATTAAAGGGGTTCTACTGTCAGCCCAAGATAACTGACTTTCATAGAATCGAATTTCGCTAGCCTTGATTCCATTTTCTTTTACACAAAAAACGTATCAAACGTTCAGCACAAGTTAGGTAAATTGTTCTCACATCCGCTGTTTAACAGCACCCTGCCTCGAGCTTTAAAGCTTAACTCATAATTCTAATTGACAAGAAATAGAACCAATAATTATAGCAAATAAAATCGTACATAGGAATAACAATAATAATAATTAAAGAAAGAATAATATAGCCTTCTTAGTTTTAATAGATTCAGTCTTCATCTCAGTTTTACCAAGGTTATGATCAACATAGTGGTTTTGTTGCGTGAAGGCCTTAAACAAAGTTATAGTCTTTTACAGAATGCGCACCAAGGCGACAACGGTTATAACAGGGGGCTTTAACCCTGAAGTATCGAGGTTCATAGAAAGTTCTGTCCTTGAATTTACATGAAGGTTTCAAGGATTCCCTTGAGGTTTCTATCCTAGTTTCTACAAGGTCGTTATATATAATCGATGTACCTTGTTTCTAAATGCTTCCAATAGGATTCCTATAGGGTAAAATGATTGTACGGTTGGTTTGGATCTAAAGATTTTAGATCAGTATTCTCTTTCTGGACTAATGGTCTCTGTTGCGTACGAGTTCTTCCAAGGGATCAAATACTTTTGGCCTGTTCAAGTTGTTCCAGCTCACATATTATGTTACTCATGCTAGGGCGTTCCTCAGGGTCCCTCTTCACACACTGCTCAATGAGCCCTCGCAGGGCACCATTAGTTACCTGGCCGATCTGACAATGGACCTCTTGAGGAACCGGTAGTTCTCTGACGCACATTTCACACAACAGTAAACCAAAACTGTACACGTCCACCTGAATAAAGAGAATGCAAGCGTAATTTATACATCACTGAAGTGATTACGTAGCTCTTATTAACCGAGTAGGAGGTCTGTATGGGAGAATCGTGACCGAGGTCGTGAGTACAGACCAAACGCAGTGACGTCTGTACACACGACCGAGGTCAAGATACAGACCGACTTAGCTCGGTTAATAAGATGTTTATTTTATGGCAAAGAAAAAAAATTTAATTTGTTTTATGTAACTGGTTTGTACTAGCTGACATTTTGCTCGCGAACCGAGATAAGCTGAACTGCCAAATTTTGCTCGTCCCGTTTACTTTTTTTTCTCCTCATCAGGCTTTTTGGTACTTCCAAAAATGATTGAGAAGAAAATAGGAGAAAATGGCGAACACTTTTGTAGTTTTTGTTTGCAACTTTTTCATCGCAAAATGTAACCAGTCTAGATTTTCCGCATCTAGACCGCTTTCGATATCGATTTCAGCCAATCAATTTCCTGAATTCGGTAGTTCCCAGTCCTTTTGAAACACAGCCATATAATAAAGAAAAGTATTAAATCAGGTGATCAGCAGCGAAAAGTCTTTATCACTCAGCTGATAACCCAAGCCAGAAAAAGAGAAATAATACATCGCTGACGGGAAACCATTCGATGACATCCATTCGATGCCAGTCGAACCCATGCAATTCCAAATATACGTAAGTCACTCAAACAACGTGCTGAGCTGCAGATACAACACTGTTGTTGAGCGACGCCTTTCAGTAGGGTTCATGTGTTACATTCGTCGTGGGAGACAGCCAAAGCTGACATTTCTTATCAAGCGCTGACTATCAAGTGCTGGGCATGCGACAGTCACTGAATTCGAAACGATCTACACGTTAGAACCATGTTTCTAAGGAAGACGCGTGGAATATTAAGCAGGCTAATTAAAATTAATTAAAATCTATTTTGAAAACACAATAACACTCGTAATGAAAACATCACTGCAATTTTGGATGTGACAGCAAATAATACATCAAGAATCGCATGTACAGCTGCATGCCTCAACAAAACAGGTAACATGATCACAGAAACTCTCTAAAACAACACAGTTTCTTATGTCGTACCAGTTTCTGTAGATTTTTTTAATGTTGATGAAATTAAGAAAACACATTTCTTTACCTTTGGTGACTGTTGAGAAGTGAGGGCCTCTGGTGCAGAATAGATTATTGCCCCTGGGTTTACTGTCATACACTGACGCATGAAATTCGCCGACCCATAGTCAGACAGCTTGGCTCTCCAACCCGCATCTCGTCTCCATAGTAACACATTAGCACTGCTGATGTCTCGATGTATTATGGGAAGCGGCCTATTAAGGTGAAGGTAATTTAACCCTTTAGCGACGTCCAAGGCAAGACTGACAATCTCCTCGTCATTTAAAGCTCGCTCGGATAACAAGCGCCGTAGACTAGTGTTTAGTATTTCAGTGATGAACAGAGGACTGCCATCATCGTTAGTCGCACCAATAAACTGTAAGAGATTCGGATGGCGACAGCAGGACGCAATGCTCATTTCTCGTTCAAACAGCCTACGATTATGAGGTGAAAGAATCAGCTCGTGAATTTCCTTGACAGCAACTTGGCAACCACGAAATGTGCCCTGACGCACACTGCCCCAGGCTCCTTTGCCCAAAACACTGTCACTCAGAAGAACTTCCTCGCGTTGGATAATCCAATCACGTGGTTGGCGACGCTGGTACTCAGTCAGTTCCTCTTGGGCCGCAGACACAGCTGACTGCAACTCTCTTTCGTTGGACAAGTATGAGTTCCTTTCTTCTTGCATCTGAAGTTCCAGGTTTCTTAGCCTTACTTCCAAAGCTGTCTTCTGTTGGCGCTCTTCTTCCAAAAGACGCTGCTGTTCTCTATTAGCGTTCGCCTTTGTCTGAAGCTCTTGTTGGCGAGCTTGACTTGACAGCATTTCAGTTTGCAATCTTTCTTCCAATTGTGTTCTCACCTGCCGCTCTTCGCCTAACGTGTTCTGTAGTTGTTCTACAATCGTTTCCTTCTCTCTTAGTTCCCGCTCTCTAGTGTTGCGCAAACGTACTTCGTCATCCAGCGCTTGACGAATCTGTGCAAGTTCATTTTGCATTCTTTCTTCCAGCTCGTTATAAGCAATCCTTGCCTGGCTCAATTCTTCCTCGACTCTTGTTCTTGCTTGTTGTTCCTCACATACAGTATTCCGTAACATATTTACCAGAACTGTTTCCTTTTCCCGCAATTCTTGCTTTCTGATATTAAGAGCACGTTCTTCTTCGTTAAGCGCTTGACGCATCTGCACCACATCGCATCGAATTTGAGGCCAGCGGCTATTAGCGTTGCTACCTTGTTCGAGGTCGTTGGAATCTTGTTTCGCACTTGGCAGTTGAGCTGATTTCACAGATTCAACGTGGCTCGCTGAAGCATTGCTCTCTACTGTTGATACCTTAACATTCTTTTGACAGGCGCTTTTCTCTAAACCTTCTTGCTGACTCGCGATTCCATTAGCAATCGGCGATGCAGAGACCCATGTTTCAGCTTTTGTCTCCTACACAAAAACAGGCTTTAATTGAGAAATTGGATCACCTTTTCATTTCCTCACATTCACCCTTGCGGTAATTTTAACAAACAAAGTGAGAAGTTCATTGTAATATTTACATGGGGCTATTGAAAGATATATTGTATAGCCTTTCCTCCTAATTATATATTTAATTTACATTAGAAGCCCGAGCTTTGTTTGAGCGAGTGTTCCACGAGGCGCAGCCAAGTTAACTATCTTCAAAAAGCGAGTGTAAAGTATGACAATTTGAACTCTTTTTACCCATTGTTTGGATCTGCCCGTAAGTGTTAAACTTGTACAAAGAATTTTGTAACCCGTGACCTCCGTGGTTACGTACGGACGGACAAATATCTCGGATCTTCTTCTTAAACCACAGACAGCCCAACATTATACTGTTGGTGATTGCAAGAAATTGCTTTAAATGCTACGCGTCGAAAAGAACTGAAATGTCACTGGCTTGACTCATGTCTGTCTTTTGTTATTCTAATGTCTCGGTGTTCTTGGAGACAGTTTCAAGTCATTTAGGTAGCTTATACCTTCGTGGGTTTTACTTTCGCAATTTTTTTTTTTTTCAACATTCTTGGCACAATTGTTAACTATGCTTCCCAAACAATATCTCGGCACTTCGTTTTTTCGCCTTTTCACACAAATAGTGTCATCAGATGCAATCACGCCATTTGGATGGGAATGGAAACATCAGACATTTGAGAAATAGTTTTGCGTGTCAATCAAGTTATACTAAAGTAAGTCTTGTGTAGTAGTTCATAAAACAATCATTTCATCCGCGTGTGTCGCATGTTAGATGATTATAACCAACAAGGTCCCTTGTCGGTTACTTCAACGAAACGGCTAAGCCACACCCCCACTTTTTGAATCTTTTTGAATTATCGGTGGAACAATAAGCACTTAATGACTGGTTCCGCGGGAAACAGTGAGTTTTGTTTCCCCGAGACCCTCAATGTTCCCCGAGGCGAAGGCTAGGGGAACATTGAGGTCTAGGGGAAGCAAAACTCACTGTTTCCCGCGGAGCCAGTCATTAAGTGTTTTGTTACACCTCCCAACTCAAAAAAAAACAAAAAACAAAAAACAAAAACAAAAACAAAAACAAAACTGCCAAAAATCGTTTGCTTGACGCCGAATGGCACACAGATTTGCCTGATCACGTGCGAGTCGAAAGTTCAAGTTGCTGTTTCCCTTGGGAGTTAGTGAGTTTTGTTCGCCCTAGGAAGTTAGTGAGTTTTGACCAAGGGCAGGTGACACGCTCTCCTCCAATCGAACAACGTATTTCAGTTGGGAGGTATAATAAATGTGCTTTTTCGATGGTGAACTTCTACTATAACTGCTGTAGATTAGGAAGGTCAATTTTGATGTATAATTGGCAATCATAATTTTCCTTAACTCGTCATTAGCTTTTCCCTACTCCCACGTCTCTACAATACTGAAATAACTCGTACATTGCAAGGTGGCTTCTTTGCTTTTACACGGACTCTGGTAACGCTTTTACCTGCAAAAACAACAACAGCAATGAATGGACCTTCTTGACGACGTCACGCTTTTCCGATTTTATTCAAAAAGTAGGTCTAATCGCTCAATTTAACATGCCAGAATTAGTTAATATATAAGTTTCATAAGAATCCTTAGCAAACTGAAGAAAATAAAAGACCTCAAACTTGCCCAATTTTTTTTTTTTTTACAAAGAAATGTACGCCACGGTTAAGGGTCCCCCCCCCCCCCCCCCCCCCCTCTTATGAAACTCTTATGATCTAGGAAGGTGTCTTTTTTATTTATATGAAAATTGTATGAAAAATTGTTGATACTGCGTGACCTCGTCAAAAAGGTCCAGTGTTATAGCAATTATTTAAACGCATGTAGGAAATTCGGACAACACAAAACTTTTTGAAATACCAGCCGTAAATAATTGATAAACAACAATTTGATAATGTGGATTAATTCGTTAAATCCCATTCCCTCAGTGACAATACTTTTAAAAAGCACGTTATGTAGTAATCAAATTATCTAAAATTTGTTTGAACTGTTCCGCCATTTATACAGTTTTGCCCAAATTGCGTATCAAAAAGTATAGGTTATCTAATTCAGATAACTAAATAAAATAATACGCTACTCGATACAAGATGTTAACAGCCCATGCTTAAAACCAATTCTGTGCACTGTTCTTTGTCGAGACAACTTATCTTACCTTCGATGGCTTTCTTTTTTGGTTTCGGATTGGCATTTTGCTGTATTGAAGCAGGTGGCTTCTTGCCATTGCCACTCTGTACAGACTGTTCACAAAATACATATAAAAAGAGGATTTAACTAATGTTGTAAAAAAGGTACGAAGCAAAACGTGAGAGAAGACCCTTTGATAGTACAATACACTGAAATAGGTAACATTATTTCTAACAACACTGTTGTTCAAGCGTGAACTTGAAACAAATACGTTTTTGAAGTATAATAGGCTGATCCACTTCCAAACTCGTCGTATGCATATACCGAGAATAAACATGACAAAAAAAATAAATTATAAAATTTTCCATATTAACGTATTGACTACCAGAGCTTTTTGCCAGAAACGCATTTTTTTTGTACATTTTGGCGATTTTCAGCCTGGATATGAGCCAAATTAGCTCCAATCTACTCAAAAAGGCATTTGCAACATGACAGCATGCCTTTCTTCCCACTAACATCGCATTTTTTCGACATTTTTGCTCGGCCATGGGCAAAAATCAAAATTTCGAGTTTTTGGGCGAGAAAGTGACCTACTCTATAATTAGGCTTTTCGTTTTTTTTTAAAAAACGTTTTTCGCCTTTCTTTTTTCTCCTTTTCTTATCTTTTAGCTTCAGTGATTGACCTTCTACTGGGCTTGCTTGCAGCTCAAAAATTTTTGAGAAAGCATCATCGAGACGGGCAATGTTTACTATGGAGTAGCTGAGTGTAGTCGCAGGGAATTTTGCTGAGAGTTTTTTACTCAAATTTCTGAGCATTTTCCTGCATATCTCAGGCTCCACCGAGCCGATCACTTTGATCTAGGTATCATTGGAAAGATCTTTTCCTCTTGCAGAACTTGAGTATAGATGATGCCAATTTTGGTCAAAGGTGATGACGTCGGAAGTGGAACAAAGGCCAATGCTCGTCACGGCCGACTACGGCAGGCACAGGCGTCAATGGGCACAAAAGTTTCGACATCGTCGTAGAAAGATGCGAAGGTCTGAGTTCGTGCTTTAATAATATACAAGCAACAATTTCTACATTCCGATTGGCTAAAAACATGTCAGTTAATCCCAAATCGGTGTAATTTCATCAGTGCAGAAAAGTGAAATTGAATGCAAAACGGTGAAATTGAAAATGATTGACAGCTCCGTCAAAATTGGAACAAACAAAATGGCAGAAAAAATTAGACGAAGATTCTGAAGATTGAAACTCTTTACCTAAATTTTAATTCAAAGACTTCATAACAAAGCAAAGCACAAAGCTCAGCAAAAATTACTAAACTAGTTATCGCGAAATGTGTAAGTTAAGAAATATTCACAAAAGCTTCGAGGACAAAAACATAAACTTACGCTTGACTGATTTGAAATATGCCGGAGCCGATCACGACGGCATAACATATTCCCAGTTGAAAAAATGAATTTTAAAATTCCGTCAGTATCACGATGCAAAGCGCAAAGAAGGACACTGGAAGTCTTAAGAACCTGCCACATCGATCTTACTTTTGGAGACGAAAAGTGCAAGCATTCTACTTTTGCGAAAGAACAAAGCTTAGAGATTAGGTAAGATAGTTCACCAACAAAACGCTGCAGACGCTGAGCAAATCTAACCCGGCTGTACTACGTCCAATAACTTGAAGAACCTTAAGTCAGGCAGCAACCAGGAGAAGTTAATAAATGTCCTTTAGTGCTAAGAAAATCCATCACTTGGCAGATTTTAGCTTCGTTTCTCGGCATTTTGGTTAATTGCCGGCTGGGTTGAAGAGTTTCTTCTCGGCGAAGATATGCTTTAAAACACGACACAGAGTTTTTCAAGTTCTTCAGTTCAACTGTGAATAAAGACTTCACGGTTAAAAGAAACTGCTCAGTTTTCATACATGACTTGGAGAGAGTGGATGAATTTTTGCGCTTGAATTAACATGTCAAATTTTCATCTAATAAAGTTGAAGTAGCCCCAGGCTTCATTTGTCAGGTAAAATACTAAAGCGTGACAGAAATTGTCACTGGTATATTATGAACAAGTAATCAAATGATTTTTCTCGTGCAATCTGGAATAAATGAGTTCTCGTAAATTTTTCAAAGACTAAAACTTGCACTCGCCCTACGGGCTCATGTAATTTTTTGTAGTCTTTGAAAAATTTAGTCGTGCTTATTACTCCAAATCGCACTCGAAGTCATTTGATTACCTACACAAATAACTTTGTTTAACTTCAGCGTTACTTCAAACTTACCTTTTTGCCAAATTGGATCAAGACGATAAGATAAACTGTTGAATACTGTTGAACTACTACAGTAAACTAAGATGTACAAATTTGCAACTCCAGTGGAGTTGGGTACAGTTAAGCAATTTGCTATTCTCCAACGACAACGACTACCCATTCTAAGATTTTCTTTGTTCTGTCTTATTTATAGTCTTTGTTCAAACTTCCTTCTTCGTTGATATGATTTTCCATTCTAAGTTAAATTTCAGATTTAAACTTGCCACGTGCACACTAATTCAAAATCAATTTGTTCCAACACGAACTTCCAGCGATAGGACTTACACTGTTAAATTTAAGCGGTCACTATTTGCAAGTGAGCTTTGAAACCTTGAAATTTACCAGTTCTTCCTTTCGTCCTGTGATAGTAATTCTGAAATGGACTGATATTGGTGACATCAATCAGAGTCCTATCCAGGACAACCTCACACCGCGATCACACCATGCGAAATAGTCGTAATCGAGGGTCTACACCATTTACCGTGATAAATCTTGAATATTGAGATATCAGGTGATTTGACGCTGGAAGGAAGGAAGACCACTCTTCACTCCCTCCTCCCTTCCCCCTTCTGAATACATTTTACATATATCGCTTGCATCCAAGATCTAGCCAGTTAAAATGTATCAGTGTAAACAAAGCTGACATTCCGTCCTGTAATGTGGTTGGTTTAATTTTCGTTACCTAAGTACCCAAAATGTCATTAGTGTTCTTGCGGTAAACGAGATTTCCGTACCGTAGGTCCGTTTACAAAATATTGCTCTTTGTAAGAAATACAACACTTACAAATTTAGAGTAATAAATACGATTAAATTTGCTAACTTATTATTCTCTCAGGAATAGTTTCCTCATGGAATCACACTTTTTGCTTTCAAATTAGGAATACCATAACAAAATCGATAACTATTTAAAATTGGTTTGGTGTGCCATTATTGATCATGAATTGACATATGAAATCACTAATGGAATAAAGATCAGGTAACTTACTGTTAACGACGAAGAATGTGGGCTGAGAATCAAAACAGAAAACGGCAGTTAGTCCCATCGAAAATTGCTCTCTTTACTAAAATAAATAACATATATGTACATATGGCATATCTCCAGGGACAGTCAATTGTGAGTTCTGCAACTGCATCAGCGTAACCAAGTTAAGCGTAACTTAATCTTCGTCTTAATAAATATTGACTATACTAAAGTTATTCTTAGTTACATAAAGATTCGGTTAGATAAGAGTGTAAGATAAATGTTGCCAACAAAAGACATTTCCACTTTAAAAGCATACGGACATCCGCATTTGCTCTTATCTCTAGAAATATAATTGTGCTACTTACAGTTTTCTGCACTTTCTGGGGCACTTCTTGGGGCAAGTACCGAGCGATTTCAATTTTTATAGTTTTACTTTTGAAAAGAATTCTTCAATCAAAACGTCTAGACAAAATTAATTCCGCAAAGTTAAAGCACCACCAAATATAAAAGTTTGGACTTAAAGCCTTGAAGCCATGCATGGTAGAATTTATATATCGAACGTGACCTATTCGAAACGAAGTCCAAAAACGTACGTTATGATTACAGCGAGTCGATCGACAGACATAAGCACCATATGCAGACGTAGTAAGCACTTGCCCTAACCAAAGACTCTTAACTAACATAATACTGATTCTTATTATCCAACTGCAGGGAATACCGTCCAAATAACAGTACAAATATACAGCGATATTGTACAGTTATTTGTACGGTAGAAAACCTGTTTGCCGGACAGGTCGGCGCGCGCACGCAAAACTGTCACACTCTCCCTCTTTCACTGATATATTCATTGACTACAGCAGTTGGATAAGAAATCTGTCATTAGATGTTTTGGTGTGTAGTATAGCTTTAAACTTTTACTCGTTGTTTTTACTTTGACTCGCCTTACGGACTCGTCAAAATACGGCACAACTCATAAAAAATATACAGAGATAAACATCTAATAATAAAGATATAATGAATACATTACTTATGCGTTAAAGCGTGTGACGTATCTTCGGAGAATGTTCCTCAATTTCAGCAGACCAAAGCCTTCTACCTAGCTCAATAAACTATTAACAATTTCAAAATATCATGGCCTAGTTTATTTAGTCATTTCCTTCAGTGAACTTGCTCCGATTCTGAGCTCAGTTTCGTTTGAGCACATCCTCTGCGGAAAAAGGGACAAAAAATTCTCGATGTACATGTATTTCATTTGGAAGAGGAATATGCATGTGATGTTGAACCATAGTTAGTAGAGGGGAACTATGGTTGAGCTCTGCCATTATTTCTGATCTTCCGTTAAACTAATTCTTTTTTCGCGAGGAAACGAAAATCACTTGCTCGCTCTTTTCGCGCGTTCCGTTCAGCTAAAGCTCCATTCACACTACGCAATAATCTTGAGGAAACTCTGGGAGGGAAATCATATGTCATCGTATTGTCATCGTTTTCCTAAAGCTCCGTTCTCAAAACGTTTTTTCCGTCCACACTAAAAAGCAAAGTCGGCGTTTTAAAATTCTTCCGGTTTGAAGAGCGTTGTCCAAAAGTCCCGTTTTCGTGACGGATTAGTGTGGACGGTAGGCCGAACTGTAGAAATAAAGCTAACACAGTACACCCGGCACCAACAATTTTGCTGCTCTTCCATACAAGCGCCTTCTTTAGGTCAAGATGAAAAGTCCTCATCGTTTGAAAAAAGTAACATGTTTGAGCAAAAAATTACAGCAATTAACCAAATAGAAACAATCATTCCATTTGCCTCTGTTGGATGTAAGGCGATTTTAAACCACGCGCAACATTGGGGTTTTTTTTCAAGTAACACTATTATATTTGAGCATTTATACCTTCGAGGTTTCCCCCAGGTTCCATCCTCGTTCCTCTGTTCTATAAGAAGTAACTGTAAGAAACATTAAGAACAAATGTTTGTGTTTTGAAAGTCGATAGTGACAGTGATAAGTAGATAAAGTTGTCTCTGATTGGAATTTATCACTAGGTCAGCACTCTGATAGAGAGCTGTACTGCCATGATGATAGTAATTAAGAGAAAGTCAGCATTAAGAGTGTGTCCATGAGAAAACCGGGCAGAAGGTGATACAGCTCAAATCACCGATTTCGCTCAAACTTGACAAATGTTGGGTTTGATGAGTGAATGATTGTGGCAAAACAGTAGGTTAAAATATTTTATTCCCTTCCAGTTAGGGGGACCCTCTGGAAAAATGGCCATTTGGCACCAATTTACAAATATTTAGTTAGCCATCTTTGGTTTAGTATTTCTACAACAAGAAAAGCCATGTGAAAATGAAATCCACTGGATCATGTTTTACACTAAAGATCAGTCTAAAAGCACAGATATTCATTTCAACTGGGCTATTTGATTTCTCTCCGTGGCGTCATCATAAGTAAGGTGCATATTTTGTAGTATTGTGAATAGCCTTTAATTGATGGCAAATATCCGCAAAGAGCAAACCGAAATACATATCTCTTACTAACCGAGTTCGAGGTCCGTACTGGAAGATGCGGACCGAGTTTTTTCCCCTTCAATTTATGGCCCAAGCGCGAAGCGCGCGGGCCATAAATCGATGGGGAAAAACAAGGATCCGTAACTTACAGTGCGGACCGAGAAGACGAGGGTAGTGAGATATTTATTATATCTCTAATGTGTCTGACGGGTTCGGGAACGATTTCTATTCACGAGGAACTGCTGTAAATTTCTGAAGAACGTCGAAAGGAAAACGAGTCAATTTGAAATCGCTTTTAAGTCGTTAGCTTGCCTTAATACACAATTTAGGCTAAAAAAAAGTTTTAAACTTTGACTTGCTATAAAAATTAAGAACTTGGCGAAAATCACGAAACAGTTTGTCAACAAAAACAGGTTTAAATTTTAGCGGGCCGGCCCGCTAAATTGACTAATCACAACGCGCGTACTAACTGAGAGATATAATAAACATTATTCAAACATGGATAGTGAGAGCAATCAATAAAGTTATCAAAAACCCATTAAATGTTTGGGAACTTCAATATTTTTTTCTGTCCTGGCGTACTGTTTTCATAGAACGTTACTATTATATTTATGTCCATTTCATGAACACCCACTAAAACACAAAAGCCATTTCTCTTTCTTATAAACTAACTCGAATGAAATCAACAAGAAATATCTAGTTAAGCATTTTCCTGTCGATTACGAGTAAAACTTCGGCGAAAAGAAGCACTTGAGACACTTTTTTCAAATATTTTCGGAGCTATATCTTGAGGCATTCCCACATTAATACTGCTGCAGAAGATTCAACTCAAAAGCTCCCTCAACTTATGTTTTCAGGTGTAATATAGAATGGAAACAAGACATAACTACTACATACATGTCACTTAGACGCGATTTTGGGCTCCCCTTGATTCTTAGATGGCGAAATTGTCAGTTATACGGTTGCTTGGACCCAGCGAGTTTTAAAGAGAATATCCATCGCCATCCCGCTTTCCTGGTGACAGATGCTAGCAACTTGTCGGCATCGTTACTGAAAAGGCCTTGCAAAATCCACAGACAGCTATCACTGCTGCTATAACACTCAGATCTCTATCGAAACCCACCAAAAAACTCCGGTAAAACTCCGCCATTTTTGACGACATTACGCCGACGCCATTATTAAAAAGTAAGCGGTTCAGTAGGTACATTATGCCAAACCGACCGGTTAGAGACCAGTCAGAATACCCGACGAAAATGGAACGAAATTTTCCAATTAAACCAGGCTAACCAATAGGAATGGCTCTTACCAATTTTTATTCCTTTTTCGAATTCCCCATATGTGCAATGAACCGGTTTGTAAAAAATGGAACGGCGAATTTCGGTCGCAATATTTCGACCGAAATAAGTGGACCACCTCCCGAGATGATCCCGAATATTCCAGTCGGAAGAAACCGAAACGGATCGACCTCTCTGTTTAATTTCCGACCGAAATTTCCGGAATCTTTTGCATAGTGGAAAGCACCCCATTTATAATATCGTCAAAGATGGCGGCATGTTTTGCGGTGGCTTCTGAAAGAAATTTATGTATGTATCACAGCAGTAGTGATAGCCCTCGCTGGATTTTGAACGGCCTTTTGAATAGGTTTATCGACAACCTGTTGATATCGCTGGTGGTAAAAGCGGAATGGTCATGGATATTTTTCAGTTAGAACCTGCGTCGAAGTTTATGGAAAGATGGACACAAAACTGAACAATTCGAAAGGGAATCAAAATCCAAGAATCGAAGATGGGGCAAAATCGCGTCTAAGTCTGTTAAGGGACCTGTATGTAGTAGTTATTTCTTGTTTCTATTCCATTTTACACCTGTAAGCGTAAGTTGAGGGATTTTGTGAGTTGAATCTTCTGCTGTGGTATTCATATCGAAATGCCTCAAGATATAACTCCGAAAATATTTAAAAGAAGTGTCACAAGTGCTTCTTTTCGCTGAATTTTTACTCGTAATCGACAGGAAAATGCTTAGCTAGATATTTCTTGTTGATTTCGAGTTAGGTTAACACAGAAAAATGACTATAGAGTTTTAGTGTTCATGAAATGGCCATGAATAGTAAAGTTCTATGAAAACAGTACGCCCGGCGTCGACAAAACCAGGATCGGACCGGATCGGACCGGATCGGACCGGATCGGATCACGGATCGGATCACGGACCGGATCACGGACCGGATCACGGACCGGATCACGGATCGGATCACGGATCGGACCACAGAAAAAAAAACAACAAAGTTTTAAAGAAAAAAAATTCCAAAACAAAAATCAAACCATTTATAAGATAATAATAAATAAAAAATAAAAGTGGAAAACTAAAATATGTTTAATGAAAATAAGAATCCCGAATTTGACGCAATGACATGTTAATTACAGAGAATGACAAGAGGTCATTTAAAAAGCCACATAAGCGCCTAATTTACGACGAATTTAAATTGTAATGAAGAGGCAGATGTAGTTATGTTTGAACGTTAGTTGGCTCGAAGCTTGCGTGAACCTCCCATTCTCGTTTTTGAAATTGTTATCAGTGGCTAATTCTCTGCTACATTTTCGTGTCAGATGTGAGCGTTACAGTTGGCGTTACAGTTAATGAGAAAACTTACGTACGAAAGCTTAAGGACATGACTTGCTTTGAACGAGCTACGTCACGATTTGCACATCTTGAAAAAACTAGCCTAGTTTTTCAAGTTCGTCATTTGCAATCCCCGTTAATCTTTGCCGTCCTTAACGATCCTCATTCCGTTTTGATTTGTTCTTGCCTCTTAAGTGTTTTCTATCCTAGAACACGATCATTTTAAGGTTTTATTCTATTTAAAGGCAACTCTTTACGACCCTAAAAATAACTCTAAAAATCGTGACGTAACTCCTAAAATGCTGTTTATTCTCGGGTTGCGTTATCGTTCACACTATCGATGTTATTCCTAGAATGTTTTGTAAAACAGCTATATTTCCTTGAAATACAAATGGTTTGTTTCGTTTTATTCCAGTGCGAAATATCGTATTCCAAACTCACATCTTGTAAAAGTATAGACTTGTCTCAAAAACGGAAATTGTTTGAAATCATCAGGTGTTTAATTTTTTAGTGTTTTTAGTTTTTGTGTTTCTATTCACACGTTCGTCCTATTATTACCATACTGAATCGTTTTATGACAGTTTACCTTTGATGCAAGTGAATACACGAAATATCATTTAACTGAACAGCGGAGAAAGATATGAAGACATGATTGATCATCGTAATCAAAACCCAACAGCCTGAAAAAAATTAATCTGTGACCAGCTCCCAGTTGGCTTGATATTGTAAAAGAATAAAGGAATATCACACCTGAATTAAATAAAACGTTCTGCTCACAGTAGTCACTCTAGTGCAATTTGCTCAACAAAATTTTGAATTTTTTTCCGTGATCCGATCCGTGATCCGGTCCGTGATCCGATCCGTGATCCGATCCCTGATCCGATTCGTGATCCGGTCCATGATCCGATCCGTGATCCGGTCCGGTCCGATCCGATCCAGATTTTGTCGACGCCGCAGTACGCCAGCACAGAAAAAAGTCCCAAACATTCAATGGCTTTTTTGATAACTATTGATTGCTCTCACTATCCATGTTAGAATAATGTGTATTTGGGTTTGACCATTGCGGATATTTGCCATCAATTAAAGGTTAGCTAATCATAACACTACGAAATATGCACCTTACTTAAGATGAAGCCACGCACAGAAATCAAATTGCCCAGTTGAAATGCATATCTGTGCTTTTAGATTGATAGTTAGTGTAAAACATGATCCAGTGGATTTCATTTTCACATGGCTTTTCTTGTTGTAGAAATACTAAACCAAAGCTCGCTAATTAAATATGCATAAATTAGTTTCAAATGGCCATTTTGCAGGGGGTCCACATAACTTGAAGGGAATAAAATACTTTGACCTCCTGTTTTGCCACAATCATTCACTTACCAAACCTAAAATTTGTGCCAAGTTTGAGCGAAATCGGTGATTTGAGCTGTATCGCCTCCTGCATGGTCCTGCCTGGTTTTCTCGTGGACACACTCTTAATAATAATCGGGAAAGGAGGAGACTTGGTCTAGTAGTTAGTTTGTATTCCGGAGGTCCCAGGTTCAAGACCTTCCCCTGACCCTGGATAGGTTGTGTTCGGTAGTCCCGAATTCAACTTTTTTATGTCATGTAAATAGCCAACTGGTCAAGCTACAACCAGTTGGGATTTTTAGCAAGATTTCAGTTCTATTTTTCAGACTTGTTTGGCTTGAGACACGTTTGATTCCCAGCTGAAGTGTAGCAATAACAGATAAATGAGGCTTGCTTACTTACTAGCTATTTATGATGCTTTGTAAGACAGGCCCAATTTTTAAAGAATTCAGTATGTTGAATTTCTTAACATTCGAGAACTCTAAATATATATACCACAACTAAAGGACGTACACAAAATATAACCAGTCTATCAGTTTACTCAAATGATTCAAATTATAATTTCCTTGCGATGCTTTATTTTATTTCAATCACCAACCTGTGAAGCTGTGAACCTGTTGAAGCACCAACCTGTGAGACAAGGCCAGACCACAACACCGAGAGCTCCGTGCCGTACTCTTTACGATAAGTGTGTGGGGGTTCTTTAACGTCCCCTGCTAACCATGTAACACTGAAGATGCAGGAGATGGGGCCTACGGTTTATAGTCCTTATCCGATCTAGAAGCCTTGCCCATCTAGCCATTTGCAGATGCAATTACAAAGGTAGCACATTCTCCTCAGTTATTTTAATTACTCTAACAAGCGAATCAAATAATAAGCCTCAAGAGTTCCTATTTGATATCTGTTTTTATCGACATGTGTACCTGTTTACAATAGAGACCAGCGTCAGTCAGAGTGTGTTCCATGTTATTGAATAGATCATAAGTATTGCTCATGTACTTGGTCCAAACTCTTGTTTCAACCTCGCTTGGAATGGAAAATATTTTCCTCATTTCTGACTCTACATGACCTAAATTGCAAACAGATTTCACCGCTAAAATTAAACACCATGATCTTAATATACCAACGCCAACAATGCATACGCTTAAACAAGACGTGCCTCCATAAAAAATGATGGCCCCTTCTATATAACTTTTCAGTTTTTGAATTTTAATGTATACCGAATATGGCATATTGAGCGCGGTGAAATCAGTGGAAAATAATTTTCCTGTATTGTTTTTGCCCGTTTAATCGCGAACCGCTACTCCAATGATGTACAATTAAGAATACTGATAAGCAGTTTCAAAGATAAAAAAAGGAAGCTGTCATTCTAAAACTTGCCCAAGCACAAAGGGCCCAGTGGGTGACCTCAGTTGGCAAAACACGACGGAGGAATCACGAATCACATTTTGAAAAGCTTGCTATTCCTTTGCGAATAGGGAAAATGAAACACCTGTCAGATGGCAAGGTGCAGTTAGTAGTATTTTCTCCTGATGGTTTGCTTCGTTTCTTAGAAGGTAACAATTACACAGACATTAATCATATCACATTATTTCAAGAGCAACTTGTATATATTGCAATGATTTGCAATTCTAAAAATAATAGCGTTAAATTCCATACATTCCCTACATAAATACTTACGGTCTGAGCCTTTTCCCCCAAACCTATTGTTGAGTTGCATCCGATCCACACTATTGCCGGGCATCACTTTAGGTAGCCTGTGGTGGCTCTCCAGTGGGGTACAGAGCATGAAAATATCGGCCAGCAGACCATGTTCAGGGTAGGAAGATGTGGCACACGAGACGAAATCGAGACACAAACACGCTGGGTTCGCTCTGTTTTCCCCTTTTTTCGCCCTTTTCCCCCACCAGATAGCCTACGTGCGGCTCCTTCGCAACCTCCCTCATGTCCCCTATCCTCCCCAATAGTTAAAGTTCTTATTGAAACCCAATCTTCAGCCTCTTTTTCATTTCAAGAAACCATTAACGAATAGCAGAAGCCATATTTGAGTAAAACAGTCATGGATTTTAAATTTTGACCGCACTAACACGAAAAATTAAATTTGAAAAGTATACTGAAGAGGCGTCATCAGTGGGCCAGCTGGGTCAACAAAATTTGCTAACTACATTTGTTCTATAAGACTTGCTACATAGATACGAAAAACCACTAGAAAACCACACTTTAGATGTGTCTAAAAATTTCTCACCTGATGTAGCAGCACGAGACCCCAAGGAAAGGGAACACAGTAAACAAGCTACTGACAACATTTTACAATCATTTGTATATTAAGTTATTTAGACGAAAATTTATTGAAAAAATAAAGTGGCCGAACACGAAGACTGACCGACCTGGAATGATTTGAATATCCCGCCAAATGCTTAAATATTGCTTAAGCATCTCCATCGTGCCTTCAGACTATTTATTCATTTCGAATAATTTGTTGTCGTGGGAGGCGAGGTGGCCTAATCGTTAGTGCGCTGGATTCGGAACGAGCGGTCCAGGTTTGAGCCCCGGGGCCCGTTTCTCGAAAGCCCCGGAAACTTTTCCGCCACGCGAAGCCATTTTTATATCTTCTGTATCTAAAAACAAAGAGGTGTACACGCCTAAAACTCCTTGTATGAAGTGAACCTTTGTTCATATTAATAATATGTGAATAAAACAGATCTGTAATCATAAGGTTTGAGATTTGGCTTCGGCTTTCCGGGTGCGAAAACTTTTCGGGACCTTCGAGAAACGGACCCCTGGCCGAGGTCATTGTGTTGTTGCCCTGGACAAATCAAGTCTAACAGTACCTCTCTTCACCCAGTTGTATAAATGGGTACCGGTATATTGTTGGGGCAGCTTAACAGAATGCTGGCGAGTAACCTGCGATAGAGTAGCTTCCCATTTAGGGGGAGTAGCAATACTCCCTTTAAACTTCATGCTATAGAAAGCGGAGTCAAGCACCGAGAGCTACGAGCTGAGTTGGGTCTAAGAGGCTTAAAGTCAAAAACTGCAGTTGATGTGTTTTAACATTGCCGGGTTTTTAACTTCTCTTGTACTCAAACGTTTTACTTTGTGGCCCCTGCAATGCCGTCTCTGTCTTAACAAAATGTCTTTGTTTTTCGCCTCGAAATTTTCTACTTCAAAGTTTCGTCGACTTCTTTTATTAGTAGCGGGAGCCTGTAACTATATTCCAAAATAGCAGTGATTTGCTAAAACTACTGTTTAAAGTCACAGAACAAAATACACAACAAAGTTGAGAACATGAGTACCAAATTTTTTTAAGACAATTCAATTTCTACTGCTAGCAGCACTCACCAATAGTGTCTCCTTTACTAAACTGCCTTGTGACTGCCATTTTAAGATCAGCCTTCCAACCAAGTCTTATCTCCAATAGGTACACTTCAACTGTACGGCGTTTCACGTACATCCCATGTTCTATTACCTTTCTTGGGATTATCTGATGATATGCAGCTACTCCATACCATGACGCAAGCTTAAACCATGCTTCTTCAGGTAGAAGGTAATAATCAAATTCATCAATAAGATGTTCCTTCGGAGTACAGCCATCGGCTGATGAGAAACAAAGGAATTGTTAGACCTTCAATTAAAACAGAGCCAACATTTAAGGATTCACAAATGAACATTCTGTGTTAGTTTAGTTCTGAGATGTCGAGGATTACGAACCATCAAGCCTTCGAAGGCTCTTCTCAAATGTTAACACGTTTTTGAAAGAAGGCAAATATCCCACAGCGTTGTACACCTGCCAAGGATTCCGAACCAATTTTTTTCTACTTAATCTGGGAATGAATCTATACATTTATGTTGTTCCAAACACAACCGCCGATATAAACCTTAAAACAAAATAAGCAGCTGCCTTTTACAGATTTATAATTCCTCCTAAGAAAAGTAAAGCTGACCGTAAAATTATATTGCCGATGTTGAAGTCTGAATAAAGCGACTGATATAAGCCACACGTCGTTCATTACCGAGCTTACATTTTCATTTTCCCGAATGTTTCACATTTCAAAGTTACCACTCGCAAAAATCGTAACGATGTAATGCCATGGAATGCTTGCGACAATGAAATAGCACGTTTGCGCTTGCCTTTCCTGTTTAATGGTATCTATAACAAAATTCTTGATTGTATTAGTCTCCCCGTGCCCTGTTTAGCCTGTTCCAGGCTCTCAATCAGTGAGTACGATCGAAGAAGCGGGCGGGGGACGAGTGGGGTCTGAGCTGGTTCGATCGTCCTCACTCACCGAGAGCCTGGAACAGGTTACGCGTAATTGGCGCAAGATCACGTGGGTGTCTAATTACAACTTTTTGTAACTGGACACCTGTGCTTGGACACCTACGCCATTTACACGTCAATAAGGTGTGCTTCAATGATTACCTTCTCTATAACATCCATTTGGAAATTTGCAACCGCGCGATTTATTCATGAATTGCACTATTTTTTGCTCTTAATCGAATCTTTTTCCCAGCCAAAGGAATGGAACACTAAAACAATGAAACAATGAAATTTGACCACTCAAACTACAAGAAAGCCAGTGCAATGTATTAGCGAATTGCAATATTTTGCTTTAAATCGCATTTTCTTGTCTGTTTTTCGTACAAATGAGATGTGAAAGTGTGTCTGGTTCCGCTTTCAAAACAAACCGGCTACTGTGCGACTTCAAAATAGATGTTATAAACTGACAATTTGCGCAAGAGATCACTTCGCGGAAACCACTCGCGCAAGAGACCACTTCGCGGAAAAAAAGGTCAGATAAATGTATGAAAAATTAAAAACGCGACTGGACGCTTTCTAGCACAGCTTTATCCCTCAGATCTGGTCAATGCGACCTTTTATCTAACAATACCTTTGTAAATTTGCTAGTCCTAAATTGTTCAGAATTAAACAATTCTATTGCGTGTTTCGTACCTGTCAAGATGGCTTCAAAAACCGTTACAAGGTCTGTTCACCACATGCACAGAACTCAGCTATTTAACATGCTACTCAAAAAAAGCCCCAGGGCTTATTAACGGCACTCTATTCTCTCTTTTGTATTTATATTAGTTATATTTAGATATTTATATTGGGGCGCGACTACTTGAAAAGCAGTCTTCTTTGAATTGTATTATCCTAGTAAAAATAAAGTTTATATTGCTCTATCGTGGAACTGATATACTGGTCAAGAACTCAAGGCCTATGACTGATAAAATAATATAAATCATGTAAATGGTAGCCTGCAGTGCTGGCGTTATTTTGGAACGGAACGCTTGATAAATCGGGTTTTCGATGCCGCCATCTTGGATTGTAATTGGATGCTTGACCGGTAGAGGGCTGATGCAGACTTAACGCCTACTCCCTCGGCAAATATTTCCTCGCCCCAATCCTCCACAGTTACCAAATCCAAGATGGCGGCCTAATACGAAAATACCAAAATGTGCACTTTCGCGCGCCCAAACTGATACGCCTGCACTGCAGGCTATGTAAATGGTGTTATGTCTTACGTGCAAGGAGACTTGAATTATCTATGGGGCCAGGATCATTAAGCTGTTCTCCATTACGATCCCAAGTGTCATATCCAACAAACTTCTTCCACTGTTTCCACCATCTCGCGTCAACAAGATACCTTAGAATCAGCCAAGAAAATTGCATCAGCACATAATGATTCATTATTAAGGTAGTTTTGAAACCTCTTAGATGTTTAATTTGTCAAAATCTTATCAAATACAGTACGACTTCCTTAGTTAACAGCCCCAGATTTACACCAAATTCATACATTTATGAAGTTTGTCTGAAAGCGATGACTGTAAATTCCACTTGCATGGCCAACATGTTAACCAGGCAATCCATTATAATTGTACGCATAATCGTTAGTAATTTGAACTGAATAGGAGTTCGTAATTGGGGAAGATAGTGAAAGCCCAAAACGGTAGAGACACCAAGGACCCGGGTGAACACTCCCAGCGCCAGCAGTTAACGAGAACATCTAACACACGAGTGAACCGAAACACAACATGGCCGAGGAGGGCGCAACAAGCGCACTCAGCGAAACTAATGAAGTACCGCTGACCGGTACTGGCGTAACTTCTCTTCTCTCCTACCAATGAAAAGCCATGAAACTATACTATCCCCTGCGAATTTAAGGCCTGACTAATGACTAACAGTCGTTTATATTTAAACTAACGAACATGAACATATGAAAAGATATCCAGCTACAGAATATGAACATACTAAGTGTCTGTCCTCTCATGGGTAGATGACTGTCTCCTGACGAAGACAAGTTGCTAACTAACAAAACAGTAGTCAAGTTCTCGTGCTGTTAGGAGCCGTGCATGTGACGCTCTGTTCATCAAATCAGGTATACTTAAAAGTCAGTAATATAGTCATCGTAGCGTGCTGGGGGCCGACGGTGGCGCATTGTCTGGACTGGTGAACGACTTCCGTGGAAACAAACGGCATTTCCCCAGCTTGGGCAAAGCGGGAATCCTCAGGGTCGCTTACGCTTGGACCCGGAACGAAGTCATTTTCCCCTGGCTCTGGTACATCTTGATCCGCTGGATAAGAGATCGCCTGCGGAATATCTGGTGGAGTGGGCGGAATGGGTTCTGGTTGGATCGGGTCCTCTTCATCTGCAGAGGAGTCGTCTTGCATTCGCAGGTAGTGGTTTTCTGACAGTTCTCCAGGTACTCGGTAGCGCTGAGTTTCTTACGCGGTAGGAAGTGCTGCGTAGATGGGAACCGATCAACTTCCTCATATTACAGAAGTCGCCTTCAACTTTGGTCACCAGATAACGGTCCCTTGCCTTTGATTTGTTTCGGTCAGAGTAAATGTATACGAGGTCACCGACTTCAAGTTTGCTAGACGGTCGTGGGTGAGCCAAAGGGTCTTTGGATTTCATATTGTGAGGATGATTGCCTAGCCTTTGGTCATGCTGCTTGGTTATCAGGCCTTGATCAGACAAGGGGAGTTGGCGATCCGAGAACTGGTCACGCTGAGACCACATTTCTCGAGAAGACAACCCGCGGGAACGGATGCGAGAATTTAAGCTGGCCGTAGATATTGCCAGGGTAACTTCAGTCACTGCACCACCAAGAGGCGCTAGGCGGTGTAATTCTGTCTCCAGCTCTTGTACAGCCTTTTCCGCCACAGGGTTCTTGTTGTGGTTCTTGGGGATTCCTATCTCGAGAATAATTCTGTGGCGTTGTAACTGCTGATCGTTAATGAGGGCCTTGAATCCAGGAGCGGGCTCTGTTCGGATGATGGCGGGAGGGCCGTCTAGAGGGCGTAATTGAATGCAAAGGCGAATGAGGGCATCTCGTAACGTATGATGGCGTTCATCCTCAAGTACCAGTGTAGAGGTGTGAGATGTTACACATTCTCGCAAGACTAGAATAAGCTGTCGGGAACGTTTGAGGACGTCGGCTGCAAAGGAGACGCCGACAGGAGCGGGCGGCTCGACTGAAGACTGCTCAATGCGAGCTCGTAGAGTGTGGCTTAAAGTAGAGCAACAGGTACAACTCTGAGTTACTCGGTCTATTGCTTTATCCATGTCTAAGGCAAAGAGGTATCGTTTAGTGACCAACTTAAGTTGATGACTTGAAGGGTGGCTTAACCTAATGTGTACGGCTGTTAACAGGCCGTCTAGAACTTGACGAGGGACAACGATACATTCTCGCGAAGGAGCAAAAGGCTCGTCACGTTTGACTACTAATAAACCATCCTTAGCGATTGTCGCAACATTTAAGTATCTCTTTACATCTTTTACATTAGTGAGTTTCTTTGATGGTCTTGTCCCTTAGGCCAGGTGAGCATGCGTGCAGCGGAGGTCTTTGCACTCGGACTGTGTAGCCAACCAAGACGTACGGCTGGTGAACGGTAGTCTCACGTCGCCGTTGAGAATATCTTGAATTGAAGCCTGTCGAACTACGGATTCTTCAGTAAGATGTATAAAGGCGCACACTCACACTTGGCAGGTGGGATCTTGGCAAGGGGGCGCATTTCGGCTGGCGAAGTCGGACGGTAAAATGGCGCAGCCAGAGACGTGTCTAATCGACGCTTGGAAACAACTTACGACTGAGAGAAAGGTAGAAACGCGTGGGCTGGTCGAACATTCGCCACGGCATAGTTTCTCAAATGCTTGGACACATGGTTTGCCATCTGTTAGGATGCACGCGTTGTAATTGGACTGGATGATGTAGGGACTGAAATGTTTGGTGGCCACGGCAATGGAGAGAACGTCTACTTCACATAGTAGCCAAGACACCTAGGAACCTATGAGCTTCGCGCTAAAGAAATCGGCGAGCAGAAGCTGGTCTCTACGGCTTACGTATAACGTGGCACGGATACGGCGGGTTTCGTAACTGCTCCAGCGGTCACTATCCAAAGCAGATCATCAGGTCTTGGGAGGGTGATGGAGCGATTAGTGGATAGAGCGTGTTGGGCTGCATGGAACGCGGTTCTAAGGTCATCGGACCATGTAATGGTTTCGTTGGACCGGCTACTGTGTCGTCTAGTGGGGCCAGAAATGTCGAACACTTAGGGACTACCCTAGCGAGGACCTTGTAGGCGCCGATGAAGGAACGTAGGCGACCTACTGTCTCTGGCGCGGGACAGGAAGCTAGGGTAGCGATGCGATGAGGGCTAGCCTGTAGAGTTCCAGAGCTCCAGATCCATCCAAGTACTGTTGTCGACTTAGGGTTAATGACGGTCTTAGATGCGGAGAGGCGTAAATCACATTGGTAGAGGGTCTGGAGGACCCGTTGCCCGTTCTCCAGCAGCTCGAAGGGGGTGTCTCCGCCACAATGGAAGTCGTCTGCTATTTTGGCAACTACTCCGTTTTGTAGAAGTTGACCACGAACACGGCACATGAGCTCTTTGAGAGCCGTTTCCGATCCAGGCATGCCCATCGCGCAGCGTACATAAACCCTTACACCTCTGAACGGTGTTGCGACGCCACAGTACTTCATAGAGTCCTGAGCGAGAGGTATTTGATAGAAGGCGCTTGTTAAGTCCGTGACGATTAAGTGTTTCCATTTTGCGATGTGGCGTAAAGTAGAGTCCACATCGGGCATCAGTGAAGGTTGAGGTTTACTATAGCGCCCTACATCAGCAAAGGCCGTTACCAGCCGAGAGCCACCAATTGATTTCTTTACCAGAAAGGACGGGTTTAAGTACTCGACAGAACTTCCAACGTACTCTGGGCGCCTGAAGACTCCTAATTCCTCTAGTTTGACTTGGAGTTCCACAAACTTGTCTCTAGCGTATTTTAGGCGAACAGAGGCGAAAGCGAGGCGAGCGGTAATTGGCAACTTGCCCAAGCATAAGTCCAAGAAAGTTCACTTTCTGCTAGGCGGTCAGGCGGCTGTCCTCGGGTACGTCTTCATCATTTTTAAAGCCTCTTAACGGGTCAGCCTTCGTCTTTTTACCCCAAGTGATGCCCGCGGTAAGGAACGGGGCAAAATTATTGTCAAGGGATAATGTACATAACAAATTTTGGCGTCAGTTCTCGAAGCTATTTACAGTCTCTAACTTCGATAAACACCACTGTTTTGGTGCTCAGTGGGTGCTAGCCATGTTTGTGGTATCGGTCGTGTTCTAACAACGAAAATCTTTGAGGTTTAGACTTTTCACAAGTGTTGACTTGGTTCGGGCTTAGGTGGGACTGTATTCGGGCTTTATGAAGAATGTTTTGGACGCAAATTCGACCACAAGCTGCCACCACGCCAATAGTTAACGAGTAAATTTAACACACGAGTGAACTGAAACACAACATGGCCGAGGACAGCCTCGTTCCCAGAGTCTTCGTTCCCCTTGACCAGCGGTCGGAAAACGAGAACTCTGGGAGCCACTATTTCAGGCATGCGCCATAGATGCAGACTGCGCAGTGAAACTGGATGGGCAGAATCACCAGAATTCGATTATTTCAAAATGGTTGCTCCCAGAACTCTCGTTTTCCGACCGCTGACCAAGGGGAACGAAGACTCTGGGAACGAGACTGGGCCGAGGAGGGCGCAACAAGCGCACGCAGCGAAACTGACGAAGTACCGCTGACCGGTACTGGCGCAGAAAAAATTTGGTGAGGGTGTGCAGCCCGCTTCCCAAAACCCTTACCCTATTTATGACCAAAATCTGCGATTCTCCCTACCCTATTTATGACCAGAACAAAAATTTGATACTCTATCAGGAGCCATAATCGGGGACGGAGACCGTAAGCGCGCGCCATTTCAAGTATTGGGGTTGTCCCCATGATATGGGACAATAATTCTATTTTTAGAACAAATTGCGCCATCGCCTAAGGCACACGCGCGTACATGCTGCGAGGATTTTTGCGGATGTCGCGCGGGGGAAATGGCGTCCGAAATTCCCGAAATTTTTCGTGTTTTTGGCCCACAACTCAATGCGTTTACGTCTGTTGGAATTTTTCTTAAGTATTTTCGTCGTAAGCTGCTCCAGTTTGAGCCGAGTGAAGTAAGACAGTGTCGAATTTAGGTATGTTCCGCTTCAAGCTTATATATATCGCTGACCAAGTTGTGTTCCGACGGATGTTTCTTTTACATGAGCTGTACATTACTCCACTTTAAATTTCACATATGTTGAAGATTAACAGCTTTTCCATTACACAGCAACAAACCAGCTGGATATATTTAGATATAGCAGAGCTTTAGGACTTCATAGTTCCTAGCTCCTCTTGCCACACGCTTGCGAGCAATTTGCCAGTCTATCGCGACTGAAAAGTAAAACAAAATAATTGCTAGTTTGGTCAGTTTGAGTTTCGCCTGAATTGTAAGCAACGCTTGCTGTTTCATCAAGGCCCAATAACTTTATGTCCGTAGATACTGCTCAGTTTTATTCGTGTAAAAATCCACTAAATTCTCTGTTGTCGATGAATGAGAGCGCCCACCGATGCTTGTTTTGTACAGTCAGTAAACATGACAAATTGTACTTGCGCCGCACTTTCGTGTGAAAACGTACATCGAACTCAAACAATAACTCTATAGTTTTTAAATATGTTTAAGATTGATAAATGTTTGATAACATATTAAAAGCTAAGCTGAAAATATGTGAATAAAGCAGAAATAATCAGCAAAGTTACATTGACGCTTTCTTTAATCAACTTCGAAAAACGATCTCGACTTTGTTGATCGAGTTATCAAAACTCCTTGTTTATATTCATTTCCGCAGTGTAAAACTTCACTATGCTTATGTTGAAGAAACACACATGATGTTAGTAGCATTTTTTGCGTTCGTGAATTTTGTTGCAGCATCTCAGCACAAAAGATAACGAAAGAAATCTTTGTCAAGATTTGTTGACAATTGAAAACACCGACGCGGACTTGAAAGTGCACGAGCTGCACTATGCAAATGAGCTAATTGTACGCGTCAGACTTTCCTTTCAAAAACTTTTGCAAACTCACCAAACAAGCAGAAACAATAAGAAACCATCAAAACAGGTTTTGGTTATGATTAACCATTGTCTGAGAAACTCAAAAATTAACTCGATACCAGAGTAGAGAGTTTTCTTGCTATACTCTTAAGTCAGAACAAACGCAAAAACATACGCGTAAGCTTACAACTAGCGCGACCAGATCTTATTATTCATTTCCAGCGCGAGATTGAAGTCTTGTTTTCGACCCTGGAAAACCCACCTTTTCCGTTAGCTCAGAGCATAAAACTACATATAAGCGCCCTGGTTCGTATTCCCTGCCTTATTCCCTGCCATCGCTGTGAAAAATACGCAAGAGAATCTCTCAAGGTCTCTCAACTCTCACCATTTGATCACGCAACGTGACAACATCCACGCGAGAGCCCCCGACATGTGCGTGGATCCGCGCGGATATATGACGTCAGGATGGCGCAATTTGTTCTAAAATTAGAAAAATTGTCCCATATCATAGGTGCGCGCGGATCCCAAGACTTACGGTCTCCGTCCCCGATTATGGCTCCTGACTCTATTTATGACCATTGCGGCTGACACAGTTGCACTAAACATAATTTTTGACGGGCTTTTGTTTATGGTCTTGTTGATAATGATGAAAAAGTCGTTTCTTCTAAAAGGCATACCCAATTCAAAACTAGAGTACAACAACCATACCCTATTTAAGACCAAAATGGCAAATCGATACCCTATTTATGACCAAAACGGCCAAAAAACCATACCCTTTGGGCCTGCACATACCTATATAGTCCATGTAAGGGAGTACCCCGGCCCTACCCCGGGGGTAGAGACCATAACCACCAAAAATTACAACAGACACTCAAGGGGAGAGTTAGTTTTATCATCTTTACGAGTAAAGTGTCCACATTTCGGAATATTTAGCGTTGTAAATCGTTCGTATTTCGTTTCCCATACAATTTCTTATAAAGCGTTCAAAATTCTCAACGGTTCCTCAGTTAACCTAACACGCGTCAGGCCCCATTTATACGGTCTCGGTTACCCGAGCCAACCCTCCTCCCAAGTTACCCTAGCCGAGGTAATTTTTCACTTATTTCTTTGCAAAATTCGTCCAACCGTTTACAAGAAGATCGCGAACCCATCTCGGGGGGCGAGACAACTCGAGTGGGCGAGTTGTCTCGCCTCGGCAGGTAGGGTAACCCTGACAGGTGGGACAACTTTTCTTCATCTAAACACTTTGGCTCGCCTAACCGAGACAATTCTCGGCGTGGTAAGTGTCACGAGTCTGTAGATTTCGGGTTTAAAGCAGAAATTCGTATCAAAGACGTGAAAATTAACTCCGCAATACCCACTTTGATCGAATGACAGGAAAATTCAAAGGAAGAGGGATATTTGCAGATTAGTCATTCAATACGGGTTATGAATAATCATGCAGAGTCAATTTTGACTCGGACTACAGTGACAACGTTTTCACATACAAACACTCGATAAAGTTGCCTCAAGGGAAGGATTATCTTGGGTACCCGAGACTCATCTGAACACTTTGGCTCGCCTAACCGAGACAATTCTCGGCGTGGTAAGTGTCACGAGTCTGTAGATTTAGGATTTAAAGCAGAAATTCGTATCAAAGACCTGAAAATTAACTCCGCAATACCCACTTTGATCGAATGATAGGAAAATTCAAAGAAAGAGGGATATTTGCAGATTAGTCATTCAATAAGGGTTATGAACAATCACGCAGAGTCAATTTTGACTCGGACTACAGTGACAACGTTTTCACATACAAACACTCGATAAAGTTGCCTCAAGGGAAGGATTATCTTGGGTACCCGAGACCATATAACCGGGGCCTGAGAGATTCAGACTCACCAGGGCCGGCTGCAGGCCAGGGCTCTTTCCGCCCTGAAATCACACAACGTGTGACGCTTTCATGAATAAATATGCGCGTGTCCGAGAATTTAAAATTCACTTGCTTGGAATGCCTGGGGGTTTTTCCTTAATTGTTTCATTGCATCAGTGCTCTCTTCCACCATTTGTGCGGATGGTACAGATCGTAATTATATCCATGCCATCTTTGGCGGCTTTCAACGACTAATGATTGTCGGGTCATGAATAAAATTATCCATTGGTCAAATCGAACATATCGATCAGAACGGGTTACTTTCACTAACGAGATTTTGTCGGTCGACAACCATTCGCAAGTCACGCAAGAATCGATCGGATCGACTAGTTCTCTAGCCTTTTCCGATGGAATCTACTCGACAGTATTACTATAAATAAAACTTATCAGAAATCTTTGAATTTAGAACTGAGATCGATCCACACGCTACAAACAAAACGTACTGGCTTAGTCGGCCGGATCTTTTTCTGTATCATGCTAGTGCTAAGGTGTATATTAAAGCAAAACTTATCACTAGATGCTTGATTGATATCTGCAGTCTGGCTCGACGTCGATTTTCTTGCTGTTATATATAGGACTGCATGATTGAATTTATAGGTAGACCACTCAAACAAAACTAACGTTGCATTCAATAATGTTCGTCAACTGTTAAGAGGACCGCACGACAACTTGACTTCCGCTTTCAGTTTATCTCAAATATAGCACGAGCGAGTTATTAAATTATACTTCAGAGCAAACTCACCAGGTGTCACCCTTAGCTAACTCCTTTTTCATCAGCTCCGTTATTTGCCTTTTCTGATTTTCAATGTCTGGTGATGCTGAACGTTCGTTTGAAGCACTACCACAGGCAGCCATGTTGATTCTTTCAAGTGGGAGCGTTAATGCCCGGCCGGGGTGGACACGGGCGATTTTTTTTTTCCCCGCTGCCTGTAATTATGGAGAATCCGACGACAGGTTGGAAAATTCCGATATTCTTTTATTGTGTCAAAAAGACCCTTTTGGTGAACTATTTTCAGAAATATACTTTCAAAATTCCAGCGAATTCACATTTTTGTGAAATCTAGGAAAGTTTGAAATACCGCTCAATCAACCAAGATGGCCGATGGAATTTATGCAAAATTGGGCATTTTCAACAGGCCAGTACAGAAAGAAGCCAACTTGCCTGGATTTCATGTTCACACAGTTTATAATTTACACTTTGATCATTCCTCTGAGCTCAAAGTCATCTTGAAGTAAATACTTTTTGTCTACTTCTTGGCCTTTTGAAAAATGCAACTATCGCAATTTAATTTACATGTAAAATTTCAACTGATTTTAGAGGGTCATAACTCTTCTAGTATACGAATCTCTCAACAAATAAAAGGTTCTAAAGAAAGAACTATGCTATGAGTATACCATATCTAAATGGCTAGTTTGGCCCGTGAAAATGGAGTGCGCTAGATGAAAAACTATAAAGGGTATTTTGACCGATTGCATCATTTTTGGACGAGTGAGTAAGAACTTCGATTTCGCAGTCATCTTTACAAACATAATTCGAAATGTTTCATAACACAAATTATTCATAGACATCGTGTTTTGTCAACTTAAGCAGTACTTTAAATAATACCTCGAATAAGCCTTGGTTGTAACTATGACGTCATCGCTTAAATTCCTTTGGATAAATGTCGCGCAATGCGCACAGTCGCGCACGATTTATCCCGAATTGAAGCGAGGAGATCTGGGAACTAAACCCGTATCCTTGCAACCGCCGTTTTGATTTTTCGGGATCGAGTGAAATCGTTTATCGGCGGCTTGTAGCATGGACCAAGTGTTGGTTAGATTTCCAGTTGTTAAACGCAGGTATCGAGACTGGGGTGCTTGTAGTATTTTATCCATTGTCGGATAAATTTGAGCTCACAAACACATCGTACAACTTGTGATAGGTATTGAAAGTATCGCTACTGTTGAGATCGGACCACAGGGAGCACACAATCTTGTTGAATAGGAAGAGAGTAAATAAAGGAATGAAGAGAACGAAAACTCAACCTTTGTCTCCCGTTGTTATTTCTTACGCTACCTCACAGGGAAAACCGCTACCTACACGTACAAGTTCCGGCGTAACACTGTAGTGTTAATCTCGTACTTAGGCCATTTCGCGCTCCGCAAGAATTATTTTATGACCTAAGTACGAGTTTAGCACTACAGTTTGGTTTAGCTGCTTCTGAATTACGTGTTTTTCTTACCACTATGAGTGTGACTTAAAACTCTTCTGAATGGATCCTTGTTGAAGGCTGCAAACATGGCTAAATAGCTGATAATTAAAAGTTACGGGAGACAAACTACTTCTTTTGCATTGAATTACAACCAGCATCAACTGAAACAACAAAGGATTTTGCCCAGCCCTGCCACTTCTCTGTGCAATATTTTTTCATCCTGTTTCATTCTCTTTACTTCTCCTCACTTCACACACAGGTTGTACCTTCAGTTACTTCTAGTTACGTTTAAGCATCCGTTTGTTTGTTTATGTTCCAATTTTCTGGCCAGAATTTCAGAAATGGTAGTTGAATGTCATCGCTTCTGCACGCAATCAGTGATTGCGTGCCGTTTATTTCAGAAACACCCTCTTGATCCCGTGACTTCTCAATTGACTCTTATTTTCTAAGATGTTTCTTTTTTCTGTAGCTTATGTTTGCGACAGTCACAATATCTAAAAAAAACTACCATACGCAAAAGCTGAACACTACAAACGCTAAAATGAACGACCGGCCGAGTAATTAGGAAGAACTAGCTAGGCACTAGAAGCATTCATGCAAAATAAGCTATTGAAGTTTCGAGAAGCTCGGCGGCTCGCCTTTCGAATAGAAGTAATTAGGAAGTTTCTTAGACAAGTAGAAATATATCTATGAGTCGGCCTCGGTGTTTCGCCTGTTCAGTACTTGAGACTGAAATAGAAACATTTTCCGTGTTTATGTCGAGCCAGTTGTAGAAACGTGAAAAGGAGAACAAAAATTACGTAGGAAACACGAGCCGCAAGCAATTGTTTTCACTCAGTTTTTCCTATAAAATCAGACAGAAACGCTGAGAAATTGATTTCCATTTCTTCTGGAAAGTACAGGGGAATAGAAAATCACTATATTTCTTATTATCAATAAAGTGTAAATCTCTTCTCTTAAGCTATACCTTTGTCAACAGTTCCAGTGTTGCCTCTGTGATTCTATTGATTTTCCCACCGTTTCATGTGCCTTGATCATGGAGTCAAGATGACCTCGAAAAGTCGTAGTTTTATTCTTTTAATATTCATTATCAAATGTATTTCGTAATGTTTTCTTGGCTTCCTCAGTTTTCTAGAGACAAATTGTCGAAAAAAACTACCGAGCGAGAAACCCTTAATTATTCGGCCTGAAAGTTGCCTTTTAAGATGCTGGCACCGGTGCTGTCTCTTCATGGTCATCCCAAAGAAATTTAAACAGTAGAGACTGTTCTAGTCAAACTGCAAGCCTCTTCAGAAATTGTGAGCTCGAGGTTTTTTAAAAATTCTATTGGCTGGAACTGAGCCTTGAGTCAAGTAAGCTATAACCCAGTGGCTGTTCTATTAAGCACTGAATATCTGCTGAACTGATTGAACCGGCTCACTTTGTAATAGAAAAGAAAATTAGAATCACCCAAATGAGGTATCGCTAAAACAGATTCAGTTGATGGGTTTGTTTATACTTTTCGGCAGTCAAAGCAATTGAGTTGAATTCAAGCTACAGCATAGCCTGACAAATTGTGAGCATCCCGCCGCATGAGCGAGAAAACCATGCGGTACTCACGGTACCGGTCTCGCGGATGTGTTTAATTAGAAAAGCAGGTCTGCGTACGGGCGGGCCGTTAATACCCAATGTGTATCTCCACAATGCTCTGTTTTGTTGGGTTTGTGTTCGGAGGGATAATTATGATAACTTGTATGGCGCTATGAATCTGGATAATGCTAGACATGCTAACAAAGTTCTTAGTGAGTTCAAAAGCGCCTGGTTAACCTTTTGAAAGAGAATTTAGAGTCACTTCTTAATAGCATGTTCATCAGCCGTAGCAATGTTTACTCCAATCGCGTATCATTACATCCTCACTACAAGACGCATTTGACTCTTATGAACAGTATAATCGGAAAAAAAAGTGTTAAAGCTTTAGTGGTAAATCGGAGAATAATAACCCTAAATCGGTGTATTATTCCTCCGATTTAGCCATAATCGCACTACTCTTTTTTTTATATAGCCCACAATGTAAACTACTGGGTTACCAGTAATTGTGTCAGCTATTAAAGTGTTTTTATTTTATTTTTTATTTACTCTTGGTGTTCAGCCTCAAAAGGTCCACAGCGGTAGCCTTTGCGGTACCTTTTGGGTATTGAGCCGAGAAAAATGACAGGAGATAACGTTTTAGAATTGACACCTCTTGGGGGTGAAAAATTGTTTTATACCACGCCCACAAAGCAGGATCTTGGTATCTTTTAGGGCTGTTTTCAAAACTTCCGACGAGCATCCCCGACCTTTTCATGTGGGAGTTCCCCCTGGGAGTCAAACGTCAGGCAATGAAATACATTTTCCAAATCGATCCAAAGTAACCTTGAAAGCCACGCGGACAAGACACCGTTCATACGGTTATTTCTACGATTGACGATGTATCATCATTAGTACAGCTCTGTTCAAATTCTATACTTACTCTAGCTCTTTCCTCTACAATCACTGTTATCAAGTCCATTTTTACGGTAACAGTATGACGGCATGTAAAGACGTTTTCCATGGATCTCAAAATCTGAGAATCTGTTTTGATTTCATTTTGGCCAACTAGAAAGGATATTTCACATTGCACTATCAAAGGCAAATAATAACATGTGGAAGTTCCATTTTCAGTTTACCGTCTTTTTAATTAACACTACTATCGTGATGGTCACTTATCAGTAAAAACAGAAAAAAAGTTTAATTTACATTAAAACCATTCTGAATAGTGATGCTGAATGCATTGTCATTTTAAATAGTCATAATTTAATAAACTACCACAGGTAACTGGCTTACTATACACTAGATATCCTACTTTTTCAAAACGTACAAAAGCTAACAACAAAAGTACATGTAGAGAAAGCCAAGAACACACTTGAGAAGTAATTTCAAATTTTATAGGCTCTTAATATATTTTTCACGTCAACTAGTCGATCATGCACCATTGAGTGACCACCAATAGGATCAACAGTGTCTATATCAAGATAAGGTGTCAGTATCAACAGGGACAAAACCAGACTGTAATAAAGAAAAAAGAATTGATGAAATGCCAAGTTCTCAGAACTAGTATTTAGATGAATGTACATGTATGCAAATTGGTAAGGAGAATTAGGATTTCAAAGAACAAGTTAGGAACTGAAAGCTTGTTCACGTGTGCCCAAAGGGCACAGTCATTGTTATCCATTAATACAAGAATATTTCCTAGACATACATGTACTTTTTTAGATATTTTTCTTATGTTCCCAACAGCCCTTTAATCAATGTCCATTTTTAGTGCATTGAACTAATAAGATTTTTCACATATTCGATCAGCCTCTCATCTCCAATGATTCCCATGTGCTCAGCATTTGAAAATGACTTGATAACTACTGGTTGTTTTTGTTTGCCCACAAAGCTGTGGCAAGCCTGCAGGCTGCGAATATTGACTGTGCCGTCACCATCTCCAAACAACGTCTGGGGAAATGTATCAGGGAACTCATCTGCACCGTAAACAAACTTTTCGGGCGTAGACACATTAGTGCCGTAAATGCAGTACAAGGGTACATTGGGAGGATCATCAATCCAGACTGGTGGAACTTGTTTGCTTATATTAATGGCGTCTGGGTACTGGATGTCAAGGAAGAACTTCTCAAGGTTACCCCTAGAGTAGTTCTGATTAGTTGTTTGGACAATTACCTAAAAGGAGAAACAAAATAATGTTGTAAACAGTATCAGCCCTATGGTCATAGTTGGCGACCCAAGGGTAGTCAGTGCGGGCCAAAGAAAGTCAAAACGACAGCAAGAAAAGTCGGCAAAGAAAAACGTGGGGCTTCTATCCAACAATTTCCTTCGCTGAATTTTCTTCCCATCATTTTAACTTTTCCTTAACCCCATTAAGTGCCCTGGATCTCCAAGGATGCCCCATGGTTGGATACATTTGTAAATCACAGCTACACCAAAAATACTCTTGAGTGGCAAGAAAAATGAAATGACGTGAAACATTCTACAAGCAGCTTCAATTGGGCAAACAAAAATAATTAAGTTAAGTAGAAAGCATTGTCCAACTATTTTAATAGGTACCCCCTTCCCATAAGCAACCCAGATATTGACATGGAACTGGACCAATGAATTGTGAAGTCTGCTTTCTCATATGGGCATAACATCTATATTATCACTGTCAGAATCTATGATGTTACAGTATTTGAGTTACAGTATATGTTGTTTGTCATTAAAATATTGTATCACATTCAGATGTTTAGGTACATGTATAGTGTCAAAAAAAATTTGTACCCCACTCCTAACAAGCACCTTCTCTCCAATGTGCCTTCCCTTGAGCAGCAGGAGGGCAACTGGTTTTCACAGGCAGGCACAATGCTCTGAACTTCCTTGAAAAGAAAAACTTTCCTGCAGATGGTCAAACCAGGTGCCCAGTCAGTTTCCCAAGTGCCTAGCCCTCAATGAAACCCCTGCAAAGTCACTGAGTGTAAACACCAATTAAAGCTATACCCACCTCTTCCGCAGACCAGAAATGTTGACTGGGCATCAGAAAAGCAGTGCTTTCATACGTCCTAAGGACTGGCCGAAGATTCAGTGGTTCAAGAACTACATCTGGAAAGCCTAGATTAGTCCCTGAGGCGTATATACGCATCAACTTAGCTGCCCCAGCCCATGCCCCGGCCACCGTGATCCAAACTTTGATGTGCAAGTCCTTCCAGTCCTGTGGCATTTTGCTAAGAAAGTAATGTGTGTATGGACATCCTAGGCTGTGAGAGAGTAGAACTACTCTTGTCTTATTATTTTTGACATAGGTATCTTCTATCAAAGCCTGAAGGTTGATGAAGTATTCTTGAGCTGAATCTGCAAATAAATGTTCAAATAGGGCTAAATCAAGCTATTATTTTATAGAGATTTATACCTCATCTGTAAAACCCTTCCAGACAACTTGTATTCACAACCATTTCATTATCATTCTACAGTACTAGACGATAGTAGAGCTTAGTCAGTCATTTCCTGGTTCATTAATTTAATATTGATTTAATAAAACTAGCTAATTAATATGACCAGAGTTTGGTGGCTTGTTGGTGCTCAGATTAATGGAGTACAAAATACAGTTACTATAGCAATACATTTGAACAAAGTTACTGGCAGAGAAGATTCAAGTACATGAATTACAGATTTTGCTCTTAATTCTCCTAAACAAGACCAGAAACACATTTCTAGAGGGAAACTTCAATGCGCAACAAAAGTGTAGAGACACTTGGCAGTAAAATTCAATTTCTGAGCGTCTTGTAGCCATTTTCCCCCTTCCTCGAATTAGCGCTGGGGCTCTTATTTCAAATTCAGAAGAAGATGGGAAGTGCTTATTCGAGGGGGGGGGGGGGGGGGCTTCGTCGAGGGGGGCACTTATTTAATTTTTCCCAAATCGTGGCCTGATCTGACCATTTTTTTAATATATCATCTGCACATAAACAACAGCATACATGTAAGCTGTTTACCAACGTAAAAAGCTGATCCTTAAGTTTAAATCACAGCACCGTTAGTACTTAACATGTTCAACGTGTTCACTTAACGTGTTCACAAACTGAAACAATGTACAAATCTAATACTACACGATGAAAACTATACATCCTTTGTTGGCTCATTACTTGTCCACAAAATGGGGGGAGGGGAGGGGGGCGCTTATTTTAAATTTTTGCCGAAAGGAGGGGCGCTTATTCAAAGGGGGTGCTTATTCGAGGGAAGGGGTGGCGCTAATTCGAGGATTTATGGCATATACTGTAGACTAAATATTGCACACATTTTGAGATCATGATTGGACACTAGGGGAAGTTTAAAAGCATTGACATAAAAACTAACATATTTGCAAATTATATTATTCAGAAATTCTCTGGTGAGCCTGTCAAAAGTTCACACTTGTAGATTGCAGATAGATGCTACAATCTTTTCTCCTACATTAGTTTTGTGAAAATACACTAATGCACAGTATTGTCAGTTGTTGCTTAACACTTACTTGGGGCATATCTAAAGTCAAATGGTGCAGCTCTTATCGACACACCATCCTTAAGCCCAATACTTTCCAGAGCAGAGACCATATCAGCAAAATATTCCCCAGGGTGGTACAGAGAAGGATCTAAATATGACACACCCTTAGTTGTGCCGAAATATGGAACTTGAACTTCCACACCAGGTGAATTGCCCATCTTCCCTGATGAATGATTGTAAACAAGTCTGTTGGATATGAAAAGCAGCACCAGTAAAGTATATGTGGCCATTTTAATGAGACTGCAACTTACTACAATGTACAATGCACAAAGCAAGAACAGACATACAGGTTAACAAGTTGCATGTTTTGAAAGTAGATGTATATGGAGTGGAGTGTTCTGTAACTGGAACCTAAACCATTTGTAGATTCCATATGTCACTTCTTCCAGGATCAAAGAGGCGTATTTTTCCATACATCACTCTTGTGATTGAATGACATTCAGTAAGTTTCCCCCCTTTACCAGCTTTTTTTTAAAAATGAACTTGGTTTCTTGCATTGTCTGTTGTACAGAATTATAGTGGTGGCTGGTGGATTTGTTTTACTACCATTTAAGTGACAAAGAGGTGAATGAGTTTTGCTTAATGTTGCAGCACAACTACCACATTATCCTTGATAACTTCAGAGATTTAGCAATAACACGCTAGGTGTAGAGTGATCCAGATGTAAGACAAACTGCACAAGTGTCAAAGACTCACTTGATATTGTCAGCCCAACAATCTATAGCTTTTGGAAACAGTGACTCTACACTCAGCCACAGGTCAAACCAGGAGCTTGAGGTTTTCTCGCACCAGAAGTGTGGCACTGATGATTTGTTGATGCGAGCCTGAAGTTGACTACCTCCATCTCCAGGAACTACAGTTAAAGAGTATATCACATTAACACCTTCAACACAGTGTTAGATTTGTTGGTGGCAAAATAATTCTCTTGGCTTGATTATTGACTCAGCCCATTCTCATCCCAAGAGCTACATGTACCTGCCCCTCTAAGCTGGTAGCACCTTGGCACAAGGAAAAGATGGCTCTGGAAACACATTGTTTGATTGGCTATTTTCTTGAACTACATTGTAAGATTTTCTCTAACAATTTTGACTCTTGATAATGAAGTTGGCTGCGTCAAAACGTTATGGCACCAATTTCTTCCTTGAAATATACAATAACTGACCTCTACTTAAAGCCAAGCCCCAATATCATTCTCAATGATTAAATACAAATTCTCTAAATTATATAAGCAGTTAAATTCAAATCGGCCATACATAAACGTACTTTTTTGCGTACTTCTTTTGGCACATCCTTATTTTTGTATACTTCACCAATTGACAAAAATTGGCCAGGATATTTAAGACTCACAAAAAACACACCTGCAAATTTTACACAAGTGAAAATTAACACCCACATATTCAAACAATTGCACGAAATAAGTGCTACTCAACACAAAAATAGTTCCCTAAAAACTGGAAGTTCCATTTCTGGCCTTAAAAATAGGAACTCTTTCTCAGTTTCATCCCACACTACATTTCTGGCATCTATTTTGAACTACAACCATCTTTATGACGGTCAAGGTCACATGACACGGTTATACAAATTGTATATCTTTATTTTTGCATACTTCACCAATTGACAAAAATTGAACAGGTTATTTAAGACTCACAAAAAACATACTTGCAAATTTTACACAAGTGAAAATTAATGCCTGCATATTCAAACCGTGAATTGCACGAAATACTAGTGTTACTAAACACAATGAACGGCACACAATGCATGCAGAAGCGATGACAATTAACTGCCATTTCTAAAATTCTCTTTAGAAAGTTGGAAAATAAACAAACAAACTGATGCTTAAACGTAACTAGAAGACAATGGATAAAATACAACAATCACTCCAGTCCCAATACCTGCGTTTAACAACTGGAAAAACTTTGTCGATGCTACAAGCCACTGAAAAATGATTTCACTTGATCCTGAAAATCAAGATGGCGGTTTGCAAGGAAACGGGTTTAGTTCCCTGTCCTCCTCACTTCAATTCAGGATAAATGGTGCACGACATAAGCGCAACATCACTTATCCAAAGAAATGTTGTATGCCAGCATTAAGCGATGATGTCATAAGTCATTGCTTATAAAAATGGTTTCCTAAACATTGAAAGTTCCGTTTCTGGCCGTAAAGTACAAAATCGCCCTCAGTTACAACATGCCCTTTACATTTCTGGTATCTACATGTATTTCACACTACAACCATCTTTATGATGGTCAAGGTCACATGACACGGTTATACAAAGAGCACATCGGCCAACACCAAACACAACACAACAAAAAAGCCATCTCACATCATAGTAAGAAGCCTTGTTGCAGTTATTCCATTAGGAATAGCATACAGAATCAAAACTACAATAACATTAAAGTGAAACACTCAAATGCAAATTCAAACTCACAGCGTCACAAAGTTTCCACGTACGTAACTTATTGTTATGTAAGCTGTTGTTTACCTTTCTTATCGCAATTTAATGGTATTTTTTCCCACGATTACGTTGCAATGTACAATAATTGATACCCAACCATCTTTGCATTAAAATAGGGTATTGCACTACTCAATAAATAAACATCTTTTTACGCAAAAAGTATGCATAACATTCGAGTCCAGATCGATTTTTCAAACTCACAGCGTCACAAAGTTTTTACGTACGTAACTTATTATTATTTAAGCTGTTGTTTACCTTTCTTATCGCAATTTAACGGTATTTTTCCCCACGATTACGTTGCAATGTACAATAATTGATACCCAACCATCTTTGCATTAAAATAAGGTATTACACTACTCAATAATTAAGCATCTTTTTACGGAAAAAGTATGCATAATATTCGAGTCCAGATCGATTTTTGTACCGGTATTGTTGATCGGCTTGAACTGAAAAGGACATCATTCTCATTCCAAAACAAAGCAACCATGGACAAAATTTTTCCTTGTGTAACTCACCAATAACAAGTGGTGTTTTTGCTTCCAATAAGGCAACGTTACCCACAAACAGAACGACAATCACGAGGTAAACTTCCATGCTCATTTTGGCCAAAGGCCAGTGCCGTGCGGGCGAAGTTCGGACGAAGTTTGCTTGTTCCAAGTTTTGAGTCAGCAGTATAGAAGTTCAGCGGTTATTGACGCGCCTCCGCGCACTCCCCCAAGCTCCTGATGCTAGCCCCTCTACGGGAGACCCCAGAATGTTCCTATTTGGTATGACCGTCTAAAGCAATTTTACGGCAGCCTGATGGCTAAACACACGCAAGGACTCAAAAATATTTACAAAAAGGCGGGAGAAGTAGATCTAAATTGCCTGACTTACCCCAGCAAAACGCTAAGACGCCAAAATAGCGCGCTCGACGATGTTTTCTGTGGCGATGATGACCCATGGCTCTGACCTTAATGTTGCGATGTTTCGTATCCGAAAATTTGACGTAAGTAGTTGAACGTACCTTAAGATCTTCATAAATATATTTAAAACGGGGAAGACTATGAAGACAGGGGAAGTCGCAGGATAAGTTTGTGGACCTGTGGCACATGTTAAAAAGAGCTTCCGGTGACCTGTGGTACGCACACAAAGATCGAATCACGTGGTATTGACGCTTGCGTACTAGTCGTCACTGGAGACTTAGCGTTTTCTTTGTCCTTCGCTTTTCGTTGGAGAACGACACTTAGAAAAAATTTCGTCCAATTTCTTGCCGGAATGAACGGAGAAACCAACCAACATCTCGCTCAGTTGAAACACGTAAGAATTATTGTCAAAAGATTTTGACGAAGATTTATCAAATGAAGATTTCTCAGTTCTCTCTCGATTTTTATTCGTGCTTGATAAGTAGCTTGTGTCTAAAAGCAATATTTCTTGCAGTCGGCGGCGAATGAAGGGGTTTCTGAAGATGATGATGTTCCACTGGTAAGTACAGATTCGCTAATCTTTCGGAAATGATGTAGCGATGGAAAACTTGACTTGCTTTACAAATCTCAACAAGCTTTTGTACAATTTTTATTGCTAAGTCGTATATATTCGTGAATTTACTCTGTTTTAGGCGCAGAGGAAACAAAAGCCGGTCGGGAACGAAGGTACGATCGACCGCTCATTCAATTCATGTAATTTCAGGCTTACTTTTCAAGTTTTAACTCCTGTACATTACAGTGCTTTATTGTCGCTTAAAATGCTAGTGTAATTTTTGGCGTTTTTATTGTAATCAAAGTTAACATAGAGAGCTTTTTTCTCTACATTGTTTCATGAACTAACTTGATTTTTCCTTTTGAACCTCGAAGCACATGTATTAAATCGGTTCATTTACCCAGCTTTTAGCCATATTGCTTGGCATTCCAACTATCCGTCCCTTTCCGTATTACAAGGAAGTTAATCTTCTTTATTCGTCAATCAGGCTTTACGATCCTTTTTAGGTAGAATTCAGTTAAAACCGGTAAATGGCATCGAAAGAATACGTTTTGATCTACGTCAGTAAGCGACTCCAAGCGATTTCAAAATTGTCTTGTTGTTTTCGATTCGTGTCCATTTTGAAGCCAGTTTGCAAGGTTGATCGAAATTATTTCCGTTGTCTTTGAGTACATCGTTATTGAATTGTTTTCCCGGCTTTCAAAAACCAGTGCATTCTTTCCTAATCGATTTGATAAACGTTTATAGAAAAGGCACGGGTGATGAAGCCCGTAGCGCTAGTTTAAAACAAGTACTTGAAACTGCATTTAGAAGTAAGCTTAAGCTTATAACTTCCGAAGTGAAATGATTCCTTCATCATTTACGACACGATATAGAACACGCGATTAACTTAGTGGTTATGTCTTTAAATTGTACAGGCCCCGACAGGAAGAAAATCAAACTTACACCCTCTCACGTAAGTCATCTTTTAATAATACAGACTCACCGAAAATTTTGCTCGGCATCACCTGAGAAGCCTGTTTGTGAAAGCCGGCGCATTTCGATTCATGTCATTTCATTTTGTGTTTTCAGTTTTGCGTGTATACTCATCTTCTTGTCTTTTTTGTCTTCATGCTTGCACGATCTCTATCTTGGACTATGCTGATTTTGTGGCAATTAGGATGGAGAAAGGTAAGCCCTCGCTTGTACGGACATTTTGTTTCTTTTGATGATGGTAGAACAATATTGGTACCTGTAGGGGAGGGGTAAGGGTGTTTGTCCTAATGTAGTCTATAGTTTTGAAAGAAAGTTGAATTGGTTAGATTACGATGATTCTTCGTTGTAAACTGTTGTTACCTTTTTTAATTCCAGGAGTTCAAGATTTTTAAGATCTGTTTTTGAAGAGCAAGGAAAGATTTTCTTAAAATTTATATAAATTTACTATGCGGAATTAAAAACTGAAGCTTCAAAATTTTAAATTACAAGGATAAAAAATAAAATATATACTAGAGTATGTTTATTACAAACGGCTTTATGCTCTCTTTGCTCGCTTTTTCTTTGAACAGTCTAGACAGTTTTTGACAGGCATGTACCATTGTCAAAGAGCTAAAGTCTGTCTTAATATGTAGTTAATTGGTTTTAGAGAGTTCTTCCCAAATTACCTTGGTCTCTTGTGGATGAAGAAGTGAGAATTATTTGAATTCCCAAGTTGGTTACAAGCAGTGTTACCACTGGACTTCAAATTTTTCATTTAAATGATGAACGTTCTTTAATTTAAGGAGCAGTCCTGAAATTACAAGTGTCAAAGTTACTGTTTACAAAACCTGTTGTTGCATGGCCTTATTTTGTGGTGTCGTAACATTTAGGTCTTTGCACAGTCCATCTAAACAAGTGAAACTGAATGACAGTATGAACTGGTCACCACACAAGGTACATGTCAATTCTGAAGTGAAACAGGATCACAACCGATCACCTGGAATGAAGTCACTTCAAGATGTCAAAAAGGAAATCCCATCACCAGTGAGTACATGTAGTGATAAGGGAGCCAATGTCATTTACAGTTGAGTACAATAATTTATGTTATTATAAAACTGGTTTCATTTTTCAGGCAAAACATGTACATGCTGCGTCAAGTCATGCTGCAAGTGATGATGATGATGATGTCCCCTTGGTGAGGTTTGCTTGATATTTTAATTAATATAGTCAAACCTCCATTAATGGCCTCCTCTCTATGTTGCAACTTTTCTCTGTCTCCAAGGCAGCTGTTGTGGAGACGTTTGGCTGTAGTGCACTGCATGTATAGCTACAACGTACTCTTGCTCTAGCAGGGTTTAAAAAAAAAGGCTGTTCTTGCCACTCAAGACTAGGAGATTTTTCTGTGAAGCACACAACAATGGGCAAGTGTCTGCCAATGAAATAATGCGATAAGAAAGGGAAGGATAAAATGTAATGTTTTCAGAGACTCATCAAAATTGCCCTAGTGGTCACCTTTTGCATGTGCATTTGGATACAGCAAGATTTTAAAGCCAACTACAAGGAGGTTAATAAGCAAAAAGCACAGTTAAGGAAAAGTACTGTAAGTAACAAAGTATGTAACTACCCTGGGCATGCAAAAAGTGATTGTTTCCAATGAGGTATGACTATGTATAGCAAACAGCATCTTGCAAGATAGTTGCCTCAAGATTGCTTACAAGTAAATGTTGAAGCAAATTATTTAGCAAGAGAAGTTGGCTATGATAAGATCAGTTAAATTATGTAAACATACATGTACATTGTATCAGTGGTAGTTGAAGTTGTCTGTTTTGAATTGAATATTGGTTACAAAGTTACATGTACATGTACAAATTAACCAACCAGAGTCTTTTTTTGTTATTGTTTAGGCTGCCAGGACCCAACACAAGTAAGTTCATTTGAATGCGTCTATATGTTCATGTACAGAACAGTTGTATTATCATTACTGGTACCTTCCTTCAGAATGAGTCCCCACCCCCTGATAAATCAAAAGCAAAGTGATTTTGTACATGTATACAATCCTTTATAAATTCTCTTGATCATTTACATTTTCCAACTCTTTGTTTAGGGTGAAGACCGAGCCCAAAAGTCCATCCTCAAAACCAGTGAAATCAGCATTGAACAGTGCTGTGGATGAGAAAGGCAAACCTGAAAAACATGATAAAGCAAAGAACGGAAAACTCATAAAACCTGAGAAAAAACTTGACAAGAAACTGGATGTTGTAAAAAAGCATGATTCTGCAAAAAAGGCAAAGAAATCTGAGAGTGGAAAGGCCTCAAAGAAACCAGTTGAAAGTGATGATGACGAACCCTTGGTTAGATTAATAGTATAAATTTTTTAAACTACATGTACTTTGTTTCTAACGTCCTAATCAGTTACTTATAAAAAATGCTTTGAAAAGTAGAATTCGACCAATTCAACCACAAAAATTTATCAAATATCCAAAGAAATTTCCTCTGAACTGCAAAAAATCAGGCACAATTAGGGTGAAAAGTGTACTTCGAATGCTTTCTTTTGTATCCAGGAGATTTGGTGACCTGTATGAGAGACCAGGAGATTCAGTCTTTGAATGGGAGACTCCCTGATAATCTGGGAGGGTTGGCACAGTAGATGGTATTATACATGTATGTTGTTTTGTATGTACATGTACCTTATTCCTTCATACCCTGAGATAGCAGGCACATCCAACAGTGGTAGAGAAATCGTTATTATACATGTATATATATTTTTTAATTTAAACACATATATAGTCACAAGTTTGTAAAGTTTCAGAAAATAAGTCAGGTATACCATCTCTCAATTGTACATGTACACTGTTGTACACATAATGCAAACTCTGCTATTTTAACCTAGTTTTTATCTTGTTGTTTCTTTCATGTCGTCCTGGTGAATTTATTATTGGTTCAACAGTCTGCAAGGTTGGTACGTGCATGATGGTTGCAAGCTTTAATTGAATCCAGAAAAAACGTCAGTCTAGATAAATTTATGATTTAGCTGTTAATTTATGGTAATGTACATGATGTCAGTAAACTTGTAGGATCTAAATGTTCTTGATCTCTCTTTTTCATGAATATCAAAAATTTTACAGTCATACATGTAATCTAATATTTTGTCTTGTGGTAACTGAATTTGTAATTTTAAACTTGTATATGTTTACACTCATTTTTATATGTGTATCTGTTCATTTTTGGTGAAGCACAATTAAAAGTGCTTCTATTATTTTCAAAACAACAGAAACAGAAGCAAAAATTGAGTTTGAATCATTCCTTCTAACTACAGCTTGAAAAGTCTCTGAAAAAAAGGTTGCAATTTTCTGTGTGAACCCTGAGTAATGAATAAAAAACTAACAAGATTTGTTGTAATCAGATTGGACAAGACTCCTGCAAACAAAAAGCGTACAAAGTCTTCTGGATCATCTAGTGTAAAGGTAAATGCTAAATGCTCTGCAAGAAATGAGAAAGATTTAATTTCAATAGCCATGAGCCATTAACAAAGAAAACAATTCTGAGTCTTTGTCAGGAGCCGAACCATGACCTCACAGCAGTCAGATGCTCAAATCACTGCTCTGCTACAAGAACAGGGTGACTCATAGTGAGTTCAGAAATTTAACATGTTCAAAAAAAACTGACTCGTGTCCTGTATGTACACCATATACACTGTCCTGTGTATTGCTAATGCCTGAGTGATATTGGTTTCCCATCTTCCCATCAATACATGTGACAAAGGTACCAGCCAAGTACAAGGCTCTTTATACATGTATCATGATCTAACTAACAGTCATTTATTTAATTACACATTCAATACCACTAACAGCGCAAAAGGAAGAAGAGTGCTAGCTATGATGACAGTGATGAGGACAGTAAGCCATTGGTGAGTGTGTTAATATGCCTGGACTTTGAACTGGATCTTACTCAAATCAAGCAAATTTGTATTAAATCAGGAAAAATTGTTAGAGATGTACTAGGTATAATTCTTAGTACTGAGACATGAACATGTATTCTAAGAGATGTAACAAAATAGTGTACTAACTAATGGAGAAAGTGAAATTTGCCTCAGGATTAAGTTACTGTGAAACATATTCGGGGTACATGTACATGTATTTCAGGGACATTAATTAACAGAAATGTTCAGACTTTCATGGAGGGTTTAACTGAGATCTTTAGAAAGATGTTGAAATATTTTATCTTAAATTGTTACATACAGTGTACATGTAGCTAGGGTTTCCTGAAAAGTGACAACATGTAACTGCAGAAAATAAAAGCAATAAATTATGTTGAATACAGGAAGACATTATTGATTAATGATAGTGACCTGGACGATGATTCATTACAGGTCTGCTGACCGAAATGTCCGTTTGGCGTAAGTTGTTGTCTAATTTATTTCATTTTGTTTGTAGGCAAAGAGTGCCAAGAAAAGTGCAACAAAGTCAGCGAAGAAAGAGGACAAGGGTGGATCAGTGAAAAAGAAAGCCAAGAAAGAAGGGAAGGACGTAAAATCAGAGAAAGAGGTGAAAAGCTGTTATTTTTCTTTCTAGGAATGAGTTTCATGGATGCAAAACACTAGAGAGGTGTGTGCTTGTGTTCCATCAAAAACTGGAAAACACTTGACAAGAAAAATGGCTCTTTGGTTTGAATCTCTCACCCCTCTTGAAATTCTGTTTACATGTACGCTGTATTACGCACAGCGTACAATATTTCACATTGTACGCTGTATTTCCTTGAAAGTATACAGTTGGTTTCTGACCTTTCCCCTACTTTCCCCTTGGAATGGTCAATGACCTTTCCTGGGGTGGGCTTGGATATTCCTGTGAAATGTCCCTTGACTCTTGAAATTGTAGTTATTTGCAGTAATAGTGATTTGTGTCTAAGTTTCTTTGCAACTTAATTTATGTTTAGTGAATTTCTGTTGCTTTCACTTTGCTTTTCTGTAGGAGAAGGGAAAGAAAAAGAAAGAAGAAGAGAAAGAAGTTTGGAAATGGTTTGTTTACAATGCTTGTCCTTTTTTTGTGATGTTGTTAAATGACAAAATAAATCAATACACACACTTGATTACATGAAGCTTTACTCAGGATTCAGAAATGAGTGTTGGTATTCTTCTCCTTGAATTGTATTTTTTTTTTTTAATGAATACAAAAATGTACATTTGTGTGTAACTTAGTCGTCATTCTTCAGGTGGGAAGAAGAGCAACTCCCTGAAGGTGTAAAATGGTTACACATGGAACACAAGGTAGTCACAATTTCTAATTTTATCATTTTCTTGTCACCATTGTCTGGTGCATTCATGCCAACATGCAAACATAAGTAAAGTCAGCAATTCAGCAATAGGTTAATAATTTATTACACGTGATCACAACTTGACTTGTGGAGAAACAGGATAATTTTGAAGTTTAGAGTGTTTGTTATAAGTAAAGGTGCCGCTGCATTTTGATTTCAATTTTTTCAAAAATTGTTTTGAGATGACAAGTGTCCTTTTTCAGATTATCACTTCTTACAATCAAAGCAGTTTTAAGGCTCCATTGAAAATAAAAGTGAAAGTCTACCGGAGTTCATGCTTAGATATATTCTATTATATAATAATCAAATCAGTGTGCGTGCCCTGATTGGTCAATCAGCTATGGTTTATTGTGCCAGTAAACTCATGGAAATTTTGCATGTCTTCTGAATTATTACATAAAACTAATAGACCAAGTTTTTTATGGTTTATAGGCTGATAAACCACTTGGGATGTTGGAAGAACATTGAAGAATTTGTAAATCACTCGCCTGCAGCTTGTGATTTATGAGTTCATCTCATGTTCCTCCAACATCCCGTGTGGTTTATCAGCCTATAAACCGTAAAAGCTTGTGGTCTATTGCTTAAATCACCTGTTGTGAATCCAGAAGTACCTGTACATGTGCTCAGGTGTTGATAAGAATTTGCTTGCCTGACATTTTTTGCATAGTGTATTTGACAGACTCTTATCTACATGTACTCTTTACTCGTTTGAGTCATGCACATGAATGCTACAAATCTATATACATGTATTAATTAAATATACAGTGGAATGTATAGTGACTGTCTTTCCTAAGTCTCAGTTCTCATCAACAGTCACTGTACAGACTCTGGTTGACTGATTTCTCACATGTTTAACTGATAAGTACTGTAAGAGTATCATTATGACAGAATATTATAATCTTTGTGATCACCTGGATCATCGTTTTTCTAGGGACCGTACTTTCCGCCTGCGTACGAACCTCTGCCTGCCAGTGTGAAGTTTTATTATGATGGTAAGCTGTTGCTGATTGATACTCACTGATTTACTCACTGTAGTGTTTTTCTGTTTGTTGTCTAGAACTGTTTTGTTGTGGTTCTTGTTTTACATACATGCAGCTTCATTTTGAAACACCCTGCCATAAAAATGTAAAGTTAATGTACAAAATTTATGTTTGCAATGGATTTTCCATAAAGAATCACATATTGTCTTTGACAGTAGTTTTCCCTTTAATTGCCCTTCATATTGCTTGATTGTTTAAACTTTTCATACATGTATGCAATTGATGTTAATATATTTTGAGAAAATATTATTGAAATATTCTCTCTTTATAGGGGACCATATGCAGCTTAGTGTACAAGCAGAGGAGGTATGAAAGGACTTGTCCTTTGAATCTTTACCAACGCTTCAGATTAAAGTAGAGATAAAGTTCCTATTGTAAGCCCTGGGTTCACATTAATAATACCTATCATTGGATTTACCCATTTTAAGCTTTTAGACTTTTACAGATTTTGGAGGCTTAGTTTTAGGAGTTTGCAGGCTACCAGCAAACTCAAATTAAGTTACTCTATATTCACTGTCATCATGTTATAAGTATTAGACACTGACACATGCTTCTATATTCTCAGGTTGCATCATATTATGCTAGGATGCTTGACCATGATTACACTAGCAAAGAAATCTTCAACAAGAACTTCTTTGAAGACTGGAGGAAAGAGATGACAAGTGAAGAGCGCAAAGTGATCAAAGATCTCAAGAAGTGTGACTTCAAAGAAATGCATGCACACTTTGTGAAGGTCTGATAATGCACAGTATCTACTCTGTTAGTAGACTGATATAGGTACAATACTGCACATAATGCAGTGAAATACAGTGTACATGTACTAAGTGTTTGTGATGATGACTTTGCATATCAAGGACTGTCGTCTTGCAAGGAAAAGACAGTCATTGTAAAAAGATCCATATTAATCCAAGTGATTGGTGGGCAGTTTGAGTACAAGTAGACAGTTTCTGTACATAGCATAAGGCAGCTAGAAGTACTGGACAGGCATGTGTGTTCCCTCTCAATCAGACCATGTCTACAACAAAGTAGTATTTTATGATCTGTGTGGAGAGAGGTGCCCCAGGAGAAAAACATCTTGCCCATGAAATCAATTTGGCTAGAGCTCAAACCTAGAGCTTTATAATCACTAGCTATAACTTACATTACTTTATTTCAGGCTGCAAGATGAAATGAATATCTGTGTTATTTTCTTGTTAATTCCTGCAGAAAGCGGAAGAGAGAAAAAATTGGACAAAGGAACAAAAACTGGAACTGAAAAAAGAAAACGAGGAAATTTTAAATGAGTATGGCTACTGTCTCATGGATGGGCACAAACAGAGAGTGGGCAACTTCAAGATTGAACCTCCTGGCTTGTTCCGAGGACGTGGAGACCATCCAAAGCAGGGAAAGTTTAAGAAGAGGACGATGCCCGAAGATGTTATCATAAACATTGGCGAGTATGTGTCAATGAAAATGTGCTTTTGTTGCAACTGTGCTACAATAAACAAATATTAATATAATAAGCATGTTTAATTCTGAAAGAATCTTGTTGATGCTTTCTTTTCTGTAGAGGTGCCAAAGTTCCTGAAGCTCCTGAAGGGCACAAATGGCAAAAAGTTATTCACGATAATAAGGTATTACAAAATTAAATACAGTATGGGGGCATTCGTCCAGGCAGGGCAAGTATTTTTGTAACAGTCAGGGTTTACATTAACATTTGCAGCAGGAGGACAGCTCATTTTCACAGGCAAGCAACATTTTTTTTGAACTGAGCTTCTTTATGAGAAAAATTTTCCCCAGATTCCCAAACCAGGTGGGCAAAATTGACCTCACAGCCTGTCAACTCGCCTGGTACTCGGCCCATAATGAAACTCTTGAACAGTGTGCCTTCCTTCACATGTAGATTTGCTTTTGGGAGTGACAGAATACAGTTGTAGTCTAACAGATGTCAGTTTTCAAAGTTCTAAGTTAATGGTAATTGAAATTTGTTTGTCAGTACATTTTGTATGACGAATAACAGTATGAATAGCATAATTCTTATTTCTGCATGGCCCTACACTTTTTTTGTCTTGATTAAATTTCTATTTGCTGTTGTTTGGTGAAGGTTTCCTGGCTAGCTTGTTGGGTAGAGAACATTCAAGGAAGTTACAAGTATGTCATGTTGAATCCCACATCCAGGTTAAAGGTAAGATATACTCATAGATAAAGGATATTGTATCTACTTAGCTAGGAAACCAGATTTCATCTTTTACTAACCCTAACCTTCATTCATTGATCAAATGTCTCAAATTTGAATGAAAAAGTAAAAACTGTTATTAATAGCAATGAGCTATAGCACTATACATGTGTGTTAAGTGGCACGCAGACAGCCTCACTGTCAGCAATTAAATCACTGTTACTCCCCCTGGATGGGATGCCAATGATTCACAGGTTTGATTCCAGCATAATATTTTGTCAGATTTTAGCAGCAGGTCACCTTTCCCATTTATACACCTGGGTGCAGAGAGCAGTGTGAGATTAAAGTGTCTTGCCTAAGAATACGACACAGTGATCCTAACCAGTACTAGACTACGAGTGGTCCCTCTTTTGCTTAGTCCGTTGGGGCCATTTTTTTATTGCAGTTTTCTTTCGCATCACGCATGACAGACTAAGCAGTAGAGAGACTACTGGTAGTCTAGACCAGTGCTTGATCTGGAAGCCATTGCAATGACCTTACATCTCCCACACTTATATCTATGCACATTTACTAGTGTCTCTCTTTAGCTGTTACCTACTTGGTTGTGATTTTCTGCATATACACTATAAGTACATGTAACTTTCACTCTAACACATACACTCGACATTCTGCTAATGTTTCTGGTGTGTTTTGTCTCCGATGGTTCTCTCATGAATATGGGTTGGAAATGTGGTCATGTGACAAGAGACAAGTAGTTGTTTTCTTTATGTTAAAAAAATTAATTTAAATTACAGGGTGAAAAGGACTGGCAAAAGTATGAAACGGCAAGGAAATTGAAGGTAAATAGTGGGTACTGTGCAATGTATGTACTGCCCTTGATGATATTGAATTTAATGACTCATTTGGCAGCTAAAATTATATATCAATTATATAATGATCACAATGGTAGAGAAAGACCCAGTTTGAGCAAATGGTCACAATAATTATTGAACTCTTTCTACAGGACTGTGTCAAAAGAATTAGAGAGGATTATGAAAGGGACTGGAAATCAAAAGAAATGAGACTGCGACAGAGGTTTGTTAACAATGCTATCCCTGGGCTCTTACACAACAAACACCTGAATGTGCTTCATACATACCAGAAGTGAATTTAAGATTACTGTATCATTCTGCTGTTAATAGTTTCCTTTTTTGTATTTGTTTTCACAGAGGTGTTGCTCTCTACTTTATTGACAAGGTAAAAGAAATCAAAATTCTTGTTTGCAAGGAAAAGTTTTAATCTCCATTCATGTGCCCATGAATTCTCTGATAAATCCATCATTGACACAAACGATTTTTTTTTTGGGGGGGGGGGGGGGGGGAGGCAAATTAAGCAAATTCCGTGAAGTCCTATGTACACTGTACATTTGATTTATCTCATGTTTTGAAGTAAAAAGGTCATTGAAAAATTTTGTGGATCATTGTGACACACATCACTTACTTTAGGGAATGTTGTTTGCGCCAGCAGTAAGTTCATTTAATATGGTGATCAGAACTCTCTCTGATTTACGTTTTCAGCTTGCTCTTCGTGCTGGGCATGAAAAGGATGAAGAAACAGCTGACACTGTAGGCTGCTGCTCGTTGAGAGTGGAGCATATCAGTAAGTAGATTGATAAACATTTCGTGGTTCTCCTGTGGTTCATTATTTTGTGTTTTTGAGAGACTTCAAACAATTATCGATGCCACAAATGTGGCAACGTTTAAACAGAAACACATTCCTTTTTTCAGGCTAGCGCTTGGACTGTCAAGTTTCGAGTTTGGTCTTTTTTATTAAATAAATGATTTGGTTAATTAATTGAATCCTTTTTCTCGCTAGAATTACACGAAGAGTGGGAAGACAAGGAGAATGTTGTTGAGTTTGATTTCCTTGGTAAAGACTCTGTGCGTTATTGGAACTTTGTGCCAGTGGAAAAGAAGGTAACCTTTCTCTAATCCATGCGAGGTTTGTGCGTACATGTATCTTTGTCTTCCTTACTTTCACTAATCAACGAAAGTATTTATACAGTTCCACTGGGAAGATTTTGATCTTTGGTTATCTAAGGAACAGCGGGTTCAGACGTTTACAGTCAAACCAAGTGAAGCGTACCCCTCAAGATTACTTTGATGATTGGAAGTGACTATTTGAATATTGAACCCGTTAGTCGTTTCAAGAATGCAATAATGAATTGATTATTTGAACATTGAACTCGCTAGTCATTTCAAAATTCAATATTAAATTGTATTTTTTGAACTTAAAATCCATTAGCCGTATTCTTGGGACTAGTGGGTTCAATTTTCCAATAATCAATTCATTATTGCTTTCTTGAAACGACTGGCGGGTTCAATATTCAAATAATCAATTCATTAATGTAATCTTGAGGGGTACGCGTCACTTGGTTCGACTGTAAAAGATATTTGTAAAGAATACAAAATATACAAGTAAGCAGCTGTTTCTGGAGAACTCAAACTGAATGTGAAAATATCATCTTTGAATCAGACGAAGCCGAGATAAGTCAGAGAACTTGAATCTTTTTTTTTTTTTTTTTTTTTGTATTGGACAATTTGTTTTTCTTTCTGACAGGTGTTCAAGAATCTTAATCTATTTATGAAAAGAAAACAGGATGGCGATGATCTGTTTGACAGACTAACCGTAAGTATATCATTCGTTTGGAAAGAAAAAGGCGAAATTTGGGTGGAACAAGAATCTATACAAGTTCTGTAGGCGAATGCTTGTCAAGCTCGACGTAACGGGTCTGCAGTCCTTCTTGGGAGTTGTATTCAGAACAATTTCAACCCAGATAACATTCGCATTAGTCTTTCTTAGAAGTTATTAGGGACTTTAAGCAAATCGCTACGGCTGGCGCTGATACGGCTGCCGGAAGTAAATTTCCCCCAAAATGAGACACTGCGCATGTACGTCGGTTGCATCCAGCCGTAGCGTGAAATCTGAAAACGTGAGTCGGGATGTTTTGCCGTAGTGGCTACTACGTCGGGTTTATTTCGCTTCTCTGGCCCTTTTCAACGGACCTCTTGTCAATTTAAGAACTCCATTGGATACTATGTCCTTTAAAGTCAATTCAAGTCAAAGATTGTGACAAGGTTGCCTCTCATAAGCTTGTAAATCCGTATTCTGAATTTACGATAAGTTTTGGCAAAGGTTTTGGAATGACGAAGTGAGTCAACTGAAATATTCGTGTTGAGCACGAGGTTTTTCTTCGGTTAAGTTTGCTTTGAGGGTTTGTGAAGATGTTTTATATCTGGAAAACTATATGATGCTATTTTGCTTCTTTGAGTATTGATATATTTGTGTTCTTCACCCGATATTCTTTGAGATATATTTCTCTGAAATTATATATTTCACCCCTCAAATTGTTATGGTGCAAAGTGTGTAGCATTCGCTGTCGCTCAGAAATAATCTGTTCGTCCTAGGAAGGCGAATAACGGCCATCTTCCTGTGAGCGAAGCCATTTGGCTGTGAGAAACTAAATAAAAGAGATTTTAAACTCCGTAGCCGATGTTTCTTTCGTCTTTGTATTTCGCTAAAATTTGGCAGACCACCGAGACGTACTCTCCCCAGACCTTTACAGCCAGGGCAGCCGTAGTAGCACCAGCCGTAGTGATTTGCTTTAACTCCCTAGTTTAAAGGTGGAGCTACGTCACAGTTTGCACATGTTGTGAAGTTTAGCGTAAATTTTCCAAGTTCGTAGTCCGTGTCAATCTTCTCCATCCTTTACCATCCTTGTTCCTTTATGTTTTATCATTATCTCTTTGGTGTTTTTCTTTCTTAGTAAAGTATTATTCCCAGGTTTCCTTCAATTTTAAGGTAATATTGTGCGTGGCCAAAAGAACTCAAAATATCGGCGTGACTTAGCTCCTTTAAGATAAAACACGTCAGATCTTTTAGGACTATGCACCTGAAATACTTTACCAAAAGATCAGACAATAACCCAACGCATACAGTGTCGATTACACTGCTGGAGTCTCTCATAGAGGAAACCAGGAATTGGTAAAAGTGATGCGTGCAATTCAAATTAGCATTGTGACTAATTCTTGAGTAGTGATTAGATGGTGCTTGAGTAATGCAAGCCAAGTCAAGCCATTATTTTGAATAATCCGTTGATTTTTGCAGACAACGTCCTTGAACAAGTACTTGACCGAGCTGATGGACGGACTGACTGCCAAGGTGTTTCGAACATACAACGCCTCCATGACACTACAAGAACAGCTGAATAAACTGACAGAATCTGAGGATAATGTCAACGCTAAAGTGCTGTCTTACAATCGAGCAAACCGTGCTGTGGCCATTTTATGTAACCATCAGGTATGCGCATCACCCGGTTCTTTGTTCTTTTGGACCGTTGTATTGAAATTGGGAAGAGAAATATAAGGTACTTGGTACTGAGTGCATCTCGCCTCGTCGCTCTCGGTTGGGTTGGAGTTTCGTGAGCGGTTGGAAAAGATTTCCGTCAGCAGTTTGGAAATTCTAGCCGTAAATCATTAACTTACTCTCATGTGAAGCGTTGAAGTAGCCGTGAGCGAAGAGGGGCGGCTGCGTTATTGTCAGGCTACGTTTTTAAGGAAATGCCGTAACAACAAAACAAAATAAGTAAACGGTCTAACCACTACAAACGTAAACAAGACACTGAGCCAATGACAGAAGCCGAAGCAAACAAACGTAACCGTCGCCAAGCGCGTGATAACACACGTGACCAAGACGTGATTGGTTTTGGTTGTTTTTTAACCAATCATTTGCAACGTACTAAAGGCGAAACAAAAGGGAATAGTGCCCTATGTGTTGCAGAATTTACGAACAATCCTAAAAATAATTATTTGTCTTTATCTGTCTTCGTTTCAGCGTTCAGTTCCGAAGACTTTTGAGAAATCGATGTCAAATCTGCAAAATAAGGTATGATGTGCTGGATAGTCCCATTGACAACCGTTCTTCAGGAGTTCACGTAAATGCTTTTTTTTCTCTTTTTAACAGGAATTAGTGCTCTTAGACTGTAAGAATGTTGTTCGACGAAAAGGGGTTTTACCCCATTTCAGCCTTAGGTTTATCTTGTCTTGGTCATTGGCTTTTCTCAGCCTCCACAGTCATTTGAATAACATTTCCCCATATGAATCAAAGAATATGTGATGAACATCTCAAGATTGTTACTGGTCTTGTTTTTGTTTAACAGATTGCAGACAAGAAGAAAGCTATCAAGGAAGCCAAGAAAGAAGTCAAGGCATTGAAAATTGAACTTAAAGAAAGCAAGGACGAGAAGACGATAAAGTATGCTGTTTAGTGTTTCTGTTTTGACTTTGATTACTGTGACGTTTTCAGTTTGAGTAAGTCTCTTTTCTGTGGTGTAGAAAATCTAGTTGAAAGGAAGTCTCAGAAAGAAAGAAAAACGTACAGTGTAACAATAAACCCAAAGATAAAACAATAAACCAATGGAACGAACATGGTAAGTGTAGGGAAGATCAACACGGAGAATGAACGAAGATATGTGATGATACCACTTCAACTCTACATTTCAGGCAGCTAGAAAAGAAAAAAGCACAGGCTCAAAGATTGGAGGATCAGCTCTTTAAACTGGAAGTAACAGCTACTGATAAGGAAGAAAACAAAGAGATTGCCCTCGGCACCTCAAAATTGAATTATCTGGACCCACGAATCACAGTGGCGTGGTAAGTGAGACCTCTAGCATTTTTATATGTCGGTTACAATTTGATAACCTCTGAACCCAATAGAAGTTTCCTTAAGGTTACAGTATACCTTCAGGGGTGTCTCGCGCGCAAGCGATGTAGCGCGTACAGTTTAAGCTGTAGATACCTAAACCCCTATATCAAATTAAAGCTTATGGAGCTGGCTATCAAACTATACCAAGAATTTTGAAAGAAAATGAATTGTCGAATTTTTCACGACCACTAAATGCGAGCGCCCGAATCACCTTTCGAAAGCTACAAGTCAAAGCGAATTTCGTTTTTCGCCAATTTAATGTTTTCCTCGGTTTCAGGGCCCAAAGCGCTTAAAAAACGTGTCTGCGTTTTGGCATATTCGATTGCAGTAAAAAGTTACAGAACATTTTCGAAATAGGATTAAAAAAATGCGGAGTGATCGTACACAAATCGCTCTCGAAGAAAAAGTATTTCGAAATTAACAATTCCCAGACACGCTTTTGTAGTTTATATGTTAAACTAGCCACTGTCCAAATTTAAGAGCGATTGAACAAATTCCCTTTGAGTTATAACTCTTTAAAGTGTCTGCTTCAAGTGAAAAAATTTATTCGAGAAAACAGCGCTAAGAAAAATTTTCTGCTTCGAAAACAAACTCCGCCCACAAACGCCTTCAACTGGGTTCTCAGATAACTAAGCCAATCAGTGCAGGGAAACTTTACTACCGTTAACCTCCTGGTGAAATTTACGCGCGAATCTCTAAAAAACTCTTGTGTTTCGCAATGCGCTCAAGGAACCGAAGGCAGAGAGATAATTTTTCTGTAGCTCGGTTTTTCTTGAAGCTGGTCTGGCAAAATGGGGAAGACTAAAAAGGATACGAACGCTAGAGTGGCTGAGCGAAGGAAACAAACAAAAGATAGCGCGGAGGGCAACTGTGTGTGGGCAACTGTGCATGAGTCCGACGATTCGTCGATATCGGACTCATCAGAAGAGTCTCTGTCAGCATCCCTGTTATTGCTGTCAAGTTCCGAAATTTTTACAGAACCTTTCTTTTCTCTTACCACAAATATTTGCCCGCCTTATACGATAACTATAGCTTCATCCGCGTGGCGAACGTTCGCTTCTTCACTCATTGATGTATTTTCATTCGTTCTTCGCTGTTTTCGCTTTCTCGAACCGGTCCATGGTTTAAACGTGGTCTATGTTTACTTATAACTTAATAGAGACACGCCTAATATCAAAAATGCTGGGTAGTCAGAACAACAATGCTGATCAACTGAGTAGTCAATTCGTGACATCCATATAGGTAATTCCCGCGAAAATCGTCTCGGTTGATTGCATACGCGCCATAGGGCTGTCAATCAAGAGGTAAACTTTTACTTCCGGTGAAAACGTAAAACCGCCATTTCTCCGCCAATATTAAGCCTTTTTCAAAATTTTTTTTCAGGAATTAGAGATTATTCTTCGACCACTATTTTGACCCAAAAATCCAAATTTGAAGAAAATTGCCGACCCGAAGGTATACTGTAACCTTAAGTTAGAAAACAGAGATTCTGTTTGTGACATGAGAATACCAATTTGAAGGACCCACAGACCAAAGCCTTGCGCTACAAGCGGTATTTCTCGCTTGAAGCGGAAACTCAAAGAGAAGAAGTCAATAATCAATGCGCGAAAATCACTCGCATCGAAATTACTCTCAGAACTTGATATTTTGCGTCAAACACGTGGAGGATGTCACGTAATCAATTGTTTACTGCAGCGAATGCGCAGAAAGCCGCGATGTACTCCTTTCCAATCTGAGTCGCCATTTGTTATCAAGACTAGCGATCTCAAAATGGCCTCCCCCCTGTTGTGGAAACGTGATCACCTGATGATAGCCCGTATGGTTGACCGCTACGATTTAGTGTCCACGTTGTAGAGTCAGTAGCGCGGGGTGGCTCAGAGATGGCGTGCGCCAGATTTGACAAGCTTTGTCATCAGGGGTAGAGCTTCCCTTTCAGTACCTTTTGTTAGGGACAACTCGAAAATGTCTAAAACTACTATATATCAATTTCCTTTTGCTGTTTTTCAGGTGCAAAAAGCACGAGGTGCCAGTAGAGAAGGTGTACAACAAAACACAACGAGAGAAGTTCGCCTGGGCTCTAGACATGGCGGACAAAGACTTTGTTTTTTGATCTTGGCTTTTATTCGGTTACAGCTAGCGTCATAATCATCCAATTTTAGTTCACACTATGCTTGCATTTGTCGTGGTATTCAATTTCATTTAACCTAATTTTATGGTATTATTATTGTTATCATCATTATTATTATTCTTGTTATTATTATTATTATTCAGCGATGGAGCGCGCGCGAATGATTTGAGATTTTAGCCGCCACAACTAAATGGGACAAAAACAAATTAGGAAAGCTAAAAGATGGGAACGAAACAGACAAGTCTGGAACTTATCCAGGAGTAGTTCCATTTGTATTGTACATTATATGATATAAGTTAATTAATTATTTATTTTGAAATGGAATGTTACATTTTACCGTAGAAAATTTCAACAGGTGATTTTCGAATGTCCCTCCGTCACAGTTGTTTTCGTGGCCAAACATTGCTACCACAGTACTTTTCAGCTTTTCCTGAAATTCGGTCGAGTTCGGAACCTATCTGTTTTCCTTGTTTGTCCCTCAACAGTTCTTTCGTATTAAACAAGTCTCCTTTGCGGGCAGATTTTTTCCCAACTCACAAGATTGACGAGTGAGTTTCGAACGGAAGAATCCATACCAATGACGTCATACGCAAAGTGCTATGGTCGACGGATATTCCCTTAGGCGCTACAACTAAAAAAACTTCCCTTGGCATAGAACCTTTTCATAAATGGCTGCCAATTTAAAATTATTTTGTATGCATTTAAATTAGCCTCGCTAAACGAAAACATTCTTAAACCTGTGTTGCATTTTAAAAGCAATGTTTGGTACAACTTGCAACAAATTTCATTGCATAGCATACCACGGAATCAGCATGTTTCGTCAAGCATTTCATTGAGGAAACGGACGAAACTTGACTCGTGATTACTTTACTTTTGTGACGAATGCTGGGTAACTTAGTTAATGAGTTGACAACATTGTAATGTATCTATAACGTTCTTAAGTGCAACACCCCAGTTTTCGTTCATCGTTTCTGGCAGATCAAAGTTGTTGCGATTAAACTTTAAAGAATTTTCTAACACCACCCGAGATCTAATTTTTTCGGTCGTGTCAAATTAACTTCTATCTCTTAAAACTCGCTGAAATTACTTTAAAATGAGTGAAATAATTGACTTGATAAACTCAGAAATGATTTTAAATTCATCAGATCTTGCTGGGTTTTATGATCAACAACTTCCTTGTCATGCAGCAAGTTTAGTTGTTTGTGGTATCGTATACTGCTCTACACCTTTGTTTCCTGTAGGGCATATTCTTTGAGGACAAGACTCTTTAAATGGAAACCTGCATTAAAATTGCTCGTTAGTTTTACATTGGGAAGTATTTTTATGTACGCAAGGACAGGTTTTTCGCCGCCTAGTTTAGTATGTGTTTTAGAAATTTAGATATTTCATAGCCATTGTAAGGCAAGGCAATGCTATGCATTGTGGGATTAATAAAGTCCATCTAATAAACTTCAGAGCCTTTTAATACTAAACTTTTCCGTCATAGCCTCCCCGCGCTGCTGCGTACAAGCAAACCTACCGTGGTACAAAAATGGGGTGGGATAGTGGATGAAACCCGCGTTAATAACAAGAGTTATAAAAACTATTTTGCTTGTATTCAGTATATATAGGTAGCTCTAAGCTTGCTCTACGAGATGAGATATTTTCGTTGCTTATGAGGCCATCCAGGCTCAATTTCTGCTACTCCCTCAGGTCCGGTCTTTGTTCCGCGGGCTCGTTTCCCAGCGGTTGAAAATCGAGCCTTGAGGTCATCTCGTTCCCAGATCTCTTGTGGACGAGATCTGTGATCGAGATTATTTATGAGGCCATCTTGGATCAGAAAGTTTGTACATCTCGTAAATTGATCCAAAATGGTACTTGAATGTAGAAAGATACTAGTTCGACAAATTCTAAATTTTCGGGAGGGACGAAAGAACAGGCTCTTGAAACGGTTCACTCTTCAAAGCACGAGTGAGTTGAACATTGCAGTTGTCTGCTGCCAAAATTGTTGGATGCTCTTCCAATATGGTAAACGATTTTTTTTTATTTTTTATCTTATTTTTCTACATTTTGGGGGCGTTTTTAATTAAACAATTATTCCACTCGCGCTTGTAGGGTATGAGATGATTATAGCCAACTCATATCCAACGCGCGCTCGTGGATTAATTATCAAATAACAAACGATGAGGGAACCAGTCGGAATCACGTATTTCAAATAGAACACAGCTGAGTGGCGGCCAAGTCCATTATTTTTCAAGCGTTCATTTTGCTCCAATTTTGTCACGTCATATCGTTGCTCGACCAGTCGAGGGCTGATAGGTGTCTTCGAGAAAATTCGAGAAAGCTCCATCGAAGCTGTTTGCGTTTCTCGGCTTTTTCTTCCTCACATAGCCCCAAACCCAACAATATAAAACAGCAACTTGAAAATATTTCAAACGCCCTTCATTTAGCTTAGACAACACTGGTTTCCATTATTACATGTTTCTGTTTTTCTTTGACTTTTTACTCTGCAATGTTACGCTTAAGAATTTTGACTATTGCTCCTTTCTGTGGGATAACTTAAGAGTGAGGTCTGACTCATTCTGTGCATACTAGATCGTAATGATGGCACAGATAGTTCAATAAGTTCATTTAATGGTGTAATACAACTTTCCTCACTACTGAGAAAGTTTCGAGGTGCATGTATTCGTTGGTGACATCGAAGACACGGTACTGAAAATTTTGCTTTCATTTCAGTCGTGTACTTGGTAGCATAGTTGATTACGTAATATATCAAGCACGAAAGAATGTGTTTGACTTCGTTTCCAAACACCCAGAAGAGAGTTGAAAATACGACGCGCAGCCGAGTATTTTTGACGAACTTCTAGGTGTTTGGAAATGTGGTCAAACACTGTATTGAGTGTTTGATATATTTTCTCGCTGGAAACTAAAACTGACGAGTAAGCAGAGAAATAAAATCGTCAAAAGTCTGTGCTAATTAAGATCAGATATCCAAACACCCTAACGCTTATGATTTCCTTTTTGAAAACTTGATGAACTATTAATGAGTTTGAAAAGTCAATGTCAACCCCAGCGCGCGCTTGGCGTTTAAACCCGAGCAGAACGGTGTGCGCACTAACAAAAGTAGGCACCGTCCTTAAGAGGTGTAGGCTAAATTAATGTCATGACTAGCGCCTATCCAATCGCTCTTGAATCAACATAACCCTAGTCAAATTTACTTGTCAATTGTTATCCTCTGATCTTCGGTTTCTTTTAAAAACTATTTAACGGATAATACTGTCCTGAGACGCAATATCGGTTTCTATAGAATTCTCCCAGGGAAATTTTCTTATCTGTGCAGATAATCAGAAGATAAAAAGGTAATTAGAATTAGACACAATTGGCTTTGCGACAGCAGGTAGTCATCTGAAACTTAAATTATTGACATTATAATTCATATAGCTGTTATCGCGACCAAAATGTCAGGCTGTGGTTTGTTAACCATGGTACAAAAGGTGATGTTAATCTTTTGTCACTCATTCTTTAAATTTTTTGTTGAGTCATCAGTGGTAGTCTTTAATCATCTAACAAGGAGACGAGACGTTCACTGAAAGAATTATTGATGAGAGTGGTTTGAAATGAGACTCGGAAATGGAGTTTCTTGAGCTACGTATAGGCAATTTAACAGACATAAAATATGAATAGATGATCACAGTCAGCCTTACTATGGCCCATGATGCAACTTCCTTCGTCTTTGTTAACTAACAAAGCCTGATATTCGTTGAAAAGAAATCAAGTATTTCGAACAAAACAGAAAAGACTGTTGACCAAATATACTTTGCTGATTCAGCACTTAAAGCGATGTTCCTAAAGCAATAGTTGCTGTGCGTGCCCAGGATATTTATGAGCCCTCAATCATGCTTCCCAGCACGATTGCAGACTGCAAGTGTTTAACTATAAATGAACCAACCAGAATGGCAGACAATAATTTCATTTATTCGACATATTTTAAAAGATGAAAACCGCACAAAAAATCATAAGTTCTTCGGTTAAATAAGGCAAAGCAAAGTAAAAACAAAGTAAAGTTTCTCAGAGATCATTCTCTGTTTTGCGGTTTCTAGTTAAAGATAAATTTTGATGTCACCGGTGACTATAACAAAAAATGGGCATAAATACTAATAAAGCAATATTAATAATCATCGATTCAAAGCTGTAAGCGTAAGTCTGTTGACATTTTCAAGCACCTTTTAAACAAAATATAGCATTAGCTTATAGCATTTTCACTAATATGTCCTTATAAGCCTCATGATGACGTCACGGTACATTTCTCTCCTCTCAAAGTTTACCTAGTTAGATTCAAGTATATAAACATGCGGTGGTTGTTTTCGGAAAACGCAGCCGTGCTTGTGTAACACAACCTTTTTCTGGTTTAGACGAGTTTTTTGCCTTAACTTTGTCATTTTAGCTTAAAACATTCGTCAGTGTTAAGCACAGACAAAACTGAAGAGAAAAGTTTAGAAATCCACTGGTCTCATTTTCATCTCGGTCTTCTTCAGGGAGTATTCATGTCCCTTCCCGTGATACCAGTTCACGCCAACGCCATAAGCCGAGTGAGAGCCATCATGATACTTGCCATTCAGGTTGGAATAGTGACAGCGATTGTACCACCAGGCTCCGTGATACTTCCGGGCACAGTGTTCGCCGGAGCCATCATTATCTTGATCTCGAGTTGAAAATAGTTTACCGTTATGATAAGAGAGAGAGTCACCAGCAGTTCCTGAAGCTGATTGGATTAAAAAACTATTAACTATTGTAAGTAAGACAAAGTTAATAATAAAAATAAATTGTCCGAGTGAACGTTTTTACTCGTGTGTGTTCGCAGGAGTGGAAATGGTGATAACACATTGTTCTGTAAAACTGTGATGATCATGTCGTCCTAAAGAGAAAAATGACTAGACACATTCCTTGATCGCGACGAACAGAGCAAAAATATGAATGTAAACGTAATGTAAAGTTCACTGTAGACCTTCGTGTAAAAAAAAGAAACAACTGAGTCAAAATTCGGGAACGAGAGGTGAGCTGAAGGTTTTTAGTGGTCTCGAAGGTGTTAATTAATTCGCCTCCCAAACTTTCAGCAGTCCTTGCTGTTGTTTTGACCTACCAGATTTTGCTGCGTTTCGATGTGTTTTTAACTGCATCGATAAATTTACAAATTGTTGCTACGACAAACATAGCGACAGGAAACGAAGCGAATCACCTGAGTAAGAACCGAGGATCAGCTTGTACTTGTCATTCTCACTCATAACATCAAACTTGTTATACTCAGCATAAGTAGTATTCCCTTCAAAGTCTTCCAAGTCCACACGCAGCATGCTGTCATTATCTGATGTCAGGCGGTGAATTTTGTCCAGACCGAGCCAAAATTCACCATTCAGATCACCAAAACCAACTTTGTAATCGCTCCAGTTAAGGAAAAAATCAACAGAACCGTCCAGTCTCTTCTGGAACACTGTCCATCCCCCACCGGCTGTAGTTTGGTCACAAAACACATCAAAGGCAGGCAAACTGTCAGGGTTGATGGTGTAAACACCGTCTTTTCGTTCACCAGATTTGTAGATTTCATCGCAGTTTCTGTAAGCTGCAGGAAAAAAGAAATATTGGAAATTTCGATATGGTGCGAGTGTTGGGGAGAGTTTTTCCTGCGCCCCTGCCGTACCCCCCATTGTGCGAGTCACGTACTGGATTCCATGTGCTTTTCGGGTGTGTTGTGGGTTTTGAATGAAGCGTGTTTGAAATCTGCATTCTGTTCTCCTTCCTCTTGCTTTATTTCATCGATGTTGAAAAAAAGGAGGTCTGACGTCGCCCAAAAATGTGTAGGTCTGCTTTATTTTTGATTTAATCGCTTATCTTATTTGTATCGCCTTCATTTGTAATTCGGTATTTCTTTCGTTTTGAATCGCAAGCTTACATTTGTAATTTCAGCTGTACCGTCAAATTCAACCTCTGTGGACGGGTATAAACAGATTAAATTATCAGTGTCCAATGTTTGTTTTGTTTTCTGGTTCGTACAACAGCGGGTTTGTAGCAGGAGGAATTTTTTTCGTGCACGGAGACCCCGCAGGTGCTGTTTATGTGGACGAGTAAAGTCGAATTGCGACGAAACAAAAGTCACACAAATACGGAGATACAAACTTGCCTTTGTGTAGACCTCGTATTGGACACGAGAAGAATTCTGGACCTGATTCCTGCCGGTTGGGCAGAATAATAAAAAAAACACTTTTCTGCCTTATCAGTAGAGCTGTTTGAAACTGGCCCGGTAAGACTCTGTTCCCGGGAGCTACTTGTTTTCTCTCGTACTTTTCGACGTCTTTTCTTTGTCCCCATAAACTTTTTTTTTCTTTTTTTGACTTTTCTTAAGTTGACATGCAGAAGTTGTCGGTATACATTACTTTCGTTGCAAGTTGTTCCAGCGAATCCGGGGCGACAAAGACAACGAAAACCTCTACTGGTGAATCCAGCTTGACAGGTGCCATTGTTGAAACATGGGCTGGTACTGCAGGAATTCTGAAGGGAAAAAGAAAGAGACAATTAATGAATGCAAATAAATGACTTTTCATTTTTCATTGTATATTCTACACTTATCACGACATTTTTAGCCAATCAGGATTGAAAGAAATATATCAACATACTTCTGTATAATATATTAACTCTGTATTACATTTACCTCAATGGCAAGATAGGTGAAAGATGGTTCATCAGCAAGGAAGATGGTCAATTGCTTTTCATCGGTTGCATTATTCAAGTCACATTTGTGTTTTCCTCCCACCAAAGGTCCTAAATTGATGGACACACAATTGGGCTCCATATAACATAACAGTCGACAGGTCCCTTCATTAGGGACCTCCTCACTCCTGATCACGTGATCCTTCATTGCTCTGTTTGCAACTGGTTCCTTGAAAATGATGTTGCGGCATTCGTCGTCTGTGAATAAAAAAAAACAAACATCAAAATGGCTTCCCCTGATATAACGTATTTGCCTCCTCCTCACACGGACAGATCGTTTCTATCGCCAAGCTAGGTTTTCTGGAATGTATAAAAGAATATCTTCAAGCGATGTTATCAGAAAAGCAAAAACATATAAGTAGGAATGATTGCGGAAGTTTTAAAAGGTAATGTGATAGCGTTCTGTCTGTATTTTTTACAGTCTATTTCTTTGTCAGACACTCTTGAAAAAAATCTTGGAAACGTTTTCCCAGCTTGGCTAAGTTTAAATAGGCTAAAAAAAATTCTTTCCCATGGAAATGTTATTTGTCCGAGTGACTGAAGCCCTTTCGAAGATCCCCATGTACCAGACAAGCGATATGTAAGTCTGTACGCCTGCATTTACATGTTGTCCATATCTGAGATGCTCAAACTGAAGATATTATAGTACCTGAACTTTCAACTAAAGCAGACTAATGTTAGTTAATGTTTTGCAAACAAAATGAATTCGGTAGTTATATGAAAGCTTTGGAAAGAGCAAACTAAGAAACTGAGTAAATTACGAGAAAAACCCTTACCAAAACAACCACAGCATAATGGGAAAATGTTTCCAAATGAGATACAAAGGCAAACGATAGTAGAAATGTCATGCTGAATCTTCAAAGGAGCCATTCTTCTGTTTGTGGAGAGAAGTATGCAAATTGAACGCTCGTGAGTTTCAGCCTGTATGTATTTTTCCCTTTTGACGGGCAGAAGTTGAATTAGACCAGGAGTCATGTTTTGACCAACTTAATGGAATGTTTACAGTGGTTTAATGGATTGCTTAATACTGTCAAATTAAGCCACTGTTTATTTCATGAATAAGTTATTTATGCTAACCTCACGCTTTACTCCTCTGTAGATCGGAACGCTGAGGGTTGGCTGAATTGTTGTGGACTCTTTGTGATAACAATTTCTAAAATCAGTAAGAAGTGTTTGATTAAAAAAATAGGAAAAAATAATAATAAAAAAGATAGACAAGCTGCCTGACGGTTCCTGTTGAATATCCTCTGAATTCCCAGGTAATTCTACCATGGATTTTTAAAACTTAAAAGGTGTTTAATTTCCCCGGAGGCTAAATTTATGTCATGATTAGCACCTGTCCAGACTCTGTCCAATCGAAGTTCAATTTGAATATAACTGTATTCAAAGGTTCTAGTACAGTCAACTATTATCTAATGATCTTCGGTTTCTTTTAAAAACTATTTTTAAAATGTAATACCGATGTCCTGGTGAGTAACATCGCCTTCGATAGAATTCTACCAGTTTTTGTTAATAAATATTTGTCACTTGTAGGGGACGAATAAACAGTTGGACAGAATGAAAATAAGTTAAACAAAGTTCGATGCGTTAATTGCCCAAGCCCTAATTATACATTGGCAGAAGTTTTTTTATAATTACTGATTTAACCGTGGTTACCAGCGCGCATTATAATGATTGAAATAATTTCTTTGTACACTCAGAATCGAAAACCAGAACTTGAGGGAGGGATCTAGTAAATATAAACGGGGATGGGGGATGCCTGCTACGCACGCTAACCGGGAGAAAAGGAATTTTGTTCCCAATCGAAATTACAAAACATCAATGCATTGAAACGAAGCAGGAAACTCAGTCGTAAATTTGTAAACGTTTTGTTGTTGGCTTCCCAGTACTTACATCACATACGGATTATTACCACCAGCAAATGCGATGCATTGAGTCTAAAGGAATAAGTGTGCTTTAATTTAGCGCAACATTTTCTTGGTAATAAACTTGCCGTTTGCGATGTTAATTTCTCTATTCAAAGCGCGCGGGCAACATTCGTTAACTTTGCCTATTATCAGCGACATATAGCCATAGAGCTTTTAGGAGATATGACAGACCCACTATCCAGCTAGATCAACATTATGGTCTATAAATTTCCCGGGGGCTGAATAAAATATTCATCCCCTGTACAAGATCTGAAATAATTATTATATTGAATACTCAAAGTTTACAGCACAACCTTTGAGTCTGTTCAAATCTTGTTTAAGGTAATGTTGCGCCCATCCAGTCTTTGGTTTCTTCACACTAAACATCATATAAAGCAAAATTGTACAACACAATTTTCTATGAAGAAACAATAAACAGTGGGATGACATAACAAATAATGAAGCGTTAATTTGGCTATACAGCTGCAAATGAACCTTTCTTGACTCCATTAGTTCTTCGTATAACGCTTCTTTCTCAGAATTCTACACTCCTCTATATGATCTTCACCGCGCCCTCCGCTTTTGGGTTTTGAGAGTCGCGGAAATTTTCTCTTTTTCCAATGTCGGCTTTCGTAAATTGCCTTGTGAGCAAATCTATTGCACGGCCTATTGTTCTATCTGCGAGTTTTAGTTGCATTTATTTTTTCCAAAGCTGGTTAAAAAAAAATAAAATGTAAATCGTGTAAGTGTCTCTACTGGCGTTTAGTCCGGCGTTAAAAAGCGTTATTTAACACTTCAACTTGGTTTGGTGAATCTTTATATTTAATACAGTTTGCTCCTGCAGAGGCATAATTTTACACCTGTTAACTAACTGGCAGCAGTCCTAATTGCGAATGTCCTAAAATAAAGATGATTAAAACCCAGCAAACACATACTGTGACAGGTTGTCTTCATGAATTTAACTTACTGTATTTTTAATTTAAGTGGAGTTATCTGGCAAGAATCATTTAAAGCCTATATTCCAACAGGAAGATCAATATTTACTGAAATAATGACTCAGAGAGTTGCTGTGAATAAATTATAAAATGGGATTTCTATAGCTGAGTATAGCCGATGAAACAGAAAAAGATATGAATAGGCCGGTCAAACTTGTTATTAGTCCTGGCCGTAATCCAAATTCAGTCAGCTGCAGTTGAGTAGTCTTAAATAAAAACAAAGTCTGATATTCGTTGGAAGGAATTCAAGTATTTTGAACCAAAACGGAAGAGTCTTTTCCGAATACAATTTGCTGGATCAGCATATATAGCAGTGGTCCGAACGTAATAGCTGCTGCAAGTTCTCAGCGCCTCTGAGCATAATTATGAGCCTGCACTCATGATCATGAGCCTCCCAGCATAATCATGAGCCTCCCAGCGTAATAGTAGAGCTAACAACGTAATTATGAACCACTCAGAATGGCAGAGAAATGTGGTCAAACACTGTCTTGAGTGTTTGATATATTTTCTCAATCGAAACTAAAACTAACGAGAAAACAGAGAAATAAAATCGTAAAAAATCTATGCCAATTAAGATCAGATATCCAAACACCGTCCGCTCATAATTTCCTTTTTTTAAACTCAATGTCAATGCCAACCCCAGCGCGCGCTTGCCGCTTAAACCTGCGCAGAACGGTGTGAGCACTAACAAAACTAGGCACCGTCCTTAAGACTAAGGCTAAATTAATATCATGACTAGCGACTGTCCAATCGCTCTTGAATCACTATAACCTTAGTCGAATTTACTTGTCAATTGTTTTCCTCTGATCTTCGGTTTCGTCCCAAGACGCAATATCAGTTTCTATGGAATTCTCCCAGGGAGATTTTATTATCTGTGCAGGCAGAAATTACAGTCGGACGAAATTAAAGATAATTAAAGCCTTGAAAAGACACAGTTGGCTTTGCGACAGCAGGTAATCATCTTAAACCTAAATTACTGATATTTTTAATTCACACAGCTGTTAACGCGGCCAAAATGTCAGGCTGTGATGTGTAACCATCGTACAAAATGTGATGTTAATCTTTTCTCAGTCATTCTTTAAGTTTTGTTGAGTCATCAGCGGTAGTCTTTAATCATCTAACAAGGAGACCAGACGTTTACTGAAAGAATTATTCATCAAAGAGTTGTTTTAAATGAGACTCGAAAATGGAGTTTCTTGAGCTACGTGTAGGCAATTAAACAGACATAAAATATGAATAGATGATCACAGTCAGACTTATCCGTGGCCCATGATGCAACTTTCTTCGTCTTTGTTAATTAACAAAGCCTGATATTCGTGGACAAGAATTCAAGTATTTCCAAAAAAATTTTAAAGAAAAATTAAAAAAACAGAAAAGACTGTTGACCAAATAAATTTGGCTGATTCGGTACTTGTAGCGATGTTCTCAAGGCAATAGTTGCTGTGCGTGCCCAGCATATTTATGAACCCTCAATCATAATTATGAGCTTCCCATCATGATTGCAGACTGTAATCAGTTAACCATCAGTTAACTATAAATGAACCAACCAGAATGGAAGAGAATAGTTTCATTTATTCTACATGTTTTAAAAGGTGAAAACTGCACAAAAAATTGCAATCATAAGTTCTCGGTTAAATAAGGCAAAGCAAAGTAAAAACAAAGTAAAATTTCTCAGAGATCTCTCTCTCTTTCTTTTGCGGTTTCTAGTTAAAGAAACATTTTGATGTCACCGCAGACTTTGATGCATACTGAACATAATTTACAAAAAATGGGCATAAATACTAATACAGCAATAATAATAATTATCAATTGGAAACTGTAAGCGTAAGTCTGTTAACATTTTCAAGCACCTTTTTAACTAAATATAGCATTAGCTTATAGCATGTCCTTATAAGCCTAATGATGACGTCAAGGTACATTTCTCTCCTCTCAAAGGTTACGTAGTTAGATTCAAATATATAAACGTGCGGTGGTTATTTTCGGAAAGCGCAGCCGTGCTTGTGTAACTCAAACGTTTTTCAGGGTTAGACGAGTTTTTTTGCCTTAAGTTTGTCATTTTAGCTGAAAAAAATTCGTCAGTGTTTAGCACAAACAAAACTGAGGAGAAAACTTTATAACTCTACTGGTCTCATTTTCATCTCGGTCTTTTTCAGGGAGTAGTAATATCCCGTCCAGTTGCACCAGTTCACACCAACGCCATAAGCCGAGTGTGGTTCATCATGATACTTGCCATTCAGGTTGGAATAGTGACAGTAATTGTACCACCAGCCTCCGGGATTATACTCGGGACAGCCATGGCCATCATTATCTTGATCTCGAGTTGAAAATGGTTTACCGTTGTGATAAGAGAGAGAGTCACCAGCAGTTCCTGAAGGTGATTGGATTAAAAAATGATTACCTATTGTAAGTAAGACAAATTTAACACTGAAAACAAATTGTCCGAGTGAACGTTCTTCTCGTGTGTGTTCGGGGGAGTGGGAATGGCAATAACACATTGATCTTTAAAGCTATGATGACCATGGCGTCCTAAAGAGCAAGACACATTCCTTAATCTCGAGGAACGAAGCAATATATATGAATATAAATGTAATGTAAGGCTCACTGTATTTAAATAACAGACCGTCGTGTAAAAAAAAGAAACAACTGTGTGAAAAAATCGATGCGAATGTCTCATTTTGAAAATTCGAGAACGAGAGATGAGCTTAAGATTTTATTTGTGTGGAAGCTATTAATTGATTCGCTTCTCAAACTTTCAGCAGTCCTAGCTGTTGTTTTGACCCACCAGATTTTGTTGCGTTTAAATGTGTTTTTAACTGCATCGATACATTTACAAATTGTTGCTGCAACAAACATAGCAACAGGAAACGAAGCGAATCACCTGAGTAAGAACCGAGGATCAGCTTGTAATTGTCATTCTCATTCATAACACTGAACATGTTATACTCAGCATAAGTAGTATTCCCTTCAAAGTCTTCCAAGTCCACGCGCAGCATGCTGTTATTATCTGATGTCAGGCGGTGAATTTTGTCCAGACCGAGCCAAAATTCACCATTCAGATCACCAAAACCAACTTTGTAATCGCTCCAGTTAAGGAAAAAATCAACAGAACCGTCCAGTCTCTTCTGGAATACTGTCCACCCCCCACCGTCTGTTGTTTGGTCACAAAACACATCAAAGGCAGGAAAATCTTCATGTTTGATGGTGTACACACCGTCTTTTCTTCCGCCAGATTTGTAGATTTCACCACAATTTCTGTAAGCTGCAAGAGAAACGAAATTATGAAAATTGCAATATGGAGCGAGTTTGTTCCTGAAAAATTGTTTTCACTTGCGGAGACCCCGCAGACACAGTTTATGGCGAGGAGAAACGTCACATAAATATGGCGATACGAACTTACTTTTGTGTAGCATCCATATGCAATTACGATTTCCATTACGAGTGATACGAGCTTTCGTACGACTACTCATTTATCATATGACTAAATAAAATACGAGGGCACCTGCATTACGTTGCACAGCACTGTAATCACATAAATTTGTCTGTTTTCAGCCAATCACTGTGAGGTAATTTCCCCGTCATATAATAAAATGACGATAGTCGGACTGAAGAGAGTCCATATTCGAGGAGAAATTGCCTTTCAAAAATTGCAAAATGTTCTGAGTGGCAAAAGCGATACTGAGCTCGTACATTCTTTGTAAAATTTGGAGTTTTTAAACCCGCGTCGCACACGGAAAGTATTCGATACATCAGGCTCAAATTCCTTGGGACAGTGAATCATGCTATGAACTTTCAATATTCAGAACAAATGTTTTTGTAGCTCCATCAGAAACTGTATCACTTATGCGATGAGGCAAATATTTTAAATAAAGATTATCCTTTCCAAGAGATAGCAGACGTTTTACACTGTTATTACAGCTTGCTCAAGTTTTACTCGAGACAATGAGTCTGCCTGAACACGAGCGACCATCCCCAGTAAATCCTGCCTTACAAGTACAGTTATGTCCGCCAACAGTGTTGGTGCAGTTTGCATTCACGTCACAGTCGTGGTTGCCGGTGATACATTCATCGACATCTACATTGCAAACGATTAAAGAAGAACTTTTTAATTTTTGTGATAAAGTAGATGAAAATGCTGTGATACTCAAAGGAAAGTGCAGGAGTTTACTTCTATTTTAAACAGGGAAGAAATCGACGAAATTGAAACCCAAGTCGTACTAAAAGCAACACAGAAATGGCATGAGAGCTGATTGTGAGTAACCTTCTAAGTCCATGTCACAATAAACCAAAATTGCCGTTCCATTCGCAGTCAGATCCAGCCAAAACTTGCTGCTAATGGTGTCTTTGCCTTCGCTTGCCTTTATTTCCTGACATGAATGCGCTGGGAGCTCCGGAATGGAACCCAGAGGAACTTGGATAAAAAAAACAAAAAGAAAAAAAATACAAATTTACCAATTATACTATGTTGGTTTCTATTATAATAAATACAGTGTTTCTGTCGATGGAGACTGATAGCTTCCCACAGAAATCTTGTTTTTAATAAAATAATAAAAACCGGGCAAAATTTCATCATTTCATCGAGATACGCCGATATCGAAATAAAATAAGTAAGTACTTTCAGGGAACCATCATGCTCAGAAAACTTCCAAGGATAAAATTTACAAAAATGTTGCAAATAGAGCCAATTAAAATTTGGCACTAGTTACAGATTCTTCTCTTGAAGGAAAAGCCCTCCAGGAGCATTAAAGAGCTTTAAATTCTCGGGAAAACAATGTTTCATCAATTCGGGGAAATTTTAGGCATTAATCTTAAATCGTAAGCACAGACAGTTTTAAAACAATGACGGAAACCGGAAATTTTATCTTCTTCCTTTGGCGATAGCATTGGAATTCCGGTTGATGTCCGCCTCTCAAAAACGTCTGTGTTTAAGCTTTCTTAATTTTTTCGCGCATACCCCGGTTGCTCAAGCGTCTTTTGTAAAACCGTGCCGGGTCTGAGCGGAAATGTTCGGGTCTTGCCTCCTTGGTGCGGTTATTCAGTTCGCACGACTTTTACCCTAAGACGTAGTTATAGCTTTGACAGGTGATTTCTGTTTCACAGCTGATATCGCACTCGTGAAGAGCTCTAACGAAGAACTTTTTCAAGATGAATCCCTGTAAAGCCATCCCATTTATGCTCCGTTCCTCTTTGCATTGCTTGCCTGCGGATACGCCATCCATAAAAAAGCCGGCGAAGAGAAAAAAGCAGCGAACGGTCCACAGCATTTTCCTGGACTTTCAATATGTAACTGTGGGGAGATTAACACAAACATGGCATCGTTCAATTAATAGGCTCCACCAAAAAATCATTGGCTTTATATGACTTGTCTTGGGTACTTGAAAGTCGGCGTTTTTTAAAGTTCTTTGTTACACTAACCTTTCTGGCTCATGTTTTTTTCTCCCTCGATTTTTAACGGCACCGCGACAGAGAAATTGTTGACTCCTGCATAATAAAATATAAAATACTATCATACAGCACGACAATTATAAAGACCTTTTTGCAACATACCTCGTGGCTGAGTTAATTTTTGTGAATAGCAGCATTAACAGCTAATATAAACTTACTGAAAGATAGCGATTGGGCGACATACTGTGATGGGGTCTTGCAAAGGTCAGCCTGTTCTTGAGCATAGGTAGCTTGCACACCAGCTGCAGTGAACTATGTCGTTGAGACGTAAGTTTATATTTTATTGGAAAATTAAAGACCTCCGGGCATTGTTTGTAAGAACTACTTAGTTTTCCTTTATTCAAATTTGAGTTAATAGAGAAAAGCTTCGATGATTTTTTGTAAAACTAGCGGCGGGATGTCAAAATTGTTTTTAATTCTGTTTCTAGTTCTTCCTTTTGTGTTCCCCGTTTTGTTTATGTTCCTGTCTGTTTGTGAAATAATTTCAGACAGTGCCTTCGACATCCACTGGCTCTTATGGTTTAATTGCAACACGCGATGTTCCCATTGTGGAAAATATGTAAGAATTAAACCAGAAAAAGAATGGTTATACTTTGATAGATCAATACTACGAATCTTTATTAAGTGATGTTACAGTAGTGGTTTTACAACAATGCCTACACCTTTTTGTTATCTTTGTGACGTAATAGGCTAATATACGAACAGTAAAACCTGCTAAAACCGCTTTAATTTTAATTTAAGTTAGGACCTTATTTCTAAAACAACGACTTGGCGACCCTTATATTTTATCATTGAAATGTGGTACATGTTAAGATAAAACTTTCTGCAAAATTTAAAATACTCTGTCAGGGGCTCATGTTAAATTTTCAACAATTTTTAAAAGGTGACTCTGAATTCATGAAATGATTTTTTTAACTTTGCAAAGGAGTTTTATCTACAGTGGGGTTGACCGAGTCGCTTTTGAATTATAAGTTTTCAGAGCTAACAGGTGTCTCGTTGCTGTGGTAACCTTTGTATCTGCCGTAAAGATAAATGATTGAGCATTTGTGTGATAATGATATTCTAACCACCTTGGCAATGCCCTGTCAGATGCTTTCCTTGGTAAAGACTTAAAATTATGTGATGAAAGAAACTATCGAGGAAGTTTAAATCATTTGCTTTGGAATGGCCGTTTTCTTATAGTCACCCATAAAATATGGGTTCAATTTCTTTCAGTTAATTTTTGTTTTGGAAGGACAACTCTTAATTTCGGGAAATTTTGAGAGCGGTTTAAATCTTTTATGATCCAGCAAATTGGGCGTCATGATACTGGGCTCTAAAGTAAGACTGAAAACCCACTTTCCCAAGTTCGTTTGACAAAAAACTTGAGAGTAAATCGAAAAAAAGCGTCTCATTTAAGCCTGAATATTAAAGATTAAACCCTGAGTAAAGAAAACCTATTGCTGGGATTGTGTTAGCTAAGAATTGTTCGTGGTGTAGGTAGTTATGCAACATTTTAGTGTAGGCAATAACCTGTAGACCTTATCGCTCCATGCCTATTTAATTACGTTCAGAGAAAGCTATTGAAGATTATGAGAAATATAAGAGAAGGGTCCAACAAAGGTTTGGCGGCGGGATGCGGGATGACGAAAATTTTAATAGCGGGATGCGGGATAAAAATGCTTGGCGGGAGAGGGATTTGTGTATTTTGACAGGCAAGATGCGGGATAGTTTTGAAATGATGGCGGGATCAGTGCGGTTGAAAAACAGAAAATCACACTTACTTTCTTCGTAAAATGTCTAAAGATCTCAGAATTGGATGGCATGGATGGTGCAACCACTAACTTCGGCATCCTTTGAGACGGCCACAAGAGCGGCCAAACATACTTTTAACTGTTTCCATTTATTATGAGAAAGAGGGCAGTGGTCGGCGACAGTTATCTCCGAAAAGAGATAGTTCTGGCAGTTCTACTAAAGGCATGTAAACTCTTTACGAAGATTCACGGAACCATCAAGTTAGTTTATACGAGTTCTTGAAAAGCTAGTGGATAAGAAAAAAAAAATCGGCTTTCTATTCGTTCCGCGAGGAGCGAATGTGTTTCTCACTATTGACGGGGAGAAGTTAAAAAATGTTTTACTTTCATGAATAAGTTATAATCTCTTGGTCATGGTGACTCAGGGTTTACTCCTTTCCAGATCGAAATACCAAGAGTTGCCCAAATCGACTTGGTTTCTTCGTAGTAAAAAATAGACAAACTATATGACCGTTGTTGTTCAATATTCCCTGAATTCTACCGTGATTCCGCGATGACTTTTTTAACACTTACAAGGTGTTTAGTTTCCCTGGAGGCAAAATTGAATCGCAATAAATATAACTAGATATTGTCAAAACATTTTTGTCAACTATTGTCTTATGATTTCTTCGGTTTCTTTTGAAAACTATTTTGTGTAAAACCGGTCTGGGAAGTAACAACGCTTTGACATAAACAGGGAAGGGGAATGCCTGCTGCACGGGCTGGGTATAACCTGGAATAAAGGGATTTTGAACAGGAAACGCAGTCGTCATCTTGTAATCATCTTGTTCTTGACTTCCCACTATTTACATCACAGGCGGATTATTATTTCTTTTTCACCTCATTATCACCAACAAATGTCATGCTGTCAGTTTTAAGCGAAGAGGCGTGCTTGAATTGAGCTCAACATTTTCTTAGAAACAAACTTGCCGTTTTATTACAATGTTTAAAATGTCTTTCAGTTCAAATCGCGGGGACAACGCTTGCCATCTTTGCCTCTTGTCAGCGAAATATATAGCCTTACAGCTTTTAGGAGACATGAAAAACACACTATCATGCTAGATCAACATTATGGTCTCTAAATTTCCCGGAGGCTAAATATAATTGTCACCCCCTGTACAAGATCTGAGGTAATTATTATTGAATACACAAGAATTCCAGCTCAATGTTTGTAAGTCTATTCAATTTTTTTTTAGATCCTGTTGCCCATCCAGTATTTGGTTTCTTTAAAAAAAAATTTTTTTTTAATATTTGGCCTCATCTCCAGACCAGACATCATTAAAGCAGAATTGTACAGCCAAATTGTTTTTAATGAGGATGCAATAAACAGTGGGATAAAATAACAAATAATGACGCCTTAATTTGGCTATACAGCTCCAGATGAATCTTGATCAACCCCCTTTGACTCCACTAGTTCTTCGTTTAACTCTTCTTTCTCAAAATCTTAAGCTCCTCTACATGACGCCCTTTGCATTCGGGTCTTTTTGATAGTCGCGGAAATTTTTCTCTTTTCGAGCTCGGCTTTTGGAAATTGTGAGCAAGTCAATCGCGCAGCATATTGTGCTATCTCTGAATTTTCTAGTCGCATTTATTTAATCCAAAGCTGTTGGAAGAAAAAGCAGTGTATCGTGTAAGTGTCTCAACTGGCACTGAGTCCTTCGTTAAACAAACATTATTTAACACTGCAATTTAGTTTGTTGAACCTTAATGCTCCTAGAGGGGCATAACTTTGCACCTGTCTGCTGTAAACTTTCATCTAACTAGCAGCAGTCGTAATTGTGAAAGTCATAAAATACAGATAATCTAAACCCAACAGACACATACTGCGACAGGTAATCTTCTCAAATTTAACTTACTTAATTTTTAATTCATGTGGAAGTTGCCGCATTATGAGCCTCCCAAAAACGTCAGGCTGTGACGTGCAACCATAATTACAAGATCAAAGAGAAGTAATGTTAGTCATTCTTCATCGGTGAAAGAATGACTCATCAGAGAGATCTTTTTAAATGAAATTTGGAAATGGGATTTCTTTCCCTGGGTATCTCGCCGATTGAACCGAAAACAATACGTCAAACGTATCCGTGGTCCATAAATCAACTTCCTTCATCAGTAGGCTTTAATACAAAATAAGTCTGATATTCATTGTAAAGAATTGAAGTGTTTCGAACAGAAACACAAGAATCTTGTAGGAATGAATTTTGCTGGATCAGCCTATACAGTAGTGGTCTGAACGCAGTAGTTTGTTGCAAGTTCTCAGCGCCTCTCAGCAACATTATGAGCCTCCGATCATATTTATGAGTCTCCCAGCATAATTATGAGCCTCCCAGCATAATCACGAAACTCCCAGCATAATAATGAAGCTCACGGCATAATTATGAGGCTCACAGCATGATTGCGAACCCCTTGTGATTAACTATGATTGAACCACTCAGAATGGCAGAGAATAATTTCATTTATTTTACATGTTTTCAATGGTGGAAACTGCACAAAACATTGCAGCCACAAGTTCTTTGATTAAATAAGGCAAACCTGTCTTCGAGTTACAGATATGAGAATTATCAATTAAGCGCTTAACGCTTAAGGGTCTATTGACATTTTCAATCACCTTTTTAACTGCATAATATTAGCAAGAGACCAACATGGTTTCTTGGCATAAACTTGTAGCATTCTATCATTCCTACTAATATTCCATTGTATTTACCTTAATTACTTATTATTATTTGCAATAGAAGTTTATTTGAACCTTAACAGCGCGGATAAAACAACTCGGAGTGTAGCGATCAGCCTAGAAAATTACTCAACAAAACAACGGCTCCCGGAGCGAAGTGATCAGCGACAGAAAAAATGTTGAATAGCGGTACAGTGTCAAAATAACTCCCGGCGAAGCGACCTGCGACAAAAACAACTTGGAATCCAGCAACAAAACAGCTCGAAGTGGGACGACCAGTGACAGAAATAATTTTGAATACAATAACAAATACGTTGGAGAGTAGCGCTTAGCGAGAGAAATACTTTTCAATGCCGGAACAGCAACTAAACAACTAGAAGCATCGCGATCTTGGGAATGTAGCAACAGAACTAGTTGAAAATACTGGTACAGCGACAAAACAACTTCTGTAGCTCGGAGCGAAGCGGTCAGAGACAGAAACCCGGGCAGAAATAATTTTGAATTCACAGAGCAGAACAACTCAGAGCGCGGTAGTGATCAGCGACAGAAACAATTTAACAAAATAACTTGCATGCAGGCGCCAAAAAAGGTTTTGAACCAGCAACCAAAGTACACTGAACTGAGCGAAAGGGATAACTTCTTCAGCTTCTTCTGACTGCTTTTGCAACAGAGGTTATCGGAAAACACAGAGGTGTCATCTTCCTTTGATCATCACGGTTCATGCCACGTTTTCTTCACCTTCGGTTAATTTGCACTAGTGTAAGCTTTCTCTCTTCAGTTGGACTACGAGTAGAGTAGTCCCTCTTTCGCTTAGTCCGTCGTGCGTGACGCGAAAGAAAACCGCGAGAAAAAAATGGCCGCGCGAAATCCTGGGGGCGAGGACCGCCCAAGCCCAAGAGTTTGCCCTTTCACGGCCGAGTGATTTTTCGGTGTAGGATTTCTCATCTTGACGTGCTCTTATTATCACCTGTTGTCAATAACCCACGAGAGATGAATAAAATTGTTATACTCTACTCTTCAAGTAGCCAGGCAAAAACATATGCCGTGAGAAGTATATCTTCGTTCAGTGTTCGTTCAGCGAAACTGCCAAAGAAGTTTTAAAAAGAAGACGGTGAATGAGGCAGCTTGTAACGATTTTCGCTGAGTCTGTAAGTGTAAATATAAAAGTTATTGCGAAAATTTCAAATGCAGAGTTTCAACCGAGAATTTACATTATGTATTTGACACAGGAGATCATCCAACTGCGGTGAAATGTTTGCGGATAGCAGCGGGAAAGTTTCAGGGGAATATACGGTTTCAAGTGAAAGTCCGGTTCAATCTTTCAAATGGACGGCCGGCAGAAAGGCCAAGCTCAGTGAATTTATATTCGCTGATTGGACGATGCTGTTGAGTGGCAAAATCACTTACACGCTCGCAGTCGGGTTGGAGGCGGAAAGCTTTGCGAAACAAAACACTGCCGGATAAATTTAAATCTTTCCAAAGCTTGTCGGCAGGCACAAGAACATCATTGCTTGCGAAGCGCGATTCGGACGCTTCGATTTGCTCCCGTTCCAAAACATTCCTGCAAAACGTCACACGTATCTCGAATGTCAACGCTCCCAACATAAGCCAATCATATTTTTGCGTTGTGAGAGCAACGCATAATTCAAACTCTTGGGCTTAGGCGGTCCTCGCCTCCAGGATTTCGCGCGGCCATTTTCTTCTCGCGGTTTTCTTTCGCGCCACGCACGACGGACTAAACGAAAGAGGGACTACTCGTAGCCTACTCTTCAGTGTGAGGAGAAAATTTCATTGTCATTGCCAATATCAATGTCGAAGTCCATCGGCTTGTAAACTCCATTTGAAAAAAGCCGCAGTGCATAGTCCATAACAGCAGCCACGACCTTTCTTAACATTATGGAGGTATATCTATGACAAAATTCAGTACTCAGTAATTGATATCAAATTATTCAAATTGTACATGCATCAATCAAATGCTGAATGGCAACTAGCCGATTCTACAAATAGTCATTACGCAAACGGGCATCACGCTTAAAAGCATCACACTAAAACGCATCACGCTAAAAGGCATCATGCTGAAAGGCATCAGGCCTAAAGGCATCATACGAAAAGGCATCACGCAAGAAGGCATCACACTAAAAGGCATCACGCTAAAAGGCATCACGCGAAAAGGCATCACGCAGAAAGGCATCACGCAAAAAGGTATCACGCGAAAGGTATTACACTTACTAGAAGGTATCACGCGAAAAGGCATCACGCAAACAGGCATCAAGCAAAAAGGCATAACGCTTCTGCATGTATCTTTACACGTAATCTCCCTCTCAGTCGCACCGTAATATAGGAGAGGTTTAGCTACAGTAGTGAATTCATGTTTAGGACGTTCTTGTACTATCGCCAATGTCATAGGAAGAATGCCCAGCACTTGTCCACCATCTTGAAAAATACTCGCCGATCTCACCGATCGGAAAGAAATGCAATCGTTTTCGAGTCCATTGCTCACTTGCTGTATGAACTCTCTCAAGGCACGCCTCCTGTACTGAATTAAGACCTCGCGATGAGGCAAAGACGGAATGTCTCGGTCAAAAACTATTTGAGAAGGCTGTTATCTTACAAGACACGGGTAAGAAGAGTTAACCCCCCCGATTCCATATAATTTTTGTAACGATGCCTTTCTGGGTGATGCCTTTTCTTGTGATGCCTTTTCGCTTGATGCCTTTTTGTGTGATGCCTTTTTGCGTGATACCTTTTCGCGTGATCAATTTGCCTTAACTACCTTCACCTCATGAAGACGAAGACATTAGTTTTACCGGCAATGTTACTGAAACTCCTGGCTAGGTTCAAGTTTTATAGAATCTTGAAATTTTTCTTCCAGTATCTAACATTGATTCGACAAACTTTCCCAGCTTGAATTTTTAACGAAGTAATACTACTAAATTGGTCGCGCAACACACACATACAGCTTACAACTCAAACCATATGAACAATTGAGGTGGACTCCCTTAGAAGCTTGTTGGTCTCTCCGCCCTCTCTACGGTAAGTAAGAAATGCTTCTTTCTTAAGGCAAACAAACGATAATGACGATGATGATGACGATGACAATGACGACGATGATGATGATGATGATGATGGTGATGAATCTTAAAGCTGCTTCATTACAGTAACACTTCGCTACTTAAAACGTTAGATGCTCTCACGATTTAGGGATTTGAAAACTACTGAGGTTTGATTACTACATACCGCAATCGTATCAATTAAGGTTTTTTGGAAAAACTCAGGAACTATCAACTGGTTCTGCATTGTCATGGTCATCTGAGCAAATGACAAGCAAACAAACTTTGACATCTTGATCATGAATTAAAAGGTGAATTCAAGATCGCAAGGAAATTGACTTTTGAAGCTGTTTGTTTTACGTGCCATCTTCAGTGACCAGTTCTGTTTGAATATGGCATAATTAGTAATTTAGTCAGTTGCAGCTCATGTTGTCGGCTGTGGAAAATATTTTTTTCTTGGTTAAACGTTCATTTTGTATGTCTGTCTCTGATTAAACAAGCAATTTCTTCATAGGTTTAAATTAATGTTTGCTTGAGCGCGCGTTCTTATCAGTGGCTTACTTTTATCCTGATATGCAAACTCAAGTTTGTCATTTTAGGTTAAAATGTTCGCCAGTGTTTAAAACAACAGAATTGAAGAGAAAAGTTTTGAAATCTACTGGTCTCATTTTCATCTTGGTCCTCTTCAGGGAGTAGTAATGTCTGTTCCAGAGCTTCCAGTTCAAACCAACACCAACGTCCGAGTGAGAGTCATCATGATACTTGCCATTCAGGTTGGAAAGGTGACAGTTATTGTACCACCAGGCCCCGTGAAACCTCGTGGGACAGCCATGACCATCCTTATCTTTATCTCGAGTTGAAAATGGTTCACCGTCATGATAAGAGAGAGAGTCACCAGCAGTTCCTGAAACTGATTGGATTAAAAAATGATTAACTATTGTAAGTAAGGCAAAGTTAATAACGAAAACAAATTGTCCGAGTGAACGTATTTACTCATGTGTGTTCGCAGGAGTGGAAATGGTGATAACACATTGCTCTATATATACAGCTATGACGATCATGTCGCCCTAAAGAGAATCAAAGGAGACCTATGGCCAAACTCGTGGATTAGGTAATCTAGAGATGAAACATATTGGTGAAGTTGCAATTACTGGTGTATTATTAAATGCTGTTAAAACAAGCTGGGTTTGTACCGTGCAAGGTCGCAGTCAACTCAGAAAGTGTTGGCTCTTTTCGTTGGCTTTTTTTTTTTTTTGCACACATATTACAAAGATATACGTCCAGAATAGCTAGGGTGGCAAAATTGCAGCAGAGCATGGAATGGTAATGGCTAAGGGTTCTTGGGTTACAGAGGACACTCCTGCCCAACAAATCATAGAATACTCTCCCCCCTCCCCCCTTCCCTCACACCCAGATCTTGATGTTGATCTGCCTGCTGGAAATATTTGCATGTATTCAAGTCGTACCAGCTCACAAACGTTCTTCATTGCATTTCATTCAAGGTTCTGGGTAAGGTTTCTTATGAGACAGCACTTCTTTTCCAATGTGGAACTGCTTGTCTATATATATATATATATTGTACGTAAAGTACATCAAAATAAGTAGACTCGTTTGCAAGCATTTTCAGTGTTGAACCGACAAATCTGTCGACCATAAATATGTGTTCCAACAATAATAATAACAGCTTTATTGAAGTGTCAATGTATTTAGTATTAACTAATAATTGGGGACAAGCTCACAGGGCGTTTCTTTCCCTTTGTTATCTTTTCAATTAGGAAGCAAACGTGTAAACAAAAGACAGGGTAAAAATCATTTAAGCTTGTCAAAATCGAGTATTTGGGAGTTTCTTTCCACGTTTATGTGCATTTCACATCCCACTTAGAGTTCAGATCAATGTACTAAAATAAACAAGACAAGTATAGAGAACACAACTTTAATCTAAACTTAACTCGATGCCGGTTGAACATGGACAACTCAACATGAAAAACTTAAGTGTTTAAACTGCAAAGCTGTGAATGAAGGTCCTGCTTTATTGAACGTTGGATCTCACAGCAGATCTAATCAGCCAAACTTGAAAAGTAGAACGATAATAAGTCACTACTGCAAGGCTGACACAACGTCATAGAGTTAAAACAATATTTCGGCTGGCCTCAGGTTTAGATGTTACTAAATTATAAAAATAAAATTACAATATTATACAATGGTGCCGATGTTTGTCTTGCATTCAATAGCTGTTTCGTTCATTAAAAGTTATTCGTTTCGCTCATATAAGCTCATTAAGGTCGAGACACATTCTCATCAAAGCTTACCACATTAGGAATACTGTCCACCTCCCGCCGTCTGTTGTTTGGTCACAAAACACATCAAAGGCAGGAAAATCGTCAGGTTTGATGGTGTACACACCGTCCTTTCTTCCGCCAGATTTGTAAATTTCACCACAATTTCTGTAAGCTGCAAGAGAAACGAAATTATGAAAATTGCAATATGGAGCGAGTTTGTTCCTGAGAATTTTTTTCATTTGCGGAGAGCCCGCAGACGCAGTTTATGGCGAGGAAAAACGTCACATAAATATGGCGATACCAACTTACTTTTGTGTAGCATCCATATGCAATTCCGATTTCCATTACGAGTGATACGAGCTTTCCTACGACTGCTCATTTATCATATGACTAAATAAAATACGAGGGCAACTGCATTAAGTTGCACAACACTGTAATCACATAAATTTATCTGCTTTCAGCCAATCACAGTGAAGTAATTTCCCCGTCATATCATAAAGTGATGATAGTTGGACTGGATAGCCCATATTCGAGGGGAAATTGGCTTTCAAAAACTGCAAAATTTTCTGGGTGGCAAAAACAATACTGAGCTCCTACATTCTTTGTAAAATTTGGAGTCTTTAAACCCGCGTCGCACACTTAAAGTATTTAATACTTCGCGCTCAAATTCCTTGAAACAGTAAATCATGCTGTGCGCTTTCAATATTCAAAACAAATGTTTTTGTAGCTCCGTCAGATACTGTATCGCTTATGCAATGAGGCAAATACTATAAATAAAGGTTGTCCTTTCCAAGAGATAGCAGACGTTTTACACTGTTATTACAACCGCCCAAGTTTTAAACAAAAGGATGAGTCTACCTGAACACGAGCGACCATCTCCAGTAAATCCTTCCTTACAAGTGTAGTTATGTCCCCCAACAGTGTTGGTGCAGTTTGCATTCACGTCACAGTCATGATTGCCGGTGATACATTCATCGACATCTACATTGCAAACGATCAAGAAAGAACTTGTTAAAGTTTTTTTATAAAGTAGATGAAGCTGCTGTGATAGCCAAAGAGAAATCCAGGAGCCCAATTCTATTATAAACAGACTAGAAATCAACAAAATAAAAACCCAAGTCATGCTAAAAACAACACAGAAATGACACAAAAGATGGTACTCAGTAACTTTCAAAGTCTATGTCTCCATAAACTGGGTGGCAAAAACAATACTGAACTTATACATTCTTTGAAAAATTTGGGGTCTTTAAACCCGCGTCGCACACGGAAAGTGCTTGAAGTTTGGAAATGGTTTGTTTACAATGCCTGTCCTTTTTTTGTGATGTTGTTAAATGACAAAACATATCAATATACACACTTGATTACATGAAGCTTTACTCAGGATTCAGAAATGCGTGTTGGTATTCTTCTCCTAGAATTGTATTTTTTTTTTTTTTTTTTTTTTTTTTAATGAATACAAAAATGTACATTTGTGTGTAACTTAGTCTTCATTCTTCAGGTGGGAAGAAGAGCAACTCCCTGAAGATGTAAAATGGCGACACATGGAACACAAGGTAGTCACAATTTCTAATTTTATCATTTTCTTGTCACCATTGTCTGGTGCATTCATGCCAACATGCAAACATAAGTAAAGTCAGCAATTCAGCAATAAGTTAATAATTTATTACATATGACCACAACTTGACTTGTGAAGAAACAGGATAATTTAGATGTTTAGAGTGTTAGTTACAAGTAAAGGCGGCGCTGCATTTTTATTTCGATTTTTTCAATAATTGTTTTGAGATGACAAGTGTCCTTTTTCAGATTATCACTTCTTACAATCAAAGCAGTTTTAAGGCCCAATGAAAATAAAAATCTACCAGAGTTCATGCTTAGATATAATATTATTCTATTATATAATAATCAAATCAATGTGCGCGCCCTGATTGGTCAATCAGCTATGGTTTATTGTGCCAGTAAACTCATGGAAATTTTGCGTGTCTTCTGAATTATTACATAAAAGTAATAGACCACAAGTTTTTATGGTTTGTAGGCTGATAAACCACTTGGGATGTTGGAAGAACATTCAAAGAATTCGTAAATCACGAGCCCGTGGCTCGTGATTTACGAATTTGTCTCGTGTTCTTCCAACATCCCGTGTGGTTTATCAGCCTATAAACCATAAAAACTTGTGGTCTATTGCTTAAATCACCTCTTGTAAATCCAGAAGTTCCTGTACATGTGCTCAGGTGTTGATAAGAATTTGCTTCCTGACATTTTTTGTGTAGTGTATTTGAGACTCTTACATGTACATGTATCTACATGTACTCTTTACTCTTTTGACTCGTGCACATGAATGCTACAAATCTATATACATGTATTAATTAAATATACAGTGTAATAGAGTGACTGTCTTTCCCAAGTCTCAGTTCTCATCAACAGTCATTGTACAGACTCTGGTTGACTGATTTCTCACATGTTTAACTGATACATGTAAGTACTGTAAGAGTATCATTATGACAGAATATTATAACCTTTGTGATCACCTGGATCATCGTTTCTCTAGGGACCGTACTTTCCACCTGCGTGCGAGCCTCTGCCTGGCAATGTGAAGTTTTATTATGATGGTAAGTTGTTACTGATTGATACTCACTGATTTACTCACTCTAGTGTTTTTCTGTTTGTTGTTTAGAACTGTTTTGTTGTGGTTCTTGTTTTACATACATGCAGCTTCATTTTGAAACGCCCTGCCATAAAAATGTAAAGTTAATGTACAAAATTTATTTCCCCTTTAATTGCCCTACATATTGCTTAATTGTTTAAACTTTTCACATGCAAATGATGTCAATACATTTTGAGAAAATATTATTGAAATGCATGTAATCTCTCTTTATAGGGGACCATATGCAGCTTAGTGTACAAGCAGAAGAGGTATGAAAAGACTTGTCCTTTGAATTGTTACCAATGCTTCAGATTAAAGTAGAGATAAAATTCCTATCTTAAGCCCTGGGTTCACATTAAGAATACCTGTCGTTGGATTTACCCTTTTTTAAGCTTTTAGACTTTTACAGATTTTGAAGGCTTAGTTTTAAGGGTTTGCAGGCTACCAGCAAACTCAAATTAAGTTACTCTATAATCACTGTCATCATGTTATAAGTATTAGACACTGACACGTGCTTCCATATTCTCAGGTTGCGTCATATTATGCTAGGATGCTTGACCATGATTACACTAGCAAAGAAATCTTCAACAAGAACTTCTTTGAAGACTGGAGGAAAGAGAGGACAAGCGAAGAGCGCAAAGTGATCAAAGATCTCAAGAAGTGTGACTTCAAAGAAACGCATGCACACTTTGTGAAGGTATGATAATGCACAGTATCTACTCTGTTAGTAGACTGATATGGGTACAATACTGCACATAATGCAGTGAAATACAGTGTACATGTACTAAGTGTTTGTGATGATGACTTTGCATATCAAGGACTGTCGTCTTGCAAGGAAAAAACAGTCATTGTAAAAAGATCCATATTAATCCAAGTGATTGGTGGGCAGTTTATGAGTACAAGTAGACAGTTTCTGTACATAGCATAAGGCAGCTAGAAGTACTGGACAGGCATGTGTGTGTTCCCTCTCAATCAGACCATGTCTACAACAAAGTAATATTTTATGATCTGTGTGGAGAGAGGTGCCCCAGGAGAAAAACATCTTGCCCATGAAATCAATTTGGCTAGAGCTCAAACCTAGAGCTTTATAATCACTAGCTATAACTTACATTACTTTATTTCAGGCTGCAAGATGAAATGAATATCTGTGTTATTTTCTTGTTAATTCCTGCAGAAAGCAGAAGAGAGAAAAAATTGGACAGAGGAACAAAAACTGGAACTGAAAAAAGAAAACGAGGAAATTTTAAATGAGTATGGCTACTCTCTCATGGATGGGCACAAACAGAGAGTGGGCAACTTCAAGATTGAACTTCCTGGCTTGTTCCGAGGACGTGGAGACCATCCAAAGCAGGGAAAGTTTAAGAAGAGGACGATGCCCGAAGATTTTATCCTAAACATTGGCGAGTATGTGTCAATGAAAATGTGCTTTTGTTGCAACTGTGTTACAATAAACAAATATTAATTGTAATAAGCATGTTTAATTCTGAAAGAATCTTGTTGATGCTTTCTTTCCTGTAGAGGTGCCAAAGTTCCTGAAGCTCCTGAAGGGCACAAATGGCAAAAAGTTATTCACGATAATAAGGTATTACAAAATTAAATACAGTATGGGGACATTTTGTCCAGGCAGGGAAAGTATTTTTGTAACAGTCAGGGTTTACATTAACATTTTCAGCAGGAGGACAGCTCGTTTTCACAGGCAAGCAACATTTTTTTTGAACTGAGCTTCTTTATGAGAAAAATTTTCCCCGGATTCCCAAACCAGGTGGGAAAAATTGACCTCACAGCCTGTCAAATCGCCTGGTACTCGGCCCATAATGAAACTCTTGAACAGTGTGCCTTCCTTCACATGTAGATTTGCTTTTGGAAGTGACAGAATACAGTTGTGGTCTGACAGATGTCAGTTTTCAAAGCTCTAAGTTTATGGTAATTGAAATTTGTTTGTCAGTACATTTTGTGTGACAAATAACAGTTTCATTAGCATAATTCTTATTTCTGCATGGCCCTACACTTTTTTTGTCTTGATGAAATTTCTATTTGCTGTTGTTTTGTGAAGGTTTCCTGGCTAGCTTGTTGGGTAGAGAACATTCAAGGAAGTTACAAGTATGTCATGTTGAATCCCACATCCAGGTTAAAGGTAAGATTTACTTGTAGATGAAGGATATTGTATCTACTTAGCTACAAAACCAGATTTCGTCTGTCACTAACCCTAACCGTCATTCATTGATCACGAGAGAAATGTCTCAAATTTGAGTGAAAAAATAAAAACTGTTGTTAAGAGCAATGAGCTATCACACTATACATATGTGTTAAGTGGCACTCAGACAGCCTCACTGTCAGCGATTAAATTACTGTTACTCCCCCTGGATGGGATGCCAATGATTCACAGGTTTGATCCCAGCATAATATTTTGTCAGGTTTTAGCAGCAGGGCACCTTTCCCATTTATACACCTGGGTGTGGAGAGCAGTGTGAGATTAGAGTGTCTTGCCTAAGAATATGACACAGTGATCCTAACCAGTACTAGACTACGAGTAGTCCCTCTTTCGCTTAGTCCGTTGTGGCCATTTTTTTTATTGCAGTTTTCTTTCGCATCACGCACGACAGACTAAGCGGTAGAGGGATTACTGGTAGTCTAGACCAGTGCTTGATCTGGAAGCCACTGCATTAACCATACATCTCCCACACTTATATCTATGCACATTTACTAGTGTCTTTCTTTAGCTGTTACCTACTTGGTTGTGATTTTCTGCATATACACTATAAGTAACTTCCACTTTGATACATACACTTGACATTCTGCTGCTAATGTTTCTGGTGTGTTTTGTCTCTGATGGTTCCCTCATGAATATAGGTTGGAAATGTGGTCATGTGACAAGAGACAAGGAGCTGTTTTCTTTATGTTAAAAAAAATTAATTTAAATTACAGTGTGAAAAGGACTGGCAAAAGTATGAAACGGCAAGGAAATTGAAGGTAAATAGTGGGTACTGTGCAATGTATGTACTGCCCTTTATGATATTGAATTTAATGACTCATTTGGCAGCTAAAATTATATATCAATTATTAATGATCACAATGGTAGAGAAAGACCCAGTTTAAGCGAATTGTCACAATAAATTATTATTGAAGTCTTTCTACAGGACTGTGTCAAAAGAATTAGAGAGGATTATGAAAGGGACTGGAAATCAAAAGAAATGAGACTGCGACAGAGGTTTGTTAACAATGCTATCCCTGGGCTCTTACACAACAAACACCTGAATGTGCTTCATACATACCAGAGGTAAATTTAAGATTACTGTATCGTTCTGCTATTAATAGTTTCCTTTTTTGTATTTGTTTTCACAGAGGTGTTGCTCTCTACTTTATTGACAAGGTAAAAGAAATCAACACTCTTGTTTGCAAGGAAAAGTTTTAATCTCCGTTCATGTGCCCATGAATTCTCTGATAAATCCATCATTGACACAAACGATTTTTTTTTTTTTGTCAAATTAAGCAAATTCCGTGAAGTGGTCCCATATACACTGTACATTTAATTTATCTCATGTTTTGGAGTAAAAAGGTCATTGAAAAATTTTGTGGATCATTGTGACACACATCACTTCTTATTTTAGGGAATGTTGTTTGGGCCAGCTGTAAGTTCATTTAGTATGGTGATCAGGACTCTCTGTGATTTACGTTTTCAGCTTGCTCTTCGTGCTGGGCATGAAAAGGATGAAGAAACAGCTGACACTGTAGGCTGCTGCTCGTTGAGAGTGGAGCATATTAGTAAGTAGATTGATAAACATTTTGTGGTTCTCCTGTGGTTCATCATTTTGTGTTTTTGAGAGACTTCAAACAATTATCGATGCCACAAATGTGGCAACGTTTAAACAGAAACACATTCTTTTTTTCAGGCTTTGATTGTCAAGTTTCGAGTTTGGTCTTTTTTATTAAATAAATGATTTGGTTAATTAATTGAATCCTTTTTCTCGCTAGAATTACACGAAGAGTGGGAAGACAAGGAGAACGTTGTTGAGTTTGATTTCCTTGGTAAAGACTCTGTGCGTTATTGGAACTTTGTGCCAGTGGAAAAGAAGGTAACCTTTCTCTAATCCATGCGTGGTTTGTGCGTACATGTATCTTTGTCTTCCTTATTTCATTAATCAACGAACGTATTTATACAGTTCCACTGGGAAGATTTTGATCTTTGGTTATCTAAAGAACAGCGGGTTCAGACGTTTACAGTCAAACCAAGTGAAGCGTACCCCTCAAGATTACTTTAATGATTGGAAGTGACTATTTGAATATTGAACCCGCTAGTCGTTTCAAGAATGCAATAATAAATTGATTATTTCAACATTGAACTCGCTAGTCATTTCAAAAATCAATATTAAATTGTATTTTTTGAACTTAAAATCCATTAGCCGTATTCTTTGGACTAGTGGGTTCAATTTTCCAATAATCAATTCATTACTGCTTTCTTGAAACGACTGGCGGGTTCAATATTCAAATAATCAATTCATTAATGTAATCTTGAGGGGTACGCGTCACTTGGTTTGACTGTAAAAGATATTTGTAAAGAATACAAAATATACAAGTAAGCAGCTGTTACTGGAGAACTCAAACTGAATGTGAAAATATCATCTTTGAATCAGACGAAGCCGAGATAAGTCAGAACTTGAATCATTTTTTTTCTTTTTTTTGGACAATTTGTTTTTCTTTCTGACGGGTGTTCAAGAATCTTAATCTATTTATGAAAAGAAAACAGGATGGCGATGACCTGTTTGATAGACTAACCGTAAGTATATCCTTCGTTTGGAAAGAAAAAGGCGAAATTTGGGTGGAACAAGAATCTCTACAAGTTCTGTAGGCGATTGCTTGTCAAGCTCGACGTAACGGGTCTGCAGTCCTTCTTGGGAGTTGTATTCAGAACAGTCTCAACCCAGATAACATTCGCATGAGTCTTTCTTAGAAGTTATAAGGGACGCTACGGCTGGCGCTGATACGGCTGCCGGAAGTAAATTTCCCCCAAAATGAGACACTGCGCATGTACGTCGGTTGCATCCAGCCGTAGCGTGAAATCTGAAAACGTGAGTCGGGATGTTTTGCCGTAGTGGCTACTACGTCGGGTTTATTTCGCTTCTCTGGCCCTTTTCAACGGACATTTCGTCAATTTAAGAACTCCATTGGATACTATATCCTTGAAAGTCAATTCAAGTCAAAGATTGTGACAAGGTTGCCTCTCATAAGCTTGTAAATCCGTATTCTGAATTTACGATAAGTTTTGGCAAAGGTTTTGGAATGACGAAGTGAGTCAACTGAAATATTCGTGTTGAGCACGAGGTTGTTTTTCTTCGGTTAAGTTTGCTTTGAGGGTTTGTGAAGATGTTTTATATCTGGAAAACTATATGATGCTATTTTGCTTCTTTGAGTATTGATATATTTGTGTTCTTCACCCGATATTCTTTGAGATATATTTCTCTGAAATTATATATTTCACCCTTCAAATTGTTATGGTGCAAAGTGTGTAGCATTCGCTGTCGCTCAGAAATAATCTGTTCGTCCTAGGGAGGCGCATAACGGCCATCGTCCTGTGAGCGAAGCCATTTGGCTGTGAGAAACTAAATAAAAGAGATTTTAAACTCCTTAGCCGATGTTTCTTTCGTCTTTGTATTTCGCTAAAATTTGGCAGACCACCGAGACGTACTCTCCCCAGACCTTTTCAGCTAGGGCATCCGTAGTAGCACCAGCCGTAGTGATTTGCTTAAACTCCCTAGTTTAAAGGTGGAGCTACGTCACAGTTTGCACATGTTGTGAAGTTTAGCGGAAATTTTCCAAGTTTGTAATCCGTGTCAATCTTCTCCATCCTTTACCATCCTTGTTCCTTTATGTTTTATCATTATCTCTTTGGTGTTTTTCTATCTTAGTAAAGTATTATTCCCAGGTTTCCTTCAATTTTAAGGTAATATTGTGCGCGGCCAAAAGAACTTAAAATACCGCCGTGACTGAACTCCTTTAAGATAAAACAGGTCAGATCTTTTAGGACTATGCACCTGAAATACTTTACCAAAAGATCAGAAAATAACCCAACGCATACAGTGTCGATTGCACTGCTGGAGTCTCTCATAGTGGAAACCAGGAATTGGTAAAAGTGATGAGTGCAATTCAAATTAGCATTATGACTAGTTTGTGAGTGGTGATCAGATGGTGCTTGAGTAATGCAAGCCAAGTCAAGTCATTATTTTGAATAATCCGTTGATTTTTGCAGACAACGTCCTTGAACAAGTACTTGACCGAGCTGATGGACGGACTGACTGCCAAGGTGTTTCGAACATACAACGCCTCCATGACACTACAAGAACAGCTGAATAAACTGACAGAATCTGAGGATAATGTCAACGCTAAAGTGCTGTCTTACAATCGAGCAAACCGTGCTGTGGCCATTTTATGTAACCATCAGGTACGCGTATCATCCGGTTATTTGTTCTTTTGGACCGTTGTATTGAAATTGGGAAGAGAAATATAAGGTACTTGGTACTGAGTGCATCTCGCCTCGTCGCTCTCGGTTGGCTTGGAGTTTCGTGAGCGATTCGGAAAGATTTCCGTCAGCAGTTTGGAAATTCTAGCCGTAAATCGTTAACTTACTCTCACGTGAAGCGTTCAAGTAGCCGTGAGCGAAGAGGGGCGGCTGCGTTATTGTCAGGCTACGTTTTTAAGCAAATGCCGTAACAACAAAACAAAATAAGTAAACGGTCTAACCACTACAAACGTAAACAAGACACTGAGCCAATGACAGAAGCCGAAGCAAACAAACGTAACCGTCGCCAAGCGCGGAATGATACACGTGACCAAGACGTGATTGGTTTTGGTTGTTTTCTAACCAATCATTTGCAACGTACTAAAGGCGAAACAAAGGGAATAGTGCCCCATGTGTTGCAGAATTTACGAACAATCCTAAAAATAATTATTTGTCTTTATCTGTCTTCGTTTCAGCGTTCAGTTCCGAAGACTTTTGAGAAATCGATGTCAAATCTGCAAAATAAGGTATGATGTGTTGGATAGTCCCATTGACAACCGTTCTTCAGGAGTTCACGTAAACGCTTTTTTTTTTCTCTTTTTAACACGAATTAGTGCTCTTAGACTGTAAGAATGTTGTTCGACAAAAAGGGGTTTTACCCCATTTCAGCCTTAGCTTTATCTTGTCTTGGTCATTGGCTTTTCTCAGACTCCAGAGTCATTTGAATAACATTTTTCAATATGAATCAAACAATATGCGATGAACATCTCAAGACCGCTACTGGTCTGGTTTTTGTTTAACAGATTGCAGACAAGAAGAAAGCTATCAAGGAAGCCAAGAAAGAAGTCAAGGCATTGAGAATTCAACTTAAAGAAAGCAAGGACGAGAAAACGATAAAGTATGCTGTTTAGTATTTATGTTTTGACTTTGATTACTGTGACGTTTTCAGTTTGTGTAAGTCTCTTTTCTGTGGTGTAGAAAATCTAGTTGAAAGGAAGTCTCAGAAAGAAAGAAAAACGTACAGTGTAACAATAAACCCAAAGATAAAACAACAAAGCAATGGAACAAGGATGGTAAGTGTAAGGAAGATCAACACGGAGAATGAACGAAGATATGTGATGATACCACTTTAACTCTACATTTTCAGGCAGCTAGAGAAGAAAAAAGCACAGGCTCAAAGATTGGAGGATCAGCTCTTTAAACTGGAAGTAACAGCTACTGATAAGGAAGAAAACAAAGAGATTGCCCTCGGCACCTCAAAGCTGAATTATCTGGACCCACGAATCACAGTGGCGTGGTAAGTGATACCTCTAGCACTTTTATATGTCGGTTACAATTTGATAACCTCTGAACCCAAAAGAAGTTTCCGTGAGTTAGAAAACAGAGATTTCGTTTGTAACATGAGAATACCAATTTGAAGGACCCACAGACCAAAGCCTTGCGCTACAAGCGGTATTTCTCGCTTGAAGCGGAAACTCAAAGAGAAGTCAATAATCAATGCGCGAAAATCACTCGCATCGAAATTACTCTCAGAGCTTGATATTTTGCGTCAAACACGTGGAGGCTGTCACGTGATCAATTGTTTACTGCAGCGAATGCGCAGAAAGCCGCGATGTACTCCTTTCCAATCTGAATCGCCATTTGTTATCAAGACTAGCGATCTCAAAATGGCCTCCCCCCCCCCCCCCCCCCCTGTTGTGGAAACGTGATCACCTGATGATAGCCCGTATGGTTGACCGCTACGATTTAGTGTCCACGTTGTGGAGTCAGTAGCGCGGGGTGGCTCAGAGATGGCGTGCGCCAGATTTGACAAGCTTTGTCATCAGGGGTAGAGCTTCCCTTTCAGTACCTTTTGCTAGGGACAACTCGAAAATGTCTAAAACTACTATAAATCAATTTCCTTTTGCTGTTTTTCAGGTGCAAAAAGCACGAGGTGCCAGTAGAGAAGGTGTACAACAAAACACAACGAGAGAATTTCGCCTGGGCTCTAGACATGTCGGACAAAGACTTTGTTTTTTGATCTTGGCTTTTATTCGGTTACAGCTAGCGTCATAATCATCCAATTTTAGTTCACACTATGCTTGCATTTGTCGTGGTATTCAATTTAATTTAACTTAATTTTATGGTATTATTATTGTTATCATTATCATTATTATTATTGTTATTATTATTATTCAGCGATGGAGCGCGCGCGAATGATTTGAGATTTTAGCTGCCACAACTAAATGGGACAAAAACAAATTAAGAAAGCTAAAAGGTGGGAACGAAACAGACAAGTCTGGAAATTATCCAGGAGTAGTTCCATTTGTATTGTACATTATATGGTATAAGGTAATTAATTATTTATTTTGAAATGGAATGTTACATTTTACCGTAGAAAATTTCAACAGGTGATTTTCGAATGTCCCTCCATCACAGTTGTTTTCGTGGCCAAACATTGCTACCACAGTACTTTTCAGCTTTACCTGAAATTCGGTCGAGTTCGAAACCTATCTGTTTTCCTTCTCTGTCCCTCAACAGTTCTTTCGTATTAAACAAGTCTCCTTTGCGGGCAGATTTTTCCCCAACTCACAAGATTGACGAGTGAGTTTCGAACGGAACAATTCATACCAATGACGTCATACGCAAAGTGCTATGGTCGACGGATATTCCCTTAAGCGCTACTTCTAAAAAAAACTTCCCTTGGCATAGAACCTTTTCATAAATGGCTGCCAATTTAAAATTATTTTGTATGCATTTAAATTAGCCTCACTAAACGAAAACATTCTTAAACCTGTGTTGCAATTTAAAAGCAATGTTTGGTGCAACTTGCAACAAATTTCATTGCATAGCATACCACGGAATCAGAATGTTTCGTCGAGCTTATCATTGAGGAAACGGACGAAACATGACTCGTGATTACTTTACTTTTGTGACGAATGCTGGGTAACCTAGTAAATGAGTTGACAACATTGTAATGTATCTATAACGTTCTTAAGTGCAACACCCCAGTTTTCGTTCATCGTTTCTGGCAGATCAAAGTTGTTGCGATTAAACTTTAAAGAATTTTCTAACACCACCCGAGATCTAATTTTTTCGGTCGTGTCAAATTAACTTATATTTCTTAAAACTCGCTGAAATTACTTTAAAATGAGTGAAATAATTGACTTGATAAACTCAGAAATGATTTTAAATTCATCAGATCTTGCTGGGTTTTATGATCAACAAGTTCCTTGTCATACAGCACGTTTAGTTGTTAGTGGTATCGTATACTGCTCTACACCTTTGCATCGTGTAGGGCATATTCTTTGAGGACAATACTCTTTAAATGGAAACCTGCATTAAAATTGCTCGTTAGTTTTACATTGGGAAGTATTTTTATGTACGCAAGGACAGGTTTTCGCCGCCTAGTTTAGTATGTGTTTGAGAATTTTAGATATTTCATAGCCACTGTAAATTTGGCAGTAAGGCAATGCCATGCATTGTGGGATTAATAAAGTCTATCTAATAAACTTCAGAGCCTTTTAATACTAAACTTTTCCGTCATAGCCTGGCCGCCCTGCTGCGTACAAGCAAACCTACCGTGGTACAAAAATGAGCCTGGGATAGTGGATGAAACCCGCGTTAACAACAAGAATTATAAAACTATTTTGCTATATTCAGTATATATAGGTGTTGTGTCTCGCGGAATTGAATGAATAAAACTGGTACAACACAACAAGGTTTAATTAAACATGGCGGTTCATATTCAACAACAGGCGCACATGGCATGCGTGCGCATAATAGTAACAAAACCGCAGACCATCATGTGCGACATAGCATTCCTCCCCCCCCCCCCCCCCCTTAAATCACAATCTATTAATAACGCTCAAGTTCACTGCAGTTACAAGTTCAGTCTCTCTGGTGGCTTCCGTAGCCGAAGGGGATAACGTCTGCATGATGGTGTTGCCGGACTGCTAACCACGGTCTCGCTTTGGCTGCTAGGAGGGTTGTCAGGAGTGTTGTCCACATGTGTATCTTTGGTCCATGGTTCCTCCATGCCACTCATATTGGGAACCTGTAATTCTTCATTCTCCACACTACTTGCTGATTGTGGTGTTACTGCCAACACCGCTGGGTTTAGTTGCGGTGTGTAGTGTTCCTTGTTAAAGTTTGGAGTCACTGCAGACTCTCTGAGTTGATCAACATGCCGTCGCCATACTGTATTGGGTGCGACCTTGACTTCATAGGACAAAGGTCCCGAGTGAGCTGTGATGATCCCCGGAACCCACTTGTTTCCAGCTCTGTAGTTTCGGGCAACGACAGCTTGGCCTAACTCTAGCTTTCTGGCAGGGCTGTGACTTGACCGTAACTCTTGATCTTGCTGTTTGTCTTCCAGTCGCTTCCGTAAGTTAGGCTTCAGTATATCAAGTCTTGTCCTGATGTTTCTCCCCATGAGGAGCATGGCTGGTGTCTCTCCAGTCAAGGCATGTGGGGTTGATCTGTAGGCCAGCAAAAAGCTTGCCAGCTTCCAAGAGATAGATTTCTTTTCCGTCAGCGCTGCGCGGAGAGCTTGCTTGAATGTCTGTACAAAACGTTCAGCCATTCTATTTGTGGTTGGGTGGTACGGAGCTGACTTAATGTGCTTAATACCATTACTTCTCATGAAATCTCCGAATTCATCCGCTTTGAATTGAGGTCCATTATCGCTTACAAGCTGTTCTGGCAAGCCGTGTGTGGCAAAGAGCTTTCTTAGTTCCTCAATTGTTCTGCTGGCAATTGTAGTAGTCATCGGTATCACTTCAGGCCATTTAGAATGTGCATCTACAACAATCAGAAACATAGTTCCTAAGAATAGGCCAGCAAAGTCAATGTGGATGCCTTGCCATGGTCGTGCTGGCCACTCCCATGAGTGAAGTGGAGCGGTCTTAGGGTTGTTCTGGGTAAGTTGACAGCCAGTGTACCCTTTTGCTACTTCTTCAATTGCTTTGTCCATCCCTGGCCACCACATGTAGCTCCTGGCTAAGGCCTTCATCTTAACAATTCCAAGGTGGCCTTCATGGAGCTCAGCTAACAGTTGTGCCTGGTGCTTGGGTGGGATTATTACTCGTGAGCCCCACATAAGGCAGCCATCCTGTATGGTGAGCTCATCTTTCCTCCTCTGAAATGGCTCCAGCTCCTTCTCACTAACGGTTGGCCACCCTTGCTTTGTGTTTTCCATCACACGTGACAAAACCGGATCTCTCTGAGTTGCTTGACGGATCATATCTGCATTGACTGGCAGCACTTCTATCTGGGATACTTGAAAAATCTCCACTGGGTCAACTACTTCCTTGTCATAGGCTTTCTTTAGAGGTAGGCGTGACAATCCATCCGCGTTTCCATGTTGGGTTGTGTTCTTGTACTCAATACTGTACTCAAACCCTGCTAGAAACAACGCATAACGTTGCAAGCGAGCAACTGTCATTGCTGGTATTCCTTTCCTGGGATTAAAAATTGAGGTCAGGTGCTCATGATCTGTCACGAGTGTGAAGTGACGACCAAACAGGTAAAGGTGGAATTTCTTGACTCCCCAAACCAAGGCTAGGGCTTCTTTATCAATTTGGGAGTAGTTCCTTTCTGCTCTGGTTAGGGTACGTGATGCGAAGGCTATGGGTCGCTCTGAGCCATCCTCTATGATATGCGATAAAACTGCCCCAATTCCGACTGGTGAGGCGTCACAGGCTAGTCTCAATGGCCGTCCTGGATCATAATGGGTGAGCACCATATCTGATGTGATCAGCTTCTTTACTGAGTGGAAGGCCTCCTCGCACTCTGTGGTCCACTTCCATCGTTTTCCTTGCTCCAAGAGTCCATTAAGGGGATTGAGTGTAGTGGCAAGGTTTGGCAAGAACTTATGGTAGTAGTTTACTAGGCCTAAGAATGAACAGAGTTGCTGGACATTCTCTGGTCTTGGGGCATTAACAACTGCATGAACTTTCTCTTGAGTCTTGTGTAATCCGTGCCGATCTACTTCGTGTCCACAGTAAGTGATCTTCGTCTGGAAAAACTCGCACTTCTCGCGGTTTGCTCGTAGGCCATTTGCCTGTAGGCTCTTCAGTACTTCCTCCAGATTGTCAAGGTGCTCTTTGTCATCTTTTCCTGTGATAATCATGTCGTCTAAGATAAAACTAGTTCCTTCGACCCCTTCTAAGATTTGATCCATAGACCTCTGCCAAATTGCTGGGGCTGAAGTGATCCCGAATACGAGGCGGTTGTATCGGTACAACCCCTCGTGGGTGTTAATCGTCAAGTACTCTTGTGACTCCTCCTCCACTTTCATCTGATGGTAGGCCTGTCTGAGGTCAATCTTGGTGAAATTCTGCCCTCCTGACAGCTTAGCAAATATGTCGTCGATGCTTAGGAGTGGGTACTCCTCTGTCTGAAGCTGGGGGTTAACTGTGATCTTATAGTTGCCACAAATTCGAGCTGTGCCGTTTGATTTGGCAACTGGCACAATAGGCGTCGCCCAGTCCCTGAATTTGACCTTGTGCAGTATGTCTTCTTTTTCTAGACGTTTCACCTCCACCTCGACCTTAGGTTTCATGGCGTATGGGACAGGCCTTGCTTTACAAAACTTTGGTTGACTGCCTTCCTTCAACGCGAGTTCCTTCTCGGCTGACTTAAATGTGCCGATTTCATCCTTAAACACTTCACTATAGTCGTCTATGAGTCTCTCTAATTTCTTCTGGGTGTCTTGTGTCGGCTGTTCTTTTGAAATAGCACAGATCCTTTTCCAATCGAGTTGTATCTCGTGTAGCCAATCTCTTCCAAACAACGCCGGCCCTTGTGTTTTCACTACATATAATGTTAAGTCCTTGACTTGGTTGTTGTGTTCCACGCGAACAAGTAGTTTGCCTTCTGGTGTTATCTTCTCTCCTGAGCAGGTTTTCAAAATAGCGGTAGTGTCAACCAGAGGTGTGTTTGGGAAGGTTTCCTTGTACGTCTCCAAGGGGAGTGTAGATATCGCTGAACCTATGTCTATCTCCATCTTCAGTGTGTGGCCGTTAACTTTTGGTGTCACCCAGATGACGTCACCAACTACCCCGTGGTTAACATTGTTGACTTCTAGGGATGCCACCAAGCTATCATCATCGCGCTCATCATCCACCTCGAACGAGTGAAGGGTGGGGTTCTCGCCCCTTCGTCTTCGGGTAGAGTTCTGACTCTTTCCTGGGCGACATACTCTTTGGATATGGCCTAGTTTCCCACATTTTCGGCATGTTTCCTTCCTGAAGTAACACTCGGCTGACTCGTGTGTGCTACCCCCACATCGATAACAATGAGATTTTGATTTGACATCATCTTTCCCTTTTGGAACTCTTTCGCTATCCTTGCTTATTTTGTTGACTTCAGACTCAATTCTAGTGTGTCTTTCGCTGCCGCTTCCATTGCTAAGGCAATTTCTGACGCTTTGGCCAATGACAAATCTGGCTCGGAGAGCAGTCGTTTCTGGATAAGTTCATTGTGTAGTTCACACACTAGTCTATCTCTTAACGCGTCATTTAAGTTAGTTCCGAATTCACAATACAGCGACAATTTCTTTAATTCAGCAACGTAAGTACCTACGGTTTCACCTTCGAGTTGGTTCCTTCTGTGAAAGCGGAATCGCTCTGCTATGAGCAGTGGTTTCGGTGACAGATGCTTCTGTAGTGTTTCTACGATAGCCTTGAAAGACAGGCTGGATGGCTTGGCTGGGGCGGCCAAATTGCGTAGTAATCCATACGTTTTGTTTCCCATTAACCTTAGCATTACGGCCACTTGCTTGTCGTCCTTGATTTCGTTGGCGATCAATTCAAGTATTGCTCTATACGTTCCACATAGGCGTTCCAATCGTCGTTCGTTTCGTCAAACGCTTCAATCTTTCCAATCGGCATAGTGGCGAAAGCTCGAAGTTTCTCTGGTTGCTGCGTAGGATCTAAATCCTCGTCGCCAATCTATTGTGTCTCGCGGAATTGAATGAATCAAACTGGTACAACACAACAAGGTTTAATCAAACATGGCGGTTCATATTCAACAACAGGCGCACATGGCATGCGTGCGCATAATAGTAACAAAACCGCAGACCATCATGTGCGACATAGCAATTGGTAGCTCTAAGCTTGCTCTACAAGATGAGATATTTTTGTTGTTTATGAGGCCATCCAGGCTCGTTTTCCGCTACTCCCTCGGGTCCGGTCTTTGTTCCGCGGGCTCGTTTCCCAGCGGTTGGAAATCGAGCCTAGAGGTTATCTCGTTCCCAGATCTCTTGTGGACGAGATCTGTGATCGAGATTATTTATGAGGCCATCATGGATCAGAAAGTTTGTACATCTCGTAAATTGATCCAAAATGGTACTTGAATGTAGAAAGATACTAGTTCGACAAATTCCAAATTTTCGGGAAGGATGAAAGAACAGGCTCTTGAAACGGCTCACTCATACCATCTCCATTCCCTCTTCTACCGATAAAATCCCTTTAGAGCGCGAGTGAGTTGAACATTGCAGTTGTCTGCTGCCAAAATTTTTGGATGCCCTTCCAATATGGTAAACGTACGCGTTTCTCTCTCTCTCTCTCTCTCTCTCTCTCTCTCTCTCTCTCTTTTCTTTTGGGGGGGGGGGGGTATTTTTTTATATTTTATTTTATTTATTTTTTTTTTTTTTGGCTTAGCCATCATGGTACGTGAGCCATTATACCATACTCTTCAACAAAGGTAAGCGTACGCTTGATTTTTTCTTTTTTTTTTGGGTGGGGGGGGGGGGGGGGGCGTTTCTATTGTTATTTTATTTTAGTTTTCTACATTTTGGGGGCGTTATTAATAAAACAATTATTCCACTCGTGCTTGTAGGGTATGAGATGATTATAGCCAACTCATATCCAACGCGCGCTCGTGGATTAATCATCAAATAACAAACGATGAGGGAACCAGTCGGAATCACGTATTTCAAATAGAACACAGCTCAGTGGCGGCCAAGTCCATTATTTTTCAAGCGTTCATTTTGCTATATATTTTGTCAATTGTCAGATCGTTGCTCGGCATGTCGAGGGCTAATAGATGTCTTTGAGAAAATTCGAGACAGCTCCATCGAAGCTGTTTGCGTTTCTCGGCTTTTTCTTCCTCACATATCCCCAAACCCAACAATCTAAAACAGCAAGTTGAAAATATTTTTTAAACGCCATTTATTTAGCTTAGACAACATTGGTTACCATTATTATATCTTTTTATTTTCCTTTGACTTTTTATTCTGCAACGTTACGCTTAAAAATTTTCACTACTGTTCCTTTCTGTGGAATAACTTAAGAGTGAATTCTGATTAATTCTGTACATACTAGATCGTAATGATGACACAGATAGTTCAATAAGCTCATTTTCATCTTTCAATTTGATCATTTAATGGTGTAATATAACCTTCCTCAGTGCTGTGGAAGCTTCGAGGTGCATGTATTCGTTGGTGACATCAAAGACACGGTAGGAAAATTTTGCTTTCATTTCAGTCGTGTACTTGGTAGCATAGTTGATTACGTAATATATCAAGCACGAAAGAATGTGTTTGACTTCATTTCCAAACACCGAGACGAGAGTTGAAAATACGACGCGCAGCCGAGTATTAATGACGAACTTCGAGGTGTTTGGAAATGTGGTCAAACACTGTCTTGAGTGTTTGATATATTTTCTCGATCGAGACTAAAACTGACGAGGAAACAGAGGAATAAAATCGTCAAAAATCGATGTAAACACCGTCACGCTTGCGATTTCCTTTTTTAAAACTTGATGAACTATTAATGAGTTTGAGAAGTCAATGTCAACCCCAGCGCGCGGTTGGAGCCTAAACCTGCGGTGTGCGCACTTACAAAAGGAGGCACCATCCTTAAGAGGTGTAGGCTAAATTAATATCATGACTAGCGCCTGTTCAATCGCTCTTGAATCAATATAACCCTAGTCAAATTTACTTGTCAATTGTTATCCTCTCATCTTCGTTGTCTTTTTAAAACTATTTAACGGATAATACTGTCATAAGACGTAATATCGGTTTCTATAGAATTCTCCCAGGGAGATTTTCTTATCTGTGTAGACAGAAATTACAGTTGGAGGAAATTAAAGATAACTAAAGCCCTGAACAGACAAAATTGGCTTTGCGACAGCAGGTAATCATCTTAAACTTAAACTATTTATATTTTAATTTACATGACTGTTATCCCGGCCAAAATGTCAGGCTGTGGTGTGTAACCATGGTACAAAATGTGATGTTAATCTTTTCTCACTCATTCTTTAAAAAATTTTGTTGAGTCATCAGCGGTAGTCTTTAATCATCTAACAAGGAGACCAGACGTTTACTGAAAGAATTCTTCATCAGAGAGTTGTTTGAAATGAGACTCGGAAATGGAGTTTCTTCTTGTAGGCAATTGAACAGACATAAACTATGTATAGGTGATAGCAGGTCAGTCTTATCCGTAGCCCACAATGCAACTTCCTTCGTCTTTGTTAATTAACAAAGCCTGATATTTATTTATTTATGATATTCGTTGAAAAGAATTCAAGTATTTGGAACAAAACAGAAAAGACTGTTGACCAAATATATTTTGCTGATTCAGCACTTGTAGCGATGTTCCGAAAGCAATAGTTGCTGTGCGTGCCCAGCATATTTATGAGCCCTCAATCATAATTATGAGCTTCCCAGCATGATTGCGGACTGCAAGTGCTTAACTATAAATGAACCAACCAGAGTGGCAGATAATAATTACATTTATTCTACATATTTTAAAAGGTGGAAACCGCACAAAAAATTGCAATCACAAGTTCTTCGGTTAAATAAGACAAAGCAAAGTAAAAACAAAGTAAAATTTCTCGGAGATCTCTCTGTTTTGCGGTTTCTAGTTAAAGATCAATTTTGATGTCACCGCTGACTTTGATGTATACTGAATATAATTTACAAAATTGGGCATAAATACTAATACAGCAATAATAATAATAATTATCGATTGGAAACTGTAAGCGTAAGTGTGTTAGCATTTTCAAGCTACTTTTAACTAAATATAGCATTAGCTTATAGCATGCCTCTATAAGCCTAATGATGACGTCACGTTACATTTCTCTCCTCTCAAAGTTTACGTGGTTAGATTCAAGTATATAAACGTGCGGTGGTTGTTTTCGGAAAGCGCAGCCGTGCTTGCGTAACCGAAACGTTTTTTTTGGGTTAGACGAGTGTTTTTGCCTCAGGTTTGTCATTTTAGCTTAAAAAATTCGTCAGTGTTTAGCACAAACAAAACTGAAGAGAAAAGTTTAGAAATCCACTGGTCTCATTTTCATCTCGGTCTTCTTCAGGGAGTATTCATGTCCCTTCCAGTAGTACCAGATCACGCCAACGCCATAAGCCGAGTGAGAGCCATTATGATGCATGCCATTCAGGTTGGATTGGTGACAGTTATTGTACCACCAGGCTCCCTGAAACCTCTTGGCAGAGCCTTTGTCATGGTCATCATTATCTTGATCTCGAGTTGAAAATGGTTTACCATCATGAATAGAGAGAGAGTCACCAGCAGTTCCTGAAGCTGATTGGATTAAAAAATAATTAACTATTGTAAGTAAGGCAAAGTTAACAATGAAAATAAATCGTGCGAGTGAAAGTTTTTCTCTTGTGTGTTCGGGGGAGTGGGAATGGTAATAACACATTGATCTTTAAAGCTATGATGATCAAGGCGTCCTGAAGAGCAAGACACATTCCTTGATCTCGAGGAACGAAGCAATATTTAACAAATAAAGATGCCTCGACTGTGCTCTGTTCTGCGGTTGTAAAGCACGCAGGAAGCGGTAGAGCACGAAAGAAGTGTAGGGGAAAACACGAGACGAAGTCGAGTGTTTTTCCCTTCTTCTTGAGTGCTCTATCGCTTCCTAAGTGCTTTACAACAGAACAGAGCACAGTCGAGGCTTCTTTGTTTGTTTTATGATAAAGAATCCAATAATTTCCCCACGCATTCGGCTGAATTTTCAAACCAAACTTTATTTTCCAAACGAGTAAAAGTGGCGTCAACCGTGCTCTGTTCTCTGATAAAGCGCGCTAAAATACGACAATCACAATCCTTGTTAGAATTGTTCAAATAATTTCATTGGCTAACGAAGCGACAGCTGTCAATCACAAACTGGACGTCAGCTAAGCTTTCAGGTTCGTGTGGTTTCGAGCGGCTTTCAAGAGAAGAACGATGCCTTCAAAGTTCGCTTTTTAGTTAATTTTCAAATAAGAATCTAAAGACAGGTTTAAGGTTTGTAGTCCATAGGAATCCGGCCGTATTGTGGCTCATGAAAACGTGCACTTTTCCGATGGAAATTACGGAACCAGGAGCTCAAAGCTTGCGGGTGAAAATGCGAAATGCTGAGTTGAATTTGAAAGGATCTACAGTTATTTAAGCTTACGGCTTGCTGCCGCTTGCAGCAAGATTGCCCGAACTAGCGTAAAGTTAGACAGAGTAAACTGCTCCCACTGGTTCTATTCCGAACACAGAGGAGAATATCTAGAGCAAGCTTTGAGCTGGTCACACGTCGGTTCACGTCGCTGAGAAGACCAGAGAACAAGCGAGCGTTAGTACACTGCATGTAAGTGTTGCTTTGAAAAATTGAACATTTTTACAAAAATAAAGCTTCTCATTATAAACAGAGACAACTCAATTGTTGTTTTCTGTTGTTGTTTTGTATAATTTCCGCCTTCGTAGGAAATATAATGTCTTTTATCGAAGCACTGGTTAGGTTGAGAGTTTGTTTATTTCGCTACGTGTTTTGTCGGCGGGAATCTAGCAAAACTTGTCATTTTAGTACAGTTTTCACACTACTGTTGCTAACAATGGTCTTCGTGAGCCATATTTGCTGTAGACATAGAGCTTTTTTCCATTGCGTTTGTCACAATCACAGGGGATGTTTCATTTAGGTCAAACTTGTCAAAATTCCGAAGCAAAAATTTGAAAGCCAGCTTAATGTCATCAGCCCGTGCTCTGTTCTCTGATGAAGCACGCTGTTTCAGCCAATCAGAGCGCGCGTTATATGGAAACTTTATTATAAATATGTAATGTAAATGTAATGTAAGGCTCATTGTATTTAAATAACAGACCGTCGTGTTAAAAAAAAAAAGAAAGAAAGAAAGAAACAACTAAGTAAAAAAAAATCAATGTGAATGTCTCATTTTGAAACTTCGAGAACGAGAGATGAGCTTACTAAGATTTTGTTTGTGTGGAAGGTGTTAATTGATTCGCTTCTCAAACTTTCAGCAGTCCTAGCTGTTGTTTTGACCCATCAGATTTTTTTGCGTTTAAATGTGTTTTTAACTGTATCGATATATTTACAAATTCTTGCTACCACAAACATAGTGACAGGAAACAAAGCGAATCACCTGAGTAAGAACCGAGGATCAGCTTGTACTTGTCATTCTCACTCATAACCCCAAACTTGTTATACTCGGCATAAGCAGTATTCCCTTCAAAGTCTTCCAAGTCCACACGCAGCATGCTGTAATCATCTGAGGTCTGGCGGTGAATTTTGTCCAGTCCAAGCCAAAATTCACCATTCAGATCACCAAAACCAACTTTGTAATCGCTCCAGTCAAGAAAAAAATCAACAGAACCGTCCAGTCTCTTCTGGAATACTGTCCACCCCCCGCCGTCTGTTGTTTGGTCACAAAACACACCAAAGGCAGGCAAACTGTCAGGTTTGATGGTGAACACACCGTCTTTTCGTTCACCAGATTTGTAGATTTCATCGCAGTTTCTGTAAGCTGCAGGAAAAAAGAAATGATGAAAATTGCAATATGGAGCGAGTTTGTTCCTGGAAGAAATTTTTTCATTTGCGGAGTCCCCGCAGGCGCCGTTTATGGCGAGGAAAAACGGCACATAAATATGGCGATACGAACTTACTTTTGTGTAACATCCATATACAATTACGATTTCCATTACGAGTGATACGAGCTTTTGTACGACTACTCATTTATCATATGACTAAATAAAATACGAGGGCACCTGCATTAAGTTGCACAGCACTGTAATCACATAAATTTGTCTGCTTTCAGCCAATCACAGTGAGGTAATTTCCCCGTCATATAATAAAGAGATGATAGTTGGACTGAATAGAGCCCATATTCGAAAGGAAATTGGCTTTCAAAAACTGCAAAATTTTCTGGGTGGCAAAAGCGCTAATGAGCTTACACATTCTTTGTAAAATTTGGAGTTTTTAAACCCGCGTCGCACACGGAAAGTATTTAATACTTCGGGCTCAAATTCCTTGGGACAGTAAATCATGCTATGCCCTTTCAGTATTCAGAACAAATGTTTTTGTAGCTCCATCAGAAACTGTATCGCTTATGTAATGAAGCAAATATTATAAATAAAGATTATCCTATCCAAGAGATAGCAGACGTTTTACACTGTTATTACAGCTTGCCCAAGTTTTACACGAAAAGATGAGTCTACCTGAACACAAGCGACCATCTCCAGTAAATCCTTCCTTACAAGTGCAGTTATGTCCGCCAACAGTGTTGGTGCAGTTTGCATTCACGTCGCAGTCGTGGTTGCCGGTGATACATTCATCGACATCTACATTGCAAACGATTAAAAAAAGAGCTTTTCAGTGTTATAAAGTAGATGAAAATGTTGTGATACTTGAAGAGACTTGCAGGAGTTTACTTCTATCTTAAATAGAGACGAAATCAACAAAATCAAAACCCAAGTCATGCTAAAAACAACACAGAAATGACATGAAAGATGATTGTCAGTAACCTCCTAAGTCCATGTCACAATAAAACAAAACTGCCGTTCCATTCGCAGTTGGATCCAGCCAGTACTTGCTGCTAATGGTGTCTTTGCCTTCACTTGCCTTTATTTCTTGACATGAATGCGCTGGGAGCTCCGGAATGGAACCCAGAGGAACTTGGATCAAAAAAAGGAGAGAGGAAAAAAGTACAAATTTACCAGTTATATTGTGGTTTCCATTATGATAAAAACAGTGCTTCTGTAGATGGAGGTTGATAGCTGCCCACAGAAATCTTGTTTTTAATAAAATAATAAAAACCGGAGAAAAGTTCATCATTTCATCGAGATACGGCGATATCGAAATAAAATAAGTAACTACTTTCAGGGAACCATTACTCAGAAAACTTCCAGGGATGAAATTTGCGAAAATGTTGCAAATAGGGCCAATTAAAATTTGGCACTAGTTAGAGATTCTTCTCGAAGGAAAAAGCCCTTCAGTAGCAGTAACGAGCATTAATTTTTGGGAAAACAACGTTTCATTACTTCGGGGAGATTTTAGGCATTAATAGAAATCGTAAACACAGACTCTTTTAAAACAATGACGGAAACTGGAAGTTTTTTATTCTTTCCTTGGCGATAGCATTGGACTTCTGGTTGATTTCCGCCTCTCAAAAACGTCTGTGTTTAAGCTTCCTTAAGTTTTTTCGCACATACCCCGGTTGCTCAAGCGTCTTTTGTAAAACCGTGCCGGGTCTGAGCGGAAATGTTCGGGCCTTGCCTCCTTGGTACGGTTATTCAGTTCGCACGACTTTTCTCCTAAGACGTAGTTATAGCTTTGACAGGTGATTTCTGTTTCGCAGCTCATATCACACTCGTGAAGAGCTCTAACGAAGAACTTTTTCAAGATGAACCCCTGTAGAGCCATCCCATTTATGCTCCGTTCCTCTCTGCATTGCTTGCCAGCAGATACGCGATCCATAAAGAAGCCGGCGAAGAGCAAAAAGCAGCGAACAGTCCACAACATTTTGTATCTGTGCGGAGATTAAAAGAAATATAAAACTACTAATTTTAGGAAAGACGTTCACGAAACTCAAGGCATCGTTCAATTAATAGGCTCCACCAAAAAATCATTGGCTTTATCTGACTCTTCTTGGGTACTTGAAAGTTGGAGTTTTTTAAACTTCTTTGTCGCTCTAACCTTTCTGGCTCACGTTTTCCTCTTCCTCGATTTTTTACGGCACCGCAACAGAGAAATTGTCGACTCCTGCGTAATAAAATAGAAAATACTGTAACGCGCGCGAGCGACAGCAACTTCCACTCAAAGAGTCCAACAGCCAACGGTTTAATTACTCGACTCTTAACGTTCAGCTTACTTGTACACGGTAAGTCTACTAACACACACAGGCCACTACATAACGTGAGTCCCTTATATATCCTGTATTACGAGTATATTGCGCATTCCGTACTCGCCATATAACCGCCTCTTAGTCTTAGAACTCTTGCGAGTATACATTCAAATACAACCGTTATACATCTTAGCACGCGCACCTTAGCTCGTGCAATCACGATATCAATTTCATTACAATACTATCATACAGCACGAGAATTATAAAGACATTTTTCCAACATACGTTGTGGATGAGTTAATTTTTGTAAATAGCAGAATTAACAACCAATATAAACTTACTGAAAGATAGCGGTTGGGCGAGATACTGTGATGGGGGTCTTGCAAAGCTAAGCCTGTTAATGAGCATAAGCAGCTTGCACACCAGCTGCAGTAAACTATCATGTTGAAATTTAACTTTATATTTTATGGAAAGTTAAAGACCTCCGGGCAATGTTTGTTAGAACTACTTAATTTTCCTTTATTCAAATTTGAATTAATAGTGAATAGCTTTCTTTTTTTGTAAAACGAGGCGCGGGATGTCATCAATGTTTTTAATTCTGTTCCTAATACTTCCTTTTGTGTTCCCGCTACAGCCCGCAGTGATCTCGTAGCCGCGCTGTTTTCAGTTTTAAGTTTTAGGAAAATAAATTGATGTTTTTAGAATGGGCGTTTTGTTTATGTTCCTGTCTGCGAGTGAAATAATTTCAGACAATGTTTTCGACATTTACTAGTTGTTGTGGCTTATTTGCAACACGCGGTGTTCCCGTTGAGGAAAATATGTAAGAATTAAACCACAAAAACAATATTTAAGGTGGCTGGTTATACTTTGATAGATCAATACTACCAATCTTTATCAAATGATGTTGATAGTGGTATCACAGTAATGCCCAATAATTAGTGAACACATTTTGGTCATCTTTGTCACATAATAGGTTACCATAGCAGCTGTAAAACCTGCTAAAAAGTTAGGACCTTATTACTAAAACAACGACTTGGCGACCCTTATATTTTGTTATTGAAATGCGACAAGCATGTAAAGGTAAAACTTTTTGCAACGTTTAAAATATTCATTCAAGGGGTTCATGTTAAATTTTCGACAATTTTTAAAGGGTGACTCCGAATTCCCGAAAGGATTTTTTTCAACTTTTCAAAGGAGTTTTATCTTAAAATGCTTATTACAATTCAGTAATAAACAACGTGTTTCACCGAGTCGTTTTTGAATTATAAGTTCTTAAAGCTAACAGGTGCCTCGTTGCCATGGTAACCTTAATATCTGCCATGAAGATAAATGATTGGGCATTTGTGTGATATTAATATTCTAACCACCTTGGCAATGCCCTAGCAAAGGCTTTCCTTGGCAAAGACTTAAAATTATGTGATGAAAACTATCGAGGAAGTTTAAATCATTTGCTTTGGAATGGCCGTTCTCCTATAGTCACCCATAAAAGATGGGTTGAATTTCTTTCAGTTAATTTTAGTTTTGAAAGGACAACTCTGTTGAATGTTTTCTCAATTCCACGGTAATTCTACCATGGTTTCTAAAACTTAAAAGGTGTTTAGTTTCCCAGGAGGCCATATTTATGTCATGACTAGCGCCTGTCCAATCGACCTTGAATTTCAATATAACTACATTTAAAAGTTCCAGTAGAGTCAACTTTTATCTTATGATCTTGGGTTTCTATTGAAAACCGTCTATTGTGATACCGTCCTGGGAAGTAACATCGCCTTCAATAGAATTCTACCAGTTTTTGTTAATGAATATTTGTCACCTGGTGGGCTAGAATAAACAATCGGACAGAATAAAAATAAGTTAAACAAAGCGGTTTGAAGTGTTAGTTACCCAAGCCCTGATTATTCACTGGCGTAAGTCTTTTATAATTAATGATTTCTTCACACGTTTCAAGACTTAAATAAAATTACTAGCGCGCATCATACTGATAGCAAGACTCGCATTTCTCTTGTTCACTACCGCGCACAAACTATCATAACAATAGTTCTATTGCCGCGCAGAAACGTTTTTTAAAATAGCTTTAGCTATTGAGGCGCCATTCTTTGGAACAGCCTTCCTCTCGACTGAACGGGAAGCAGAGTCCCTGAGGCAATTTAAACGCCTACTCAAAGAAGATGTATAAGGAACGGCATTCGTGGAAAGCAGCTTTTTTATTTAATTATTTTTTATTATATTAGACATTAGGCATTAAATGTATTCAGTAGTTTTCAGTTTACGAAATTTTCACCGTGCTTAAATAAAGATTGTATATGTATGTATGTAATCGAAAAAAAGGGGGATGCCTTCTACGTCAGCTAGACATAACCTGGAAAAAGGAATTCTGTTCCCAACGAAATTACAAAACATCAATGCGTTGAAACGCAGCAGGAAACATAGTCGTAAACTTGTAAACGTCTTGTTGTTGACTTCCCAGTATTTACATGCATCACATTCGGATTATTTTTTCACCTCGTTACCACCGGCAAATGTTATGCAATCAGCGTAAAGGAAAAAGTGTGCTTTCATTTAGCTCAACATCTTCTTTAATCATTATTGAATACGCGAGAATTACAGTACAATCTTTGTAAGTCTGTTCAAATCTCGTTTTAGAAATTGTTACCCATCCAGTCTTTGGTTTTTTTGAAAAAAAATTAGAAAAAAACATATTTGGCCTGATCTCCAGACCAAACATCATTGGTTAAAGCAGAATTGCACAACGGAATGTTTTATGAAAATAGACTGCGTTAATTTGGCTAAACAGCTCTATTTGAACCCTCCTTGACTCCATAAGTTCTTTGGAAAATTCGACTTCCTCAAAATCCTACACACCTCTACATCGCGCCCTTCGCATTCGGGTTTTGAGTAAGCGGAATTTTTTTCTTTCCCGGCTCTGCTTTCGCAAATTGGCTTGCGGGCAAGTCTATTGCATGGCCTATTGCGCCGCCTCTAAATGTTTAGTTGCAGTTATTTACTCCAAAGCTGGTTAAAAAACCCAGTAAATTGTGTGAGTGTCTCTTCTGGCATCGAGTCCTTCGTTTAAAAAAGTTATTTAACACTGCAACTTAGTTTGTTGAACCTTAATATTTAATACATTTACTCCTAGAGGGCATAATTTTGCATCTGTCTGCGGTAAACTTTTAACTAACTAGCAGCAGTCCTAATTGGGAAAGCCTAAAATAGAGATAATTAAGACCCAACAGACAGACGCATATTGCGACAGGTAATCATCTTAAATTTATCTCACTGAATTTTTAATTCAAGTGGAAGTTGCCGCATGCAAAACGTCAGGCTGTGATGTACAACCATAATTACAAGATCAAAGAGAAGTAATATTAGTCATTCTTCATCGGCGTGGATGGGTAATGCCCCGTCCACACTACGCTGGAAGAGTTTGAAAACGGAGCTTTCGCTCTGAAAACGCATCAAAAGTTTTCTGTCCACAATACGCTGGAGGAATTTGAAAACGCAACAATCAACGGTCATTTTGGATTTGTGTTTAAGGAAAACTCGGTCAGTGAACTCAACGCCTTGTTCTTCATTTCCGCCACTCCTTTTAGTTTCGAAACATGTGTTACGACATCCACCATTATATAATATTGCAACTTCACTTTTTATAATTTGGTAGCATCTAAACCTGAAGAAGGCTGGTTTGGCCAGCCGAAATATTGTTTTGAATAAACGACGTTATGTCAGCCTTGCAGTAGTCTTTGACTTCTCATCGTTTTAAAGCAAAGTAAAAACAGTGAAATTTCTCAGAGATCTCTCTCTGTTTTGGGGTTTCTAGTTAAAGATAAATTTTGATGTCACCGCTGACTTTGATCTATACTGAATATAATTTACAAAAAATGGGCATAAATACTAATAAAGCAATATTAATAATTATCGATTCAAAACTGTAAGCATAAGTCTGTTGACGTTTTCAAGCACCTTTTAAACAAAATATAGCATTAGCTTATAGCATTTCCACTAATATGTCCTTATAAGCCTCATGATGACGTCACGGTACATTTCTCTCCTCTCAAAGTTTACTTAGTAACATTCAAATATATAAACGTGCGGTGTTTATTTTCGGAAAGCGCAGCCGTGCTTGTATAACACAACCTTTTTCTCGGTTAGACGTGTTTTTTTGCCTTAAGTTTGTCATTTTAGCTTAAAAAATTCGTCAGTGTTTAGCACAAACAAAACTGAAGAGAAAAGTTTAGAAATCCACTGGTCTCATTTTCATCTCGGTCTTCTTCAGGGAGTATTCATGTCCCTTCCAGTAGTACCAGATCACGCCAACGCCATAAGCCGAGTGAGAGCTATTATGATACATGCCATTCAGGTTGGAATTGTGACAGTTATTGTACCACCAGGCTCCCTGAAACCTCTTGGCACAGTCTATGTTATGGTCATCATCATTATCTTGATCTCGAGTTGAAAACGGTTTACCGTTATGATAAGAGAGAGAGTCACCAGCAGTTCCTGAAGCTGATTGGATTAAAAAATAATTAACTATTGTAAGTAAGACAAAGTTAACAATGAAAATAAATTGTCCGGGTGAAAGTTTTTCTCTTGTGTGTTCGGGGGAGTGGGAATGGTAATAACACATTGATCTTTAAAGCTATGATGATCAAGGCGTCCTGAAGAGCAAGACACATTCCTTGATCTCGAGGAACGAAGCAATATTTAACAAATAAAGATGCCTCGACTGTGCTCTGTTCTGCGGTTGTAAAGCACGCAGGAAGCGGTAGAGCACGAAAGAAGTGTAGGGGAAAACACGAGACGAAGTCGAGTGTTTTTCCCTTCTTCTTGAGTGCTCTATCGCTTCCTAAGTGCTTTACAACAGAACAGAGCACAGTCGAGGCTTCTTTATTTGTTTTATGATAAAGAATCCAATAATTTCCCCACGCATTCGGCTGAATTTTCAAACCAAACTTTATCTTCCAAACGAATAAAAGTGGCGTCAACCGTGCTCTGTTCTCTGATAAAGCGCGCTAAAATACGACAATCACAATCCTTGTTAGAATTGTTCAAATAATTTCATTGGCTAACGAAGCGACAGCTGTCAATCACACACTGGACTTCAGCTAAGCTTTCAGGTTCGTGTGGTTTCGAGCGGCTTTCAAGAGAAGAACGATGCCTTCAAAGTTCGCTTTTTAGTTAATTTTCAAATAAGAATCTAAAGGCAGGTTTAAGGTTTGTAGTCCATAGGAATCCTGCCGTATTGTGGCTCATGAAAACGTGCACTTTTCCGATGGAAATTACGGAACCAGGAGCTCAAAGCTTGCGGATGAAAATGCGAAATGCTGAGTTGAATTTGAAAGGATCTACAGTTATTTAAGCTTACGGCTTGCTGCCGCTTGCAGCAAGATTGCCCGAACTAGCGTAAAGTTAGACAGAGTAAACTGCTCCCACTGGTTCTATTCCGAACACAGAGGAGAATATTTAGAGCAAGCTTTGAGCTGGTCACACATCGGTTCACTTCACTGAGAAGACCAGAGAACAAGCGAGCGTTAGTACACTGCATGTAAGTGTTGTTTTGAGCAATTGAGCATTTTTACAAAAATAAAGCTTCTCATTATAAACAGAGACAGCTCAATTGTTGTTTTCTGTCGTTGTTTTGTACAATTTCCGCCTTCGCAGGAAATATAATGTCTTTTATCGAAGCACTGGTTAGGTTGAGAGTTTGTTTATTTCGCTACGTGTTTTGTCGGCGGGAATCTAGCAAAACTTGTCATTTTCGTACAGTTTTCACACTACTGTTGTTAACAATGGTCTTCGTGAGCCATATTTACTGTAGACATAGAGCTCTTTTCCATTGCGTTTGTCACAATCACAGGGGATGTTTCATTTAGGTCAAACTTGTCAAAATTCCGAAGCAAAAATTTGAAAGCCAGCTTAATGTCATCAGCCCGTGCTCTGTTCTCTGATGAAGCACGCTGTTTCAGCCAATCAGAGCGCGCGTTATATGGAAACTTTATTATAAATATGTAATGTAAATGTAATGTAAGGCTCATTGTCTTTAAATAACAATCCGTCTTGTCAAAAAAAAAAAAGAAAGAAAGAAAGAAACAACTGAGTAAAAAAAATCAATGTGAATGTCTCATTTTGAAACTTCGAGAACGAGAGATGAGCTTGCTAAGATTTTGTTTATGTGGAAGGTGTTAATTGATTCGCTTCTCAAACTTTCAGCAGTCCTAGCTGTTGTTTTGACCCATCAGATTTTTTTGCGTTTAAATGTGTTTTTAACTGCATCGATATATTTACAAATTCTTGCTACCACAAACATAGTGACAGGAAACAAAGCGAATCACCTGAGTAAGAACCGAGGATCAGCTTGTACTTGTCATTCTCACTCATAACACCAAACTTGTTATACTCGGCATAAGCAGTATTCCCTTCAAAGTCTTCCAAGTCCACACGCAGCATGCTGTTATCATCTGATGTCAGGCGGTGAATTTTGTCCAGTCCGTGCCAAAATTCACCATTCAGATCACCAAAACCAACTTTGTAATCGCTCCAGTCAAGAAAAAAATCAACAGAACCGTCCAGTCTCTTCTGGAATACTGTCCACCCCCCACCGTCTGTTGTTTGGTCACAAAACACACCAAAGGCAGGCAAACTGTCAGGTTTGATGGTGAACACACCGTCTTTTCGTTCACCAGATTTGTAGATTTCATCGCAGTTTCTGTAAGCTGCAGGAAAAAAGAAATGATGAAAATTGCAATATGGAGCGAGTTTGTTCCTGGAAGAAATTTTTTTATTTGCGGAGTCCCCGCAGGCGCCGTTTATGGCGAGGAAAAACGGCACATAAATATGGCGATACGAACTTACTTTTGTGTAACATCCATATTCAATTACGATTTCCATTACGAGTGATACGAGCTTTTGTACGACTACTCATTTATCATATGACTAAATAAAATACGAGGGCACCTGCATTAAGTTGCACAGCACTGTAATCACATAAATTTGTCTGCTTTCAGCCAATCACAGTGAGGTAATTTCCCCGTCATATAATAAAGAGATGATAGTTGGACTGAATAGAGCCCATATTCGAAAGGAAATTGGCTTTCAAAAACTGCAAAATTTTCTGGGTGGCAAAAGCGATACTGATTTCATACATTCTTTGTAAAATTTGGAGTTTTTAAACCCGCGTCTCACACGGAAAGTATTTAATACTTCGGGCTCAAATTCCTTGGGACAGTAAATCATGCTGTGCCCTTTCAGTATTCAGAACAAATGTTTTTGTAGCTCCATCAGAAACTGTATCGCTTATGTAATGAAGCAAATATTATAAATAAAGATTATCCTATCCAAGAGATAGCAGACGTTTTACACTGTTATTACAGCTTGCCCAAGTTTTACACGAAAAGATGAGTCTACCTGAACACAAGCGACCATCTCCAGTAAACCCTTCCTTACAAGTGCAGTTATGTCCGCCAACAGTGTTGGTGCAGTTGGCATTCACGTCGCAGTCGTGGTTGCCGGTGATACATTCATCGACATCTACATTGCAAATGATTAAAAAAGAACTTTTTAACCTTTGTCATAAAGTAGATGAAAATGCTGTGATACTCAAAGAAAAGTCCAGAAGTTTACTTCTATTTAAACAGAGAAGAAATCGACGAAATCAAAACCCAAGTCATACTAAAAACAACACAGAAATGGCATGAAAGCTGATTGTGAGTAACCTTCTAAGTCCATGTCACAATAAACCAAAACTGCCGTTCGATTCGCAGTTGGATCCAGCCAGTACTTGCTGCTAATGGTGTCTTTGCCTTCGCTTGCCTTTATTTCCTGACATGAATGCGCTGGGAGCTCCGGAATAGAACCCAGAGGAACTTTGATCGAAAAAAAAGAAAAGAAAAAAAAATACAAATTTACTAATTATACTACGTTGGTCTCCATCATAATAAATACAGTGTTTCTGTCAATGGAGACTGATAGCTGCCCACAGAAATCTTGTTTTTAATAAAATGATAAAAACCGGGGAAAATTTCATCATTTCATCGAGATACGCGGATACCGAAATAAAATAAGTAACTACTTTCAGGGAACCATTACCCAGAAACTTCCAGGGATGAAATTTGCGAAAATGTTGCAAATAGGGCCAATTAAAATTTGGCACTCGATACAGATTCTTCTCTCGAAGGAAAAGCCCTCCAGGAGTATTAAAGAGCATTAAATTTTCGGGAAAACAACGTTCTATTAATTTGGGGAAATTTTAGGCATTAATCTTAAATCGTAAGCACAGACAGTTTTAAAACAATGACGGAAACTGGAAGTTTTATCTTCTTCCTTTGGCGATAGCATTGGAATTCCGGTTGATGTCCGCCTCTCAAAAACGTCTATGTTTAAGCTTTCTCAATTTTTTTTGCGCATACCCCGGTTGCTCAAGCGTCGTTTGTAAAACCGTGCCGGGTCTGAGCGAAAATGTTCGGGCCTTGCCTCCTTGGTGCGGTTATTCAGTTCGCACGACTTTTCCCCTAAGACCTAGTTATAGCTTTGACAGGTGATTTCTGTTTCACAGCTGATATCGCACTCGTGAAGAGCTCTAACTAAGAACTTTTTCAAGATGAATCCCTGTAAAGCCATCCCATTTATGCTCCGTTCCTCTCTGCATTGCTTGCCAGCAGATACGCGATCCATAAAGAAGCCGGCGAAGAGAAAAAAGCAGTGAACGGTCCACAGCATTTTCCAGGACTTTCAATTTCTAACTGTGGGGAGATTAACACAAACATGGCATCGTTCAATTAATAGGCTCCGCCAAAAAATCATTGGCTTTATCTGACTTGTCTTGGGTACTTGAAAGTCGGCGTTTTTTAAAGTTCTCTGATGCACTAACCTTTCTGGCTTATGCTTTCTTCTTCCTCGATTTTTAACGGCACCGCGTAATAAAATATAAAATACTATCATACAGCACGAGAATTATAAAGACCTTTTTGCAACATACGTTGTGGATGAGTTAATTTTTGTAAATAGCAGAATTAACAGCTAATATAAACTTACCGAAAGATAGCAGTTGGGCGAGATACTGTAATGGGAGTCTTTCAAAGCTCAGCTTGTTAATGAGCATAAGCAGCTTGCTCACCAGCCGCAGTAAACTATGACGTTGAAATGTAAGTTTATATTTTATTGGAAAGTTAAAGACCTCCGGGCATTGTTTGTAAGAACTACTTAAATTTCCATTATTCAAATTTGAATTAATAGTGAAAAGCTTTCTTATTTTGTAAAACGAGCCGCCTTTTGTGTTCTCCGTTTTGTTTATTTTCCTGTCTGCGTGTGAAATAATTTCAGACAGTGCCTTCGACATCCACTGGTTCTTATGGTTTGTTTGCAACATGCGGTGTTCCCGTTGTGGAAAATATTAAGAGTTAAACCAGAAAAAGAATGGTTACACTTTGATAGATCAATACTACCAATCTTTATCAAGTGATGTTACAATAGTGGTTTCACAACAATGCCTACACATTTTTGTTATCTTTGTGACGTAATAGGCTAATATACGAACAGTAAAACCTGCTAACACCACTTTAATTTTGACTTAACTTAGGACCTTATTACTAAAACAACGACTTGGCGATCCTTACATTTTAACATTGAAATGTGGCACATGTTAAGATAAAACTTTCTACAAAATTTAAAATATTCTGTCAAGGGGCTCATGTTAAATTTTCGACAATTTTTAAAAGGTGACTGTGAATTCACGAAATGATTTTTTTAACTTTGCAAAGGAGTTTTATCTACAGTGGAGTTGACCGAGTCGCTTTTGAATTATAAGTTCTCAAAGCTAACAGGTGCCTCGTCGCTATGGTAACCTTTATATCTGCCATAAAGATAAATGATTGGGCATTTGTGGGAAAATAATATTCTAACCACCTTGGCAATGCCCTGACAGATGCTTTGCTTGGCATAGACTTATGTGATGAAAAAAACTATCGAGGAAGTTTAAGTCATTTGCTTTGGAATAGCCATTTTCTTATAGTCACCCGTAAAATATGGTTCAGTTAATTTTTGTTTTGGAAGGACAACTCTCAATTTCGGGAAATTTTGACAGCGGTATAAATCATTTATGATCTAACAAATTGGGCGTCATGACACTGGGCTCTAAAGTAAGACTGAAAACCCACTTTCCCAAGTTCGTTTAGCTAAAAAACTTGAGTGTAAATCGAAAAAAAGCGTCTCCGAAAAGAGAAAGTTCTGGCAGTTTTCCTAAAGGCCTATAAACTCTTTTCGAAGATTCACTGAACCGTCAGGTTAGTTTATACGAGTTCTTGAAAAGCTAGTGGATAAGGAAAAAAAATCGGTTTTCTATTCGTTCCGTGAGGAACGAATGTGTTTCTCACTTTTGACTGGGAGAGGTTAAATTAGAGCAGAAGTCCCTGTTTTGATGAATTTGATGGAATGTTTAACGGATTGCCTAATATTGTCAAGTTCAAGAGATAAATAAATGCTTTACTTTCATGAATAAGTTATAATCTCTTGGTTATGGTGAATCAGGGTTTACTCCTTTCCAGATCGGAATACCATGAGTTGCCCAAACTAATTTGGTTTCTTCGTGGTAAAAAAATAAACAAACTATATCACCGTTGTCATTCAATATTCCCTGAATTCTACCGTGATTCTGCGATGACCTTTTTTAAAACTTACAAGGTGTTTAGTTTCCCTGGAGGTTAAATTGATATCATGACTAGTGCCTGTCCAATCGCAATAAATATTTAACAACTATTCACCGAAGTTGAGGTGAATAGTGGTGGATATTTACCGAACCGCGAAGCGACACTGACTTTAATATTCACCGACACCGAGGTGAATAATTGTTTTAGTATATACCACACAAGCTGAATAAATAGCGGACCAAAACTTTATTTTATGTGTGACAAGCGGTCGGAAATTTAAAAATCTCTCGCGCCGGCTGCTCGGAGGTGAATAGTACTTGCTAATGACCTCTGCGTTAACCAATCAAAGCGCGCGAAAAGCTCTTGTGTGGTATAGGTCAAGGTCAACTTTATTTAGGCAGGGTGGCCCAATCAGCACTTGGCTGGTATCAAAAGCGGCCCTGCGTAAATTAAGACTACATTAAATTTCTATACATAGAGATTAACGTTTACAATTATAAAAAATTAAAAATAAAAACTACTCTCTAAAATAAAGTCTAAGAAGATTTTTAAAAATGGGGAGCGATGTTGCTTCTTTTATTGTAGTTGAGCTTCACTTCATTTGCGTCTTTTGTAGCCATAAGAATTTGAAGGTTACTGTGTTGGGTTCCTTGAGGGCAAAACTTCGAGACTTGAGCAAGGAGTAAACATATTATTAAATAAAATGTAAGAGAGCTCGCAAAACTCGACCGACCCGCCATCTTGACCACGTGGATCCACTATATACTAAAACTAGATTTTGTTAAAACATTTTTGTCAACTATTGTCTTATGATTTCTACGTTTTCTTTTGAAATTGGCTATACAACTCCAGATGAACCTCGATCAACCTTCTTTGACTCCACTAGTTCTTCGTTTAACTCTTCTTTCTCAAAATCTTACGTTCCTCTACATGATACCCTTTGCATTCGGCTTTTGATAGTCGCGGAAATTTTTCTCTTTTCGAGCTGGGCTTTTGCAAATTGTGGGCAAGTCAATCGCACAGCATATTGTTCTACCTGTGAATTTTCTAGTCGCATTTATTTAATCCAAAGCTGTTGGAAGAAAAAGCAGTGTATCGGTGTAAATGTCTCTACTGGCACTGAGTCCTTCGTTAAACAAACATTGTTTAACACTGAAATTTAGTTTGTTGATCCTAGAGGGACATAATTTTGCACCTGTCTGCTGTAAACCTCTATCTAACTAACAGCAATCCTTACTGCGAAAGTCATAAAATACAGATAATCTAAACCCAACAGACACATACCTCGACAGGTAATCTTCTCAAATTTAACTTACTTAATTTTTGATTCATGCGGAAGTTGCTGCATTATGACCAACCATAATTACCATATCAAAGAGAAGTAATGTTAGTCATTCTTCATCATCAGAGAAATCTTTTTAAATGAAATTCGAAAATGGGATTTCTTTCCCTGAGTATCCCGCCGACTGAACACAAAACAATACGTCAAACGTATCCGTGGCCCATAAATCAACTTCCTTCATCAGTAGGCTTTAATAAAAAAAATAAGTCTGATATTCATTGTCATTAAAGAATTGAAATGTTTCGAACAGAAACACAAGACTCTTATAGAAATAAAATTTGCTGGTTCAGCATATACAGTAGTGGTCTGAACGCAGTAGAATGCTGCAAGTTCTCAATTTCTCACGAAATTCCGAGCATAATAATGAAGTTCACGGCACAATTATGAAGCTCACAGCATGAATGGGAACCCTTTGTGCTTAACTATAATTGAACCACTCAGAATGGCAGAGAGTAATTTCATTTATTTTACATGTTTTTAATGGTGGAAACTGCACAAAAAAATTGCAGCCACAAGTTCTTCGATTAAATAAGGCAAACCTGTCTTCGAGTTACACGTGTGAGAATCGATATCAATTAAACGCTTAACGCTTAAGAGTCTATTGACATTTTCAATCACCTTTTTAACTGCGTGATATTAGCAAGAGACCAACAATGTTTCTTGGCATAATCTTATAGCATTCCTGTAGGACTGGGTCGAGCATGGCGAGAGTCCAGACGTGTTCTTGCTAGCTCCGTTATAAAAGTTTGTATATGGCCTTAGTTACATGGCACAGAAGGTAGAAAAGTTTAAACGAAAGACCCATATAGAAAGAACTGGACCGGCTTGGAGAAGTGAGTCAATATCGTCTGAAGAAGATTCTCTTTCCCCGCTGGAAAAGAAAATCAAACCAAAAGACCACACGGAGTCGGAGTCTGGAAGCGAAACCGATGATGTTGTCGCGACGCTTGAGGTGGTTAAAAAAGTTATGCCCAAGATTGAATTGGTTTTAGAGAAACTTGATAAGATGGAAAAGAAACTGGACAATCTTGAAAGCTACGTGAAAGTTGTCGACGGAAAGGTTAATCGACTGCAAAAGAAGGTCGAACGCTTTGAATCGTTTAGCGAAGACGCCGCATCATCATTAAAGGTGTTAGACGAAGGAATGTCTTTTGCGAACTCTGAAATTGAGAGCTTGAAGGAGAAAACGAAGCACTGGGAAAAATATCTTCAAGAAAAAACGGCGCGGGTGGAGAGGAAGCTTCAGGGAGAGATCGAAACATTGAGGGATGAAAAGCTTTACATGGAAGTGTACCAACGACGAGAAAACCTTCGCTTTTATGGGATCAGAGAAGCATCTGGCACCACAGCGGAGAACGTCAAAGAGGTGTTAGTTGGATTTATGCAGAATGAGCTGGACACCAGTGAGGCGGATACCAAAGAATCTATCGCATAGGGAGGCTCAAACCCTCACAAGATAAGCCAAGACCGATCATCGCTTGGTTTCTGCGATATTCTGATAGAGAGTTGGTAATGTCAAGGGCAAAGAAGCTGAAAGGAAAGGGTCTTGGAACATCGGCAGACCTACCAAAAGAAATCGTAAACCGCAGAAACGAATTGATGCCAAAGTTTAAGAAAGCAAAAGAAGATGGGCGATCTGCGTTCTTTAAGCGTTCAGAGCCGGATAAACTGTACATTAAGGTTACAGTATACCTTCAGGGGTGTCTCGCGTGCAAGCGATGTAGCGTGTGCAGTTTAAGCTGTAGATACCTAAACCCCTATATCAGATTAAAGCTTATAGAGCTGGCTATCAAACTATACCAAGAATTTTGAGATAAAATGAATTGTCGAATTTTTCACGACCACTAAATGCGAGCGCCCGAATCACCTTTCGAAAGCTACAAGTCAAAGCGAATTTCGGTTTTCGCCAATTTAATTTTTTCCTCGGTTTCAGGGCCCAAAGCGCTTAAAAAAAGTGTCTGCGTTTTGACATACTCAATTGCAGTAAAGAGTTACAGAACATTTTCGAAATAGGATTAAAAAAATGTGGAGTAATCGTACAAAAATCGCGCTCGAAGAAAAGGTATTTCGAAATTAACAATTCCCAGATACACTTTTTTAGTTTATATGTGAAACTAGCTACTGTCCAAATTTGAGAGCAATTGAACAAATTCCCTTTGAGTTATAACTCTTTAAAGTGTCTGCTTCAATTGAAAAAATTTATTCGAGAAAACAGCGCTAAGAAAAATCTTCTGCTTCGCAAACAAACTCCGCCCACAAACGCCTTCAGCTGGGTTCTCAGATAACTGAGACAATCCGTGCAGGGAAAGTTTACTACCGTTAACCTCCTGGTGAAATTTATGCGCGAATCTCTAAAAAACTTTTGTGTTTCGCAATGCGCTCAAGGAACCGAAGGCGGAGAGGTAATTTTTCTGTCGCTTGGTTTTTCTTGAAGCTGGTCTGGCAAAATGGGGAAGACTAAAAAGGATACGAACGCTAGAGTGGCTGAGCGAAGAAAACAAACAAAAGAAAGCGCGGGGAGCAACTGTAGTGTGTGTGGTCAACTGTGCATGGATAATATTTCAAATGGTCTCAATGAGTCCGGCGATTCGTCGATATCGAACTCATCAGAAGAGTCTCTGTCAGCATCCCTGTTATTGCTGTCAAGTTCCGAAATTTTTACAGAACCTTTCTTTTCTCTTACCACGAATATTTTGCCCGCCCTATACGATAGCTATAGCTTCATCCGCGTGGCGAACTTTCGCTTCTTCACTCATTGGTGTATTTTCGTTCGTTCTTCGCTGTTTTCGCTTTTTCGAACTGGTCCATGGTTTCAACGTGGTCTATGTCTAATTATAACTTAATAGAGTTACACCTAATACCAAAAATGCTGGGTAGTCAGAACAACAATGCTGATCAACTGGGTAGTCAATTCGTGACATCCATACAGGTAATTCCCGCGAAAATCGTCTCGGTTGAGTGCATACGCACCATAGAGCTGTCAATCAAGAGGTAAACTTTTACTTCGGGTGAAAACGTAAAACCGCCATTTCTCCGCCAATATTTAGCCTTTTTCAAAATTTTTTTTCAGAAATTAGAGATTATTCTTCGACCACTACTTTAACCCAAAAATCCAAATTTTAAGAAAATTGCCGATCCGAAGGTATACTGTAACCTTAAGGGAACCCGAGTTTATTAATTTCACCAAGCTTTAAAATATTTAGTTTTTTCTTCACGAGCATGTAACGGCATACATTATTTTTCGTTTCATTTGCTAAAACGGACCTGCATGTTTGGATTCTAAAATTAATATCATACGTGCAAGATTCAGTTCATTAGTAGCACAATTAACAGCCTTCATCGCTGGCTACTGTTTTATTTGTATGTCTTATTGTTGTTGTAAGTGTTATGAATTATTATTGTATTTCTCATTTATTTATTTATTTATTTATTTGTCTAATGTTTTTTTTTTTTTAGTGTTTTTGCGTCTAGTAGATATGCTTGTAACCGTAATTGTCAATGTAAATAATAAAGAAATAAAAAAATTGTTAAATTAAAAAAGTTGCTCCACCGGTATCTGAGAGTTGATGGCTTCGAATCAGTGTGGACTGAGACGTTCAAGTCCTTTGTCCTACGCTCACGACATGCTCTAAATTTCATCTTTCATTACTCCTAATTAGCTTTCTCTACAGGTTACTTGCAATAACACAGTTATTAAAGTGGTCAACGACAAATTCAGGTAAAATAAGGAAAGGATGAACTTATCTGAATTAAAATGTTTCCAGTATATCATGGTGCACCAGCGTCCAGGAATTACACACTGCAATCCAAAATAGCCACACTTTCTCTTCAATATCCGAGTTCACCTGGCAAATAGGAGATTAAACATAAAACGAGCTGTTTTTTCAGCAACAAATTCGAGTCGTGTTTATAAATTCAATAGCAGACAATCCTGCTGTGACCTCTTAAAGCTTGAGTTAATCAGGCTCTTTACTATGTGGTATCAATATTTTAGGAAGAACTAAATTTTTGTTGGCTAGCAAATCTCAAACAAACTTACTGGTTCTGCCGAGGATATTAAAATAGTTAAAGATTCTCTCTGTAAGACACTTTGAAACGTATCGACATGGGTGGAGATTTTATTAACTCTGGACTCAAACCGAAAAAACGGAAATTTTTGGTGCTGGACTTATTGTGGAGGAAACGCGTTTTCATCCATCAGCTGGCATTGAATTACTGATGGACACCACTCGTCCAAAAGCTACATATTACAATCGACTTTGGTCGACTTGGAAAGAGGAGGAAAAAACTTAGCGAAGTTGCTTTTCTTTCATTAGCAAATTTTCAGTCCTTTCGTTTCATAAATTTGCCAGAAACCAAGAGAGGCAAGTTGCATATAAATTTCTAACATCGGCAAAAAAATGTTTCATGAACGTGTCACTGCTGATGAGCTTTTGGTGGTACATTTAGACAACATTTCTCAGTCAATAGAGAACTGCGATGGCAATATCTCGTCCACCCAAGCCAAGATGTATGTTTGCAATACTTAACTTGGCCCAAAGTACAAGAGCCACGCACTGTCATACAAAATGGTCTCGCTTTCTCTCCGCCAACACATCTTTTTTAAAACCTGCATGAAAACGAAAACAGGAAGCTTTAATATATTGACTTAATTTGCGTTACGTTTAGGAATCTGGTGAAAAACAATACAGAGCCAGCAGTTTGCAGAGACATTTAAAGCATATGTAAATACTTTTCAGTGCTATCCAGGCAGTGTTTGAACGCGCAAAGCAGTATAAAATTATTATTTGTTTTGCTACATGAAGACGGTTCATTTGGTTATTTCTTCATGATGTACTCAACATGGGAATGAAACATTTGATCATTTTCTTTCTCGGACCGAGACTGTAAATGGTATAAAACAGAAGAAATAAGAGAATTACAACCAACTTATCTGAATATTAAATCTTTCCAATGCGTCCGCTTGCACTGAAACAAAGGGTAAAACACCACAATCCAAAATGGTGGCTTTTTCTTTCAACGCAGTCTGTGTTCAACCTCAAAAAAGAAAGGAAACATCAATAAATTAAGTTATTCTCCTTTTATTCAATTAAACAGTCTTAGAGTGGTATAATTTTGCAGTTTTCAGACATGTTGTATTCGCCAGCCTGAAATCAAAAGAGAGAAATGCATTTTATCGGTGGCAACTGGCTTTATTTTCGCTTACAAAATTGACTGCGTACAAACATATTAGTTCTGGGATTCTGTTGGTATGTTTTATCAATGTTTTGATAAATCTTGCTCTGAATAAAACAGTTTACCAGGAAAAAGACGGAACAAATAACAAAACAAAGATGTACTTATCTGAAATCAGACATTTCGGGTAGTCAACTTCCAGGTTGCGCTAGAGCCCAAGAACTGCAAACTGCAATTCAAAAAGGTTTCTTTTACATTTTAATCTATCATTATTACCATACACCAGAACAAAGAAAAATATAAAATTGCAGCAAGGGTCAAACTGAACTAAAACAATACATATCATGATAGCTATCTGAATCAGAATTTCTAAATGACGCTTTGCAACAAGGTCAGATCATCCAAAAAAAGACAAAGTATAACCGAGAACTTACCTGCAATTGGAGTTAGTTGCAAAATGAAGAGGCTGGTAAGGAGAGAAGAAGAAAACGGAGCTCCAAAGCTGAACACGGCTGCTCAAAATGGTTACAATTCCTTTGTGTCAGAAGGAGAGAGGAAGCTGTAAAAAAAACATATGTCACACTTGACTTTAAAGCCTTGTCATCGGGTCAGTCAGTTCGGTAGTTAGAAAACGGCCATAAAACATCGGTCAATATCGCCGGCATTAACAAATTCTTAACATTATCTTAGAATTATTGTATTTTGAGTGAGGTAATTTAGTGTTGTCACCAGAATTCAAAGCAGTTCGTTCAAATTTGACTCCATTCGTCATGTAACTTCTGATGAAAACATGAGAACAAATAAATAGTAGCCATAATGTAATTGCAACTCAAACCTGCCTTTATGTCTGAAATTCTAACAAATATTTTTATATTATAACTCGCACGAAAATGTATCAGAAATCAATCCTGAAGTAAAGGTCGAGGATGGTGGCATAACATCTCAACACAGTCGCTCCTAAAGTAAAACGGCAGAAAAACGGCTAAATTAAAGTCCAGCTAAAAACCTCACGACCTCATGTATTTAAACAAATTATTCCTACATGGGAAAATAGTTTCAAACGCTAAGGGAATATTACTGACGTAATTTTAAAGCTATGGAGACATATTAATTCAAAATCTTTATACCCTTAGCAACTCAGACAGAGGATGAAACAGTTACAAAAACGACGAACGAAGGAGCTAGTAAACAACTTGCTTCTGAAATATGGTATTGGGTAAGAAACTTTCAGTCAAACCTGCAGTTTCGATGTGCTTGGCTAGACGAGCTTGGTAACTCGTTACTCAAAAACGTTCAGTTGACACCCTCCCAGTATTCAACAATTTCTTTACTGTGCGCACATAAAAACTTTCTCAACAAAATGGCTGTACTAAACCGCCAAACTGCGTGGCGAAAAGCTAAAGAGGACATGAAAAAGGAAAACGAAAACGTGTACTTATCTGCGAAGAGGAGTACATCGACGAAGATGCTGGTTCACCACATGACGGTTTCAAACACTAAAATGAACGGGATGTCCTTTGAGACTTCTGTATATATATATACACGATTAAAATTCATATCACCTGCTAGAAAAGTGTTCCGCTGCATCAGAATATTTCTTTGAGATTTCTGTACGTCAAACAATAAAGCATACAATAATATCAATAAAAAAGATCTCGGGTAAAGCACGCACTCATTCGTAATCATGGAATGTTATTTTCTTCTTTTAGAAGGTATAGGTCACTCTGCCAAATGAAAATTCGTCTCCATCAAATCTTTATAAGAATGAGTTTACAGAAAAGCTGTCCGTTTTATCGTAAAACTTTTTTCCTGTTATGTTCTCTTTTATCTACTTAAATAAATCAAGTAAGGTTCTACAAAATCAAACTCGGTTTTTATTGAAACACTTTTAGGAGAAGCGAATTTACTTCGAATTTCCCTGTTACGCAAATCAGAGCTGTAATTCAATACTGACCTTTTTTCCTCGCATTTATGATGTAAAACGAAAAATGCGTTTCTTGACTTTTTGTCATTTAGACGTCAAAAACGATCATAAGTCACTTAGAACTTAATTATGTATGATCTTGTGAAGAAGCTGGGGAGCCAAGGTGGCAAGGAGAAACTATCTACGTGACTTATGCACTAACCTGCGATCAGGCGTTCTTATTCATTTATTTACGCCGAAAAAAAAAAAGACCGTCTGATCGCAGATTACTTATGCGACAGTCATTCAAAACCCTCCTTTCTCGGGCTTTAACCCGACATTCACGTTTTAGGAAAGTGAAAGTCAGTCGATCCATCTGGGCAAAAGTGAGTGGCGAACTCCCCCGCCCCTGTATGTCCCACACACGCGCTACTCCCTTTTTCCGATCATCAAATCCTTGTTTTTGGAAAATTAAGAAACCTTAGTTGATTATTTGTCCTTTTTTTTAGTATCCTAGAGCCTTTTGGATCTACCGAAAGAGAGTTGAAAAAGCATTATCTCGTCAACATCTAGTTGCCGCTCACTTTGCTTTGAAGCTGGAAGTTACTATACGGTTCAAAAATGAACCCCTGACCGCAAGATAGTGAATTACCCGCCTACTCCCCACAACGGGAGGTAAAGACTGTGATTTTTTATGTATCCCTCGCTTACCAGGGGACCAAAACGGAGTGAATATGGACGGTGCCCTGCTACTTCACGAGGCTGAGGCGGGGTCGGGGTTTTCAGTGGACTGGTGCATTAAAAGTGAGAGTGGACAACAAAAGCTTGTTAGCACGTATTCTATGAAACTCACAATTCTAAAAACGTATTTTTGAATTGTGTAGGAGCAAATTATTAATGAAAAAATTTCACATTATGTTAAAAGTTATAAATTAATATGACGGAATCTTTACGAAGATTGCATTAGAAAACATTTATACCACTTTCATAACTAATTTAACAGCTAGAACTTAACAACTTCGAGAGCATGGCACCTGTGTTTATTAACCTAGAATACATCTGTGTAAGATTGCTTTTAATGATCCTGATTCTGTTAAAAGGATCTAGATTTGCTTATACACCTGAATCTACAAATCAAAAGGACGTTTCGTTAATTTTGTTCTTTTTTCTGTTTTCTTTTTTCACTCGAAGACCAATTCCCAGATAAACTATTACTTTCCTTCAAAGAAAACTTGTTTTGCTCTTATTATATAACGAGATTATCGCTCTACGCCTTAGCTATGAATCCTTGCTTAGTAAACTGCAATTAATTTTCATCACTGACCATAGTTTGTTAATTGAGTCGTAAATGTTTAGCTAATGGAATATTATCTTCCAACTTCCCCAATTAATGTTGCACGTGAGTTCAGCGCGCTGCAAGTCATCACCTCTTACTCCTTTGTTTATGTATACGAATCTTTGCACCTCCACACTAGTTTATTGAACAGTCAGAGGGAAAATCGAACTTACATGTTAAACTGAAGAAAGAGTTTCTTCCTTAGAGGAGGAAAATGTTCTTACGTGGCTGTGTCCTGAATGAAGACTGAATAATATAACTGTTCAATTTCAATCTAATATTAATTACGTATTAGCTTTAAGATTACGCTTTCCTTATTGTTTATTCAGGCATATGGAATCGCACAGAGGGACCTTCACGTAATTATTCCTGAATAAACTTGGCAATTACTGCGCCTTTCAATAACATGCCGACTCTAAAATTCAAAGCTCAACCGACAAATGCATTTGTCGGTTGAGCTTTGAATTTTAGAATGCGCATGTTATTGAAACGCGCAGTAAACAAAACGTGTTTAACAAATTATAGTGGAAGAGTGGCTGCCTTAATGCTATCGGACAGGTTCACAACTAAACAAACAATTCTAACGAATAATACTAATAGTTTTTCGAGCAGAAGATCATTCCTCTCTCGGATCGAAGGTGAGAGGTGAGTACCGGAGAAGTTGATTCATCACCTGCCTTAACGTGTACTCCAACTAACGTTAATTTTCTGTTATCTTCTACAGTTCAGCTTTTTGTTTTCGCTCTATACCTCTGAGACTCAGGTAAGTAATTTAGATATCTGTTCCGCAATAGTTTTCTGTCTGTTCAAAAAATTCGGCAAAATAATGTCGAAAAACACTCGACCGAAAGGTGACTGATCAATCATATTCATACATTCACCCGCACCAAATGCAACTAATAATTATTTTATTAAAACAAGAATAAAAACGCCCGAAAAAAATTACTCTTACCATATTTGTATAAATAAACAATAGTCCTCATTTGGCGTGGAAATATGCCCGGATATTTGTCCGCGGACATTATCTGTTCCCAGTTTTAGCAGGGGAATACTCAGTCACGTGACGCGTTTAAACTAATTACTCGCGAGCGAAAATACTTGATGGATTATAATAGCTCATATGCCATGATGGCTTACCCAATGAAAACTCTCGAATTTCATTATCCATTGGTCCAGTTTTTAATAAATTCTGCTATCCCGCAGAAATGGCCATTCGATTGAGGATTGTGACATGTCTGGCTCTGTTTCTTCTAATGGAAGAAGTCAAGCCTATCCTGGCTAGGGGAGAGGACTATAAGAAGCTGGAAGCCAGGGTGAAGAAACTGGAAAACGCCTTATGTGGAGCAGAACTCGACTGCAAACGTAAGGCGACTTCACCGAGTAAACGTGTCTCCAAACGCCTCTGCAAACAAAACCAACTTAAATTTCACTTAAATTTCGTTTCAGTGTGCTCAATAGTTAAAAACCTTACGGCTTTGGTAGAAAAGATTGCAGACAAGGTTCCAACTCCTCCAAAAGGTAACTTCAAAAAACATATATAATATATCATTAAATACTAAATAAGCCTTCTGGTAGGGTTGTTCGAATTAAGCCGGTTAACCCTAACCCAGGATTAAAAGTTAACCAAAGTATTGATTTTTCTTGTATAAAAATGTTTTTTAATGATGTCTGAAGTACAACTGAATACAAACAAACAAACCTCTCCGAAAAGTAAATAACTGAAATCAAAATTCTCTCTAATCGTGGGTTAGTTTAATCGGGCTTTGAACACGGCCCTGTTCTGTAAGTAGCTTTCTGACTGTTGGTTACAATCAAGTTTAAAGCTTTTAAAGACCTCTTCTGCCAAATTCAAAGTCTCTTCGTAACGACGAATATTTCATTACTAAAAGATGGTAACTAACATCAGTAGGTTTACAGAGAATATAAATATAGTTTAAGTAAGCGATAGCTGAAGTTACAAACTTAACACGCTTTCCGCTATTTTTTACACCGCCACTTTAAAGGCTCCACCGGAGCCTTAAAAGATTCCCCTCCTCCTCCGGATCTGAAGGCAGAGAATAAAATTATTCAATTTGCGAAGATACGGAAGCCGATATGAAGAACAATCGGCTCGACACTGATAAAGTTATGCCTCAGTTTCAAAAAGTAAAATAAAACCGTGACCTTAAAGCAGTAGTCTCTAGTTAGCTCAAGCAGGACCAGCCCATAACAGAATCACAATCTCTTGTTCATAAGCATAAAGGAAAAAAACGTATCATAAGCATTGAAAACAAAACTGAGAAACGTTTCTACTGCTAATTATTTTGTTATCCTTGCAAGCGGTTCCCTCGTGCACTGAATAATTGGTGACAGAACTGTGTTTTGTCCTCGTGTTTTTCTAGGTAACTGCACAGCGATTGGAGTAGCAGCAGATAAGAACAACGTCTCCGATAGTCAGATGACCGCCAGCTCCGTGTATCTGCAGTACTACGCATATAAAGGCCGCCTCAATGGACCATTGGGATGGTGTCAGAAATATCAGCATATCACATACTCTGACTATCTTCAAATCGACATGAAAAGGTTGTGCTATGTGTGTGCTGTGTCGACGCAAGGAAAGAAAAATGGATCATGGGTGACAAGCTACAAGCTGAAGTTCTCTACTGATGGTGTCACCTTCACTACATACCAGGAAAATAACGCGGATAAGGTATGGAACAAATCTTTACTATTTTAGAACTCTAGCTAGTGTGGTCGGCTTATCTTCTCATTACCTCAGTTACAATACGTATTATTTATCTTATTCTTAATGTTAGTTCTTATTAGTGATAGAGAAAGCGGCATAAATCTATTCGTTTAAACTATCTTATAATATTTCTAAAAACAAAAATGTGGACGCACGCATAACCCGGGAGGTGAAGGCCAAATAATCAAAAATATTAGACTCAAACAATGAACTTATCTGCTAATCTGATAACCCGGAAATCTATTTCGGATTTTTACAATCAAAAAACAAAAAGCAGTTCCTTTAAAATGATTAGTAAAGACTCTGTAGCGGATACTAGAAATGCATACCCATGGTTTCTTGTATGAGGAAAAGGAGATAATGACTGAAATATATAATGATCCTTAAATATCTTGCCCGATACTAAACCAATCATTCAATTCCTCAGCTAAAATCAGACGATATGGCTACTAGGTCGAGTTGGATAGTTATATATTATTGAAAAAATCTGTCCAGGATTCAAATCACGTTTTTGCACCGCTGCACAAGGGCTCTGTAATTGCTCTGTTGTCAACTTCACAAACTGAAGGAATTCCACAACAATCTGTGAGTGAAAATATGCGGCACCAGCCAGGAACGGCTTCCTGGTTGGGTGCCTTAACCTCTAGGTTTCTCAGGCAGGTACTCTGGAGGCAGGTGTTTTTTGACTTCATAGTGCAAAAGCTCTTTTTAAAGAGCTTTTGCACGTTCATGAAAGAAGGTTTAACATGTCTTGTGCAGTTATAGCCTCTTCCAGTCGTTAGTTTTGAAAGCCTGGAAGAGACTAATGCAGTCAGGATCCCTTAACCTAGTCTAACCCAGGTGATTCACAGCAATTCACAGTTCAATTTCCTAGGAAATCTAATGTAATTACAAAATATCTACTTGTATGTGAAGGGAAATTAAAATTGTTGTAACTAATAGCAACTCACTGCCTTAAAATCTCGGAACTGATAAACTAATCCTGTCTGGAAGGCGATTAATTTATAATCGTAATCTGTAATTTTGATGAAATTTATGATATACTTGTTTCTTCTTTTTACAGATTTTTGCCGCCAATTCAGATTTGAACACCATTGTGCACCACTCCCTAAGTCATGACGTGCAAGCAAGATACATTCGATTCTACCCTGTGACGCGTTCTAACTTCCCTTGCATGAGGGTTGAAGTCTTTGCGCGTTGAACGTCGTTTCAAGAAAATCATCACGATGGTGTAAACCGATTAAACTGAGCCAATAGAATAATGATTGATTGATCGTTGAATGAGGGTCTGTGAGCAGAAAAATCCAAGTGCAATTCAATCATAGATAGATGTAATGCTGTAATGAGAAAGAAATAAACAAGATTATTATTAGATTCATTTTTACCTTTATTTTCATTGGCCATCAGGTGACCTGCAAATAATTGTCGACAACCGTCTAACTGTGTTTTGCCGGCAAATAATATTCTGCTCATGCGTAAATGTAACCACGCTCCCGTATGAAAAATGCAGATTACTTCCCTGAGCTGTCAGAGTGAGTTAAGGTCATTCCCCAGTATTGCATTGCGCATCCCTTCTACGCATAATTTCACGCGTGATTAGCGCGCGCGCGTTAAAAAAATGGCGGCTTTTTCTTTACGGCTGGACCTCGCCATAGAGGTAAATCGTCATTTTCTCGCAAACGAGTATGGTGACCTATCATTTTTTTCTGTTGTTTTGAATTGAGTAATAAATTTCTCTGTGTAAAATAAATATTGACCAGTTCTCAGTGTAGAACAAAAACAAATCATCGGAAACGTGAATTTAGCAAGCAATCGTGACTACAATCATGGTGCTATTATAAGGATTTATACGGGTATAAACAAGGTGCTGTTGCTCCTAAACGAAGATGGGGACCCCTCATTTTTATTTCAAAATTTAATTTCCTATAATATAAACAATCAATAGGCAAAGTTTCACAGAAATATCATCGCAGGTTCTATTTCAGTGGAATGACCTTAAATATGAAAACAAACTCGGTACAACACATGATAAAAAAATTACTGAACTTGGCTATCGCAAAATATCGTGACTTGTTATTGTCTCGCAGATCAACTATTTGCCGAAGCCGATTACTTCAGTCTTCGGCTTCGGCAAAGCAAATCACTTTACTTTGCTCATCCTCGTCGAATAATTGTTAATTATTCTGCCATCCCGCGGAATACCTGGAGATCATTAAGTAGTCATAACCGACGAAGCTGTAAATTTATCTCGAATGCGAGCGCGCGTATAAAAGATAATAAGAGAAGAAACGGCCCAAATTGGCCTAATTGGCCAAGTTGGGTTGACAAAAATCGCTTCTCTGAGGAAATCCTTGACAGGCTGTTCTTTTATTTTAAAATATGCCACTTTCAATACTATTTTGAGCCAAACTCTTATATTGCGCAATTGGGGTCAAGTTTTTACAGATACGCTAATATTTGACATTTTTATTTCATGCAACTGCGGTAAAAGAAACTTGCCTTTGTTTTCCAATTTAGACTTAAACAGAACTTGGTTTTTCTTTTTATGGTGGTTTTCCATCTTTTTAGCGTCAATCGAAATCATCCTAGTCCCAGAGTTTCAAGTAGCCGATTGGCCAGGAAGTCAATTTTCATTTCCTTTTTGTGGACTTTAGAGTCTGACGAGTAGTTGCTCCCCTTCTTCTCTCGGTTCTCAACAGATGCCCACTCGTGACAGAACTGTTCGGTGAATACTCAGTTTGATAGTCAATCTTTCCTGTTTCACCCACTCGTCCACCACTGTAAATGTAGTTGCCCTGCTTGGCTTCTTTGTGTTTGGTCTCCATGATGCTGTCATTAAAATTGCGCAAGGTCAAAGGGAGTCCACTCAAGGCGGCATCTTTAAGAGCCTTCTCGACATAAAACCCAGTGTAAGCTATGAGTTTTTTTTCACAGTGGCAGTAACAGTTTCAGAGCTAAAAATTAAAATAAATTGAAATCTTAACAGAACTCTTGCTTGACATTCATACTCCTGTCGATCTGGTTAATTCTTTCGGAGTGTTTAAAATCCATTGGAAAATTTTTTTTTCAGGCCAGTACAAAAACATAGCAATATTTCGCTGAACAAAGGGCTAAAACCAGAGTTGTTCAAAAGTTCCTCTACTTTTTCATAGAAGGCCAAAACACCATTTTCATCAAATGTGACATCATAACTGCTTAAACAAACTTTTCGAGCAACTTTCTGTAGTTCTAAAAACCATTGTTTTTTACTTTGTTTTAGAGCATGAGCTACTTGGCCAATTCTTCGTACAATAGTTTCTGTAGCTCTTGTGGCTTGATGCATCATTGCTGGGTAAAAATTTACTAGGTCAAGTTGAGAGGCATTAAGATGTCAAGTTTGACCAAGGTGCTTCTTTGCATATTCTCATCTGCCATAAATGACAGTAAGTATTTTTTGTTAATTTCAATTGACAGAAGGGTGTTTTCCAAAATGAATGCTTGTACACGTAGCGCAAAACCTCTTAATAAAGTTTTTCACATTCAATTACATTAGTTTTTCTCCATGATTGGTGTGTGGATACTGTATACATGTAACTGTCGAACAGTATATATATGTGTTTTGTATTTGGAAGACTCAAGTTTAAAAAAGGTGAACAATGCGGGAATAAAAAATATAACAAGCCATGATTTCTGTTACGTATTGTCGATTCTGAGCACAGGTTACCATCCAACCTGAGTCACAGTCCACATCTATTTTTAGAGCCGCTATTCTGGCTCTACTAGGGCCTTCCACAAGTTGCTCGTCAACTTTTTGGCGACTTCTTGCATTTCGAACAACTTTTTTCGTTTCGAGCAATTTTTGCATTCTTAGCAATTTCTAGTTTTCTATCAATTCTGAGAAATCGGAGCGGCAAAAGTTGTATACGGAGTTGTAAATATGGGAAGAAAGGATTCTGACAATCATGACAACTTCTTTGCTAGTTTAAACCAGCCTATTTTAAGTTTAGAGTTCGTCATAAAGGAAGCCGGGTCGGTATTAACTTCGAATTTCCCTGTTATGCAAATTAAACTGTAATTCAACACTTTTTTTTTTCTCGCATTTCTTTGTAAAACGAAAAACGAGCTTTTTTGTCATTTTGACGCCAAAAAGAACCCCGACTATGTAAAAATGCTCCCATTATTTTCGTTTTAGAGACCGTGCTAATGGAAAAAAACAAAAACTGAATCATTAACATCAATAAGAATGCGAAACTGTTTCCCGAAACTTTAGGAAACTTCCAAACTTTAAGGTGGCTCTGAACCCTATGTACATATTTTTCAAAAACTTTCCCAAAAGTTGCGTCTTATAATTTTTATTAAAATTTGATAATATAAAAATATTTCACCTGTAGTTTGTGAATTGTAAGTCCCTAAAGCTGTAATTAAGGGTGTTTTTAGGAGATCATACTGCTACTGTGGTACCCTATCGTGTCACAAAACATGATAAAAACGTGTTCACCAATGATTGGGCAGTTTTTTGATACCATGATTGTAGCATCAAGTGATAAAGAGTGGTTATAATGAACCATCAAAATGTAACTGCTGGAAACTGTTTTGAGCCACCTTAAACAAGATACAATACAATACAATACAATACAAATTTTATTGTCAACCCCCCATGGGGGCTTTTCAGAGACAATGATAAAGATAATTAAAAAAATACTCAAAGATTATCGATAAACAATCATTGAAAAACTATTTACTAGTTGTATTCAGGGCAGTGGCTAGACCTTGCTTGGTGCCGATCTAGAATGGAACAGTAAGGCGCCTCCTTCCCTCCACTAGCCTGGGTGGACACCCTGAGCAAGTGTCAGTACACCCTTAACCTCCCTTAACCAGGGTTACGGTTCCACTGCCTTGTGGTGGCTAGGGATAGCCAAAGGCTATGGGAGCAAACCCTGAAAGAAAAACCGGAGTGGAATCCCGATAGGCGGTTGCAGGGCATATTTGTCACCTTCCAGCAACTCCTGCATCCTGGTCCGTCCTCAGTCGTCTCGACCTTCTCTTGCCACTGGACCCGGCGCATCAGGAAGAGAGAGTGAGGCTGATCCTGCTTAAGTCTCCCTCACTTTAATCCAAGTCACGCGCAAGTCATGACATCACCACCAGTTACTCTATAAGTCCTGTGGCGATGGGGAAACGGCGAAGCAGCAGGTGAGGATACACTGGGAGCTGTAGTCGTGAACCTGCACACAGGCGGCTCAGGACAAGTGGTCGCCCTTCACTGGACCGAGGCAGCAGTGGAGTCCGGCAGCCTCCTGAGTGACCGAGCAGCCCTCTTTAGGACCGCTCTGCTCGCCTCCGTAGCATGAGGACGGGGCTTGAAAAGGTGCCCTAAACATAGCCTGCCTCAACTCGCCCTGGCCAGTATACCGCGACTGGCGGGGATCCCTTTTTTGCGGTCGAAACCAGAGAAAGGAGAAAACAAAAGCGCTCATCTTAGCGTCTTGGAACGTTAGAACTCTGCTTGACAACACTAAAGCGAACAGGCCAGAGAGAAGGACTGCCTTAGTGGCTAGGGAACTTGATCGCTATAAAGTTGATATCGCGGCTCTCAGCGAGACACGCTGCGCCGACAAAGGCCAGCCGACAGAGACTTATGGCGGTTACACATTTTTTTGGAGCGGACGCAGCCGTGAAGAGCGGCGGGAGGCAGGAGTGGGATTTGCCATCAAAACGACATATGTCCATAAACTCGCCTGCATTCCTGAGGGTCTCAACGATCGCCTCATGAAAATGCAGCTGCCACTTGGACAGAAGACAAATGCCACCTTGATAAGTGCCTACGCCCCAACCATGACCAACCCTAACGAGATCAAAGACATAGCCTCTCTCCCAAAATCAGAGAGGCTCATCATCCTCGGCGACCTCAATGCACGCGTCGGCAATGACCACCAAGCCTGGCCTAGAACCATCGGAAAACATGGAGTAGGAAAATGCAACAGCAATGGTCTCCTCCTGCTCAGTCTGTGCGCCTCACACGACCTGGCCATTACCAACAGCATGTTCCGCCTGCCAACCCGCAACAAGACAACATGGATGCATCCTCGTTCAACGCAATGGCATCTCATTGACTATGTTATCGCCAGGGCCAAGGACAGGCGGGACGTACGAGTGACCAAAGCCATGTGTGGCGTCGACTGCTGGACGGACCATCACCTGATTGTCTCAAAATTGAATTTTCCTATCCAGCCGAAGAGAAGGCCTCAGGGGAAGAAAGTCCCCAGAAGACTAAATGTCAAAAAACTCAAATGCCCTGACACTGTTCAAAAACTCCAACTAAACCTGGACAACAAACTCGAGAACCTCCAACCCAATGTTGAAAGTGTTGAAGAGAAATGGGCATCATTCAGGGACGCAGTTTACTCCGCTGCCCTGGAAACTTTTGGCCCTGCTACCAGACACCACCAGGACTGGTTCGACGAGAACGACAGTGAGATACACTCTTTGCTCGAAGAAAAACATCGTATGCTGCGGCCCACCAGAACGACCCGACCAGCGTGGTGAAGAAAGCTGCCTTCACCAACATGCGCAGCAAAGTCCAAGCTAAGCTCCGCTCTGCGGGACTCCTGGCTCAGCGCCAAGGCGATGAAATCCAAGGATATGCCGACAGACAGGACACAAAGAGGTTTTATGATGCACTGAAAGCTGTCTACGGACCACAGTCCTCTGGATCCTCTCTCCTACTTAGTGCAGACGGCTCAACCCTGCTGACCGACAAGAAGCAGATCCTGGATAGATGGGCAGAGCACTTTAACAGTGTGCTCAACCGTCCTGCAGCTATCAATGACCAAGCAATCGCACGCCTCCCTCAACTGGCAATTAACACAGAGCTCGACACCCCACCTACATATGAAGAGGTCAACAAAGCCATCAAGCAGATGACCACAGGGAAAGCACCAGGCCCCGACGCCATTCCTGCTGAGGTATACAAGACAGGTGGCGAAACCATTCGTAGTCAGCTGACAAGCCTGTTCCAGTCTATGTGGCACCAAAAGCACCTGCCTCAAGAATTCAGGGATGCCACAATCGTGCACATCTATAAGCGGAAGGGCAATCGCCAGGCATGCGATAACCACAGAAGAATATCCCTCCTATCTATAACAGGCAAGATCTTGGCCCGTGTCCTGCTCAACCGCTTGCTGGAGCACATGGAGCAAGGCCTCCTCCCTGAGAGCCAATGTGGCTTCCGTGCGGGTCGTGGGACCAGTGACATGATCTTTGCTGCTCGTCAGCTCCAGGAGAAGTGCCTGAAACAGCATCACGACCTCTACACGACCTTCGTTGACCTGACCAAGGCCTTCGATACAGTCAGCCGGGAAGGCCTCTGGAAGATCTTGGAGAAATTTGGCTGCCCGAGCACTTTCATCACAATCGTCTGCCAATTCCATGACGGCATGATGGCCCGAGTCCTCGACGACGGTGAACCATCCGAAGCCTTCCCAGTGACTAACGGAGTCAAACAGGGTTGTGTCCTGGCCCCGACGCTGTTCAGCTTGATGTTCTCGGCAATGCTGTCTGATGCCTTCAGGGACTGTGATCCTGGCATCAACATCAGGTACTGGTCCGATGGGAAACTGTTCAACCCCTGGAGGCTGCTGGCCGTTACTAAGGTGAAGGAAACTATTCTTAGAGACTTTCTCTTTGCTGACGACTGTGCCCTCAACGCCAGCAATGAGCAAGAAATGCAAGCGGAGATGGACAGTTTTTCCACAGCCTGCAACAACTTCGGCCTCACCATCAGCACCAAGAAGACAGAAGTATAATGTTCCAGCCAGCCCCGAGCAAGCAGTACCACGAGCCGCAGATAACGTGAATGGTCAGATATATACTACAGGCAGTAGAAACTTTCACATACCTGGGCAGCACACCCTCTCGCAATGCGAACATTGATGCTGAGATCAACAACAGAATCTCCAAGGCAAGCAGCGCGTTTTGGAGACTGCGGGAGAAAGTCTGGGAGAGAAGAGGAATCAGCCTCAATACCAAGTTCAAAGTCTACCATGCTGTGGTCCTTACCTCCTTACTCTACGGCTGCGAAACCTAGACTGCGTACAGACGGCATGAGAAGCTGATCAATCACTTTCATCTGCGGTACCTCCGAAACATTCTCCACATTCGCTGGCAGGACAAAGTCTCGGACACAGAAGTCCTGAAGCAGGCAGACCTTCCCAGTGCCATCACCGTCATGCGCAAGCCCCAGCTGAGATGGGCAGGCCACGTCTCCCGCATGCCAGATGACCGTATTCCAAAGTAGCTCTTCTACGGGGAACCCTGCTCTGGCAAGCGCACAGTTGGAAGGCAGCAAAAGCGCTACAAGGACAGTCTAAAAGTCTCCCTAAAAGACTTCAACATCAGCACTGTGTCCTGGGAGTCTCTTGCCTCCGACAGACCCTCCTGGCGCCAACTCATCACCAAAGGAGCCCACGCAGCAGAGGAACGCAGGTCCCGTCAAGCCGAGGAGAAGCGAGCAGTACGCAAGGAAAGAGCCGCCAGCACTAACAGCACAGCCCCTACCCACTTCTGCCCTACCTGTGGGAGAGGCTTGCTTGCCCGGATTGGTCTCATCAGCCACCTCCGGACACACCGTAGAAATTTATTTTTAACAAACTAGATGTCTTTGGTCATCTTCGACTACGAAGGACGAACAACAACAACAGCAACAACACTAGTTGTACCTATCGGTAAGTGCCAACAAGTGAATATTGAGTTAGTAAACGGGAGTCGATTGAATTTTGTAATATTTATTTGGGATACTTCTAATAAAGCGGTTTTCATTTGAGTGTCGAAAGTAATTAGACAATTACTTTGGTTTTGGTTTTACGACGGTTTGAGATTGGCTGAGTAGTCTAATTGGTAAGTAATTGGTTTGGTTTTGGTTTTACGACACTCAATTGAAAACCACTTCATAACAGGTGTTAAAATCAATTTCTCTTAGTTAATGTTTCAAATTATTGCTGTAATTGAACACAACATTGTTTATTTTTTAATTCAGTGAGTGAACAAAACGCTACACACTTAATTTTTTTGTATTTTTAAAAATCCTGCGTGCGGGACCTCGTTGGGCGATTATTCTACCTACCATTCTGCTATCCGGTTCCGTCAGTGATATTTTTTTGGCCATATTAGGATGTAGCCGGATATTGTCGATATATATACCTAATTCAGGTGTTTATTCGAGCGAAAGCGCTCTTTGAGAGTAAATTTCAATCAAGGTGTTGACAGCTCAAATCAAACCAACGAGTTCATGCACTTCTGACGACCTCTGAGCAAAGTTCTTGAAATTAAAAGAAACTCCAAACCAAACATATACCATTAATCACTTAGAGCGGTTTTAAATTGAGTGTCGTAAAACCAAAACCAAACCAATTACTTACCAATTAGACTACTCAGCCAATCTCAAACCGTAGTAAAACCAAAACCAAAACCAAAACCAAAGTAATTGTCTAATTACTTTCGACACTCAAATGAAAACCGCTCTAAAAACTTACCGCGAATCATCGAATTGATTGCAAATAATCCTTTAGAGCGGTTTTTAATTGCCGGACACAGAGTATTTTAAAAAACCTGTCCGGCTGCCGGACATGTAGCCACAGCGAAAAGCAGAATGTCAGACAAACTACTTACCGAAATAATTCGTCGAAGGAATGGCGAACAAATCCTGAGCCTTACTCTGAATCAAATAAACAACACTCGAATTCATTCCAGAAAACAACTCGGGTCTTGTTGAGCTTTAACAGTTGTACGATTCAATCACAACAAATCCAAGATGTATACGCCTCAGAAAACAGAATGGCACGCAAAATAGTTCCGTACGCTAAACAAATATCGAAGCCTCGTAACGTCACAAAGAAAAATAGTGTTTTGATTGGTTCGTGCGATATATCGACAATATCCGGCTACATCCTAATATGGCCAAAAAAATATCACTGACGGAACCGGATTACACGAAAATCGAGCTGAAAGATCTGAGATTTTTTCTGCATAGCCATCAAACTAAGCACGGCTCTATATCCTGCCGCCTCGACAGGCTCGCGCTTTCGCTCGCCTGTCTCGTTGGCAATGAATGTAGATCTTTACATACAAGATGTAGCTTGATAGACTGTTGATGGAAGTTTTTCTTTTATTATTCTTTATTTGTGATCTATTCAACAAATTCGGTAAGTACTAAACTCATTGTGCCAATGATGGGGGTTTGACGGTTGACTTAAAATAAGCCGTTTTGACCGTTGACGCGGGTCAATTTTACGGAATGACGTTTATAGCACGAAATTAATAAAGGGCAAAGTTGGCTGTAACTTTTTTAGAAGGACACAATTTTGCTTATATTTGCCTAATCCAATTAGTCCTAAAATTTGTGCATTAAAATTCAGGTCTCCAGTCTTAAACTGTCTCTAATTCGCGTAATTACACCCGCCTTTGCTACCGCTAGACGTATTATCGCCCGCTGCCGATCGAGACTAGAATGTAAAGGGCTTGCGGCATAAATGTATTTTTGTGATATATTAAAACGATCATTCACAAACATCATAACTTGCAATTGACCCCATGTAAGTCAATCGTTTTGTTCTTAATAGACCAATTTCGATATATTAAAATTCAGTTTAAAACAATAGACCTCAGCACGAGGCTCATGGGAATAAATACAGAGTTTGTGGGGTTTATTCCCCGGAGCCTCGTGTTGAGGTCTATTGTTTTAGGCTGAATTTGATATATCGAAATTGGTCTATTTTTGACGGTTAACAATAATTTGCTCATTTGGCGGTTGGCAGTAAAAATATTGCGTTTTTGACGGTTGCCGTCAATTTTTTGACCATTTGACGGTTGACAATTAACCCCATTGACACCCTCTAAACAAAGCGCAGAAGACAAACTTAACATGTTCACTAGTGGATGATATGACCACTCAGAGTTTATTTGAGTTGGTATGATCACCAAAAACTTAACATATAGTATACGAACAAAGCCCTGTTGTGAAACAAGTCATCAAATAGAGATATTTAAATTAGTTATTTAGGCAATCAAGAAATAGATACCCAGGTCTCCCATAAAAAAAGACTTATTCCAAGGAATGTTTTTCTTTAAAACGAAAAAATAAAAACGAATATCGCCGAAATCTATATTGAAGTTGCTTTGCATTTTTCCCAATATATTATAGACAATTTTCCCGACACTGTTAAATTATCGTTTTGAGGGAGAAAACCTTTAGCGGGGCAAAAAAAAACAAGAATTAAAGACTACATCCTCAATTTCAATTCAATTTTTTAAATTTTATCAGCCACCGGGAAAAGCTATGACAAAACAAACCATGAGCCAACTGATTAATACTACTTTGATAGATTAATACTACCTTTCTTTTTCAGTTGACACTACAATAATGACATCGAACAGCGCTCAATAATTGGTGAACAAGATCTAGTTATTTTCTTAACATTACAAAGTGCAATTGCAATGGTGTATACAAGTTGATGATGAAAGCATCCTTAATTTTAGCTTTATGGGCTAAAAACTCAAAAACGAGTACGTGGCTCATTTTTTAACGTCGAATTGTAATCAACCTGTCAAGATTCAACGTTTTGCCAAGTTAAAAAAAATTGTGGAAGTGGATTCGGAACCACCTTGAATTTTCGAAAATTTGACAAAAAAATGCATCAACTAAAAACAAAAGAAAGCATTTATTTACAAAAAAGAAGGATTGCTATTACTATTAAAACTTTTATTAGCCCGCCAAAGTTTTCATCCAAAGCCGTTCTTGCTAATTTGATACCCAGAGTTGTAGAGGATTTTGTATTTTCCACAGCTGTTTCGGTCAGGTTATGTCAAGAATGAACGATAATAGCTAATAAAATAGCAAAGAAGATAAAGATCACTTAAGAGTATATTTGCAGTGACTGACGTACATCACAGAAAGCAAACATTCATGATCCAGTCCACTCATGATTTGGCCATTTGACTGTTGACCGTGAACCCCATTGACACCCTCTAAACAAAGCACAGAAGACAAATTTAACATGTTCACGAGTGGATGATAAACAGAAGCTTAAGGACTACTTAGGGTCTATTTGAGTTGATATGATCACCAAAGACGCAACTTATAGTATACAATTAAAGCCTTGCTATAAAACACGTCATTAAATGGATATATTTGAATTAGTTATTCAGGCAATCAAGATTTGCATACACAGGTCTCTCATAAAAAAAAAAAGACTTATTCCAAAGAATGTTTTTCTTTAAAACGAAAAAATATAAACGAATATCGCAAAGCCACGACTAAGCAAACCATGAGACAATTGGGCAGAAAATTAAAAACTATGGCTGCTTCATAATTAAATTTAACTTGCTTGGACGAGAAATACGATAAAGGTGACTCAAACACAGGTTTTCAACATATTTCAGCACTTCTACTTTGATAGATTAATACTACCTATCTTTTTCAGTTGACACTACAATAATTACATCGAACATCGCTCAATCATTGGTGAACAAGATCTAACGATTTCCCTAACATTACGTACCATAGTTACACAGTTGCAATGGTATAAGTTAATGAAGAAAGCATCCCTAACTTCAGCTTTATGGGCTTATAACTCAAGATTCAACTTTTTCCCAAGTTAAAAAAAAAAGCGGAAGCGTATTCAGCACCACCTTGAATTTTCAAAAATTTAACAAAGAAAGCATTGATCCATAAAAAAGAAGAATTGCTCAAAAACGCTAGAAACTATTATTAGCCCGCCAAAGTTTTTATCCAAAGCCGTTCTTGTTAATTTGATACCCAGAGTTATAGAGGATTTTGCATTTTCCACAACTGTCTCGGTCAGGTTGTGTCAAGAATGAAGATAATAGCTAACAAAACAGCACAGATAAAGACCACTTCAGAGTTAATTTACGTTATTGGCGCACATCAGAGAAAGCAAACATTCATGATCCAGTTATGAAGCTGGGAAGATAAACAGTGTAAGTATCAGCCGTGCTCTTTTAACAAACTCAGGCAAGCAATAGCAAACGCAACTGATAAAGGATCACTTAGAGTCTAATTGGTTTGATGTGACAAACATCACATCAGTCACTTAAAACTCAAACATTGATGATCTTGTGAAGCAGCTGAGGAGCCAAGGTGGCAAGGAGAAACTATCTACGTGACTTATGCACTAACCTGCGATCAAGCGTTCTTTTGTTTCGCAGAGAAAAAAGAACGCGTGATCGCACGTTACTTGTGCAAACCCCCTTCCTCGGGCTTAACTCGGCATTCACGTTTTATGCAAGTGAAGTTAGTGAAGTCGATCCGTCCCCCAAGGCAAAAGTGAGTGGTTAACAACCCCCCCCCCCCCCCCCCTTACCTCTCCCCGCCTCTGTATGTCTCTTACATGGTACTTACATGATCCGACTCGTCGAATCTTTTTACTAGCAACTTACAGCCTTTTTGGATCTACGGAACGAGAGTTGAGTTATCTAGTTGGCATCTAGTTGCATCACTTCGCTTAATGCTGGAGCTATTGCAACATATGCTTAAGGTACTATGCGGTGCGAAAATGAACCCTGACCACAAGAGAGCGAATTACCCGCCTACTCCCCGCTGCGGGAAAAGGCCGGAGTGCATATGAACGGAGGTCCCTGCGTTGTCCCGGTAATACCTGAGGAATGTGGACCAGGGGTTTCAAATAGCGGACTGAAAGTGGACAGCAAAAGCTTGTTAATGTTAATTACACTTCAATATGTATTCCATGAATCTCACAATTCTAAAAACGTATTTTTGAACTGTGTAAGAGTCGTTTACCAATGACAAAATTTCACATTATGTTAAAAGTTTTATTAATACAACGGTATCTTAACGAAGATTGGTTTAGAAAACATTCATACTAGCTATTGTCGTAACTAATATAACTGCTCAATCCTTTTTTGGCAACTTCGAGAACATGGCACCTGTATTTATTAACCTTAAATAAATTTGATCTGTTTAAGATTGCTTTTAACGATCATGATTCTGTTAAAAGGAGTAGATTTGCTTATACACCTGAATCTACGTCATCTACAAATCAAAAAGGAAGTTTTGTTTATTTTATCGTCTTTTTTCTATGTTTCTATGTTTCACTCAAAGACCAATTCCCAAATAAAATATTACTTTCCTTCCAAGGAAACTTGTGTTTTTTTGCTCGTTATATAACGTGATTATCGCTCTACGCCTTAACTATGTCTCCTTGCTTAGTAAACTACAATTCATTTTTATCATTAACAATATTAGTCTGTTGATTAAGTCGCAAATTTAGGGAATGAAATGTCATCTCTCAACTTCTCTTATTCTGCAGGTGAGTTCAGCTGCAAATCATCACCTCCTACACTTTGTTTATGCACATCAGTGAATCTTTGCGCGTCCATGCACACTAGTTTATTAAAGAGGGAAAATCGAACTTATATGATAACCTGAAGAACGAGTCTCTTCCTCAGAAGAGTAAAATGTTCTTACAGCTTGTTTGAGCCAAGCATTGCTGTGTGCTGAATAAGCATTGAATATAAGTGTAAAATTTCAATCTAGAATATCATATATTAGTTGCGAAGACTACACTTTCCATTTTGTTGATTCAGACGTACGGAATCGCACTCAGGGACCTTGGCGTAATTATCCCTGAGTAAACTTGGCAATTAAACAAAAGGTGATTAACAAATTATAGTGGAAGAGTGGCTGCCTTTATTCTATTGGACAGGTTCACAACTAAACAAACAATTCTACCGAGTAATACTAATAGTTTTTCGAGCAGAGGATCATTCCTGTCTCGGATCGAAGGTGAGAGGTGAGTACGGGAGAAGTTGATTCATCACCTGCCTTAACGTGTACTCCAACTGACGTTAATTTTCTGTTATCCTCTACAGTTCAGCTTTTGGTTTTTGCTCTTTACCTCTGAGACTCAGGTAAGTAATTTAGATTTTTGCTGTACAATATTTTTCTGTCTGTTCAAAAAATTCGGCAAAATAATGTAGGAAAAACACTCGGCCGAAAGGTGATTGATCAATCATGTTCATTCATTTACCATCAAAAGCTCTCCAAAACTCGACTATTAACTGCTGCTGAAATGTATTTTTCTGAATATCAATATATTAATTCCACCTTTTCTGGAACAATCAACTTATAAAATACTTCAATTCCAACAACTAAAACCAATGAATTAAAACAAGGGTGTTATGATAAGCCGTAATTCATGAGAGCTTCAGAAGAACGACTGACTCACTGTGCATATACAACCAAGACATTGTATGGTAACGTTAACCCTTCCTTTCAGCAAACATCTCATTTACGTACCAGTCATCAGAAATTAACCAAATACAATCATGGAATGTTACAGTAAAATCTCAACTGAGACCTTAAGAAGCGCGAAATCCGTAAGAGATTCTGAACGTAAGGAAGAGAAGCAGAGAGAATGCGTTTGCCGTGTCACCATAGTCACAAAATCGAATTCGAATTCAAGCAATTTAAGGATCGAATTATTCGAATGGACTCTAAACCTGTCCTGTATCACAGGCAAGTTGTAAACAGCCAAAAGAAAGGTCAGAAAAAACTTTCGTTAACTTTCGTTTCTAAACTGATCAAAGTGCCTTCAAAGCTCAACAAACGACAAACCTCGAAAGCAATTTGTCCCCCAAAAAGTGTCTTGCAATATCTTTATATTCTATCCATCATATATACCTTTTTATCGCTGGAAGGAAACGAAAAATCACGAGTACTGATATATATTTAGCAATTCTTCCACGAGTGCGCGTTGGATATGAGATGGTAGATAGTAACCAAGGCACTACGTGCCTCATTAGCTATAACCATCTCATATCCAAGGAAAATTTGTTTTATTAAAACGTCGCCAAAATATAGTAACCCCTGAATAAAACAGGAATAACAACGCGCAAAAAACAACGAAAACTCTAGAATTGCATTATCTAATAATCGAGTTTTTTTAATTCATTGCTATCCAACAGAAATGGCCATTCGATTGAGGATTGCCCTTGTGGTAGGTCTGGTGCTCTTTATGCTAATGGAAGATGTCAACTCTATGCTGGCGAAGAGATGTTATGGAGACTGCAAATATAGGAGACTGGAAGCCAGAGTGAAGAAACTAGAAGACGCCTTATGCGAATTAGACCTCGACTGCAAACGTAAGCAAACCACTGAGTAAACATGTCTGCAAACAAACCAAAATTAACTGTTTTTGCTTAAATTTCGTTTCAGTGTGCTCAATGATTAAAAACCTCACGGCTTTAGTCGAACAGATTACAGACAAGGTCCCTCCAAAAGGTAATTTAAGGAAAAACCCATATAATTTATCATAAAGTAATTAAAAAGCCTTCTCTGGGCCGGGTTTTTCGAAGGCCGGTTTACGCCAGTCCAGGATTAAAAGCTACCCAAAGTATTAATTTTACTTTGTAATCACGGTTTTTCACTGGAGATATCTCGTGAAGTTTGAGATTATTCAAACTCAAAACTGAAGGGCGAACAAGAAAAAAAAAAACAAACTGAGATCAATTTCTCTCTAATACTGGGTTAGTTTCATCGGGCTTGAACACGGCACTGTTCTGTAACCAGCTTTCTGACTGTTGGTTACAATCAAGTTTAAAGCTTTTAAAGACCCTCTTTTACCAAATTCAAAGTCTCTTTGTAACGACGAGCATTTCATTTCCAAAAGATGGTAACTAACATCAGTAGGTTAATTTACAGAGAATATAAATATAGTTTAAATAAGCGATAGCTGAAAAGTTAGACCTTTCCCCTATTTTCTACTGATACCTTCGGTGGAGTAATCTATTAAAATAATGTTTTTTGACTGATTGACGAAATTCACTGTGTTGTTGAAAAATGCCAGCTGATCTGAATTGTGTGTCAGTGGCATGTTTTTCTGAGATGGAGAATAATAACGGTATTTTGGCTAACTACAAAATTACCTTTGAATTGTGGGAAACCTGAAAATAGCAGTTTACTGAGATAGAAAAACACCAATGAGATAATAATAATAATAATAATAATAATAATAATAATAATCCATAAAGGAACCAGGATGGTTAAGGACGGAGAAGACTAACACGGATTGCAAACGACGAACTTGAAAAATTTAGGCTAAACTTTTGATGCGCAAACAGTGACGTAGCTTCTTTAAGTCTTTTTAGAAGATAGATGCAAAGTTACCTCTTCTGTTAAAACTTGTGCGTAAAAGGGTAAGATTCGGAAATTTTAAAAAATGCTCATAACAGAGGCTCCACCAGAGCCTGGAAAAGACTTGCTACCTTCCATTTTTCCCTTTTTCTCTAGGAAAAATTAGCTTGTATAATAGCTACTCTTAAATTCGAGAAAAAATAAAGTTTATGTATTTATGTATGCATGTATGTATGTTGGGGAGATACGAAAGCCGATATAATAAACAATTCTATACAATGATTAAGCTATGCCTTTTCAAATTAATTTTCAATTTTCCATTGAAAGCAAAAATAAGAAACTTTTCTACTGCTAATTATTTTGTTGTCCTTGCAAGAGGCTCCCTCGTGGACTGAATAATTGGTGACAGAACTGTGCTGGTCTTTGTGTTTGTCCAGGTAACTGCACAGCGATTGGAGTAGCAGCAGATAAGAACTACGTATCTAACAGTCAGATGACCGCCAGCTCCGTGTATCTGCAGTACTACGCATATAAAGGCCGCCTCAATGGACCATTAGGATGGTGTCAGAGATATCAGCATATCACATACTCTGACTACCTCCAAATCGACATGAAAAGGTTGCGCCATGTGTGTGCTGTGTCGACCCAAGGAAAAAAGAATGGATCATGGGTGACAAGCTACAAGCTGAAGTTCTCTACTAATGGTGTCACCTTCACTACATACCAGGAAAATAACACGGACAAGGTATGGAACAAATCTTTACAATTTTAGAACTATAGCTAGTGTGTCGGCTTATCTTCTCATTTTCCTTTACAATACGTATTATTTATCCTATTCTTAATGTTAGTTATTAGTGATAGAGAAAGCGGCATAAATCTATTCGTTTAAACTATCTTATAATATTTCTAAAAACAAAAATGTGGACGCACGCATAACCCGGGAGGTGAAGGCCAAATAAACAAAAATATTAGACCCAAACAAAGAACTCATCTGCTAATCTGATAACCCGGAAATCTATTTCGGATTTTTTACAATCACAAAAAGCAGTTGTTAATGATTAGTGAAGACTCTGTAGCGGATTCTAGAAATGCATACTCATGGCTTCTTGTATGAGGAAAAGGAGATAATGACTGAAATATATAATGATCCTTAAATATCCTGCCTGGATATTTAATGGTCCCGCCAATCAATGGCCGGCTAAAATCAGACGATCTGGCTATACTAGGTCGAGTAGGATAGTTATTTATTATTGAAAAAATCTGTCCATGATTGATATCAAGTTTTTAAACCGTTGTAAAAGCGCTATGTGACTGTTTAGTTGTTAACTTCAGAATGGAATTCCATAGCAATCTGTGAGTGAAAATATGCACAAGCCAGGAACGGGTTCCTCATCGGGTCCCTTCACCATTTGGTCTCTAAGGCTGCTATTTCAAAAGCTTTTTAACAACGTTTAACACGCGTCTTGTGCAGTTATAGTCTCCTCCAGGGGTTCAATTAGTTGTGAACACCTGGAAGAGACTTAAATGCAGTCAGGATCACTTACTGAACCCAGTCTAACCCAGGCGATTAACAGTAATAAATAAATAAATCAATCAATCAATAAATAAATAAATAAATACTTTCCTGGGAAATCTAATCTAATTACATAGTATGTGAAGGAAATTAAAATTGTCATAACTGATAGCTGACTCATTGCCTGATAATCCCGGAAGCACCAAACCAATCCTGTCCGGAAGGCGATTCATAACCGCAATCTTTAATTTTGATAAAAATTTAAGATATATATTTTTCTTCTTCTTTTCACAGATTTTTGCCGCCAATTCAGATTTGAACACCATTGTGCATCACTCCCTGAAGCATGACGTGCAAGCAAGATACGTTCGATTCTACCCTGTGACGCGTTATAACTTCCCCTGCATGAGGGTTGAAGTCTTCGCGCGTTGAAAACCGTTTCAAAAACATCATGGTGTGGTCATTAAACTGAGCCGACAGAATAATGCTTGACTGATTGATTGATTGATTGATTAATTGATCATTAAACGAGGTTCTATAAGCAGGTTTAGGAAAATTCAGTCATAGACAGATGCAATAATGTAGTGTTGTAATGAGAAAGAAATAAATAAGATTATCATTCATTGCGTTTTTTTACTTCCTTCTTTTCATTAGGCCAGAGCCCACTACGTGAACTGCAAATAACTGTCTACAAAAAATGGTTCCGTTATGCGTAATGTCGCCTAAATTATATTTGTGTTGTTGTAAATTATATTTTGCCCATGCGTAATTGTAACCACGCTCTTGTGTGAACAATGGCAGATCGCTTGCCTGGGCTGTCAGAGGGTGATTTAAATATGAAAAAACTTGGTGATGGAGTGATAAGACGATCACTGAACTCGATTATTGCAAAATATCGTGATTTATCAGTTTGTCACAGATCAATTATTTGCTTCAGGATTGCTAGCCTGCAGAAAGGGCGGATTAGTGGGTCAATGGACAAAACGCGATACACAAACACGGAGCGCGACCACGATCATAGCCTGCAGAGCAGGCGAGATTTTTTCGAGCGAGCGCTCACATCGTAAAAAGTTTAGCCGCCATCTTGAATTTTTCATGCAATGGAAGACTGGGGAGAGAAAGAAAGTTTTACCAAGGGGGTGAATGATAGACAAGAGGAAGGATAGGGGAGGGGTGGAGTCTTCTCATTTTCCCCCTCCCCCATCCCCCACCGTCTAACATGGCGGTCTAAAAAGGCGGTCGCAAGGTTGTAACGCTAACTCGCCCCAATAAGACGCCTGCACTGCAGGCTACCACGATCACGACGCCCAGGTCGAAGCTTGCCGCACATGGTCAAGAGCTCATTTTCCAATTCTAAATTCTTCTGTCATATGTTTTTTTTGCTCAATACCCCAAAAGGTACCGAAAACGGCCTCCGCTGCGGACCTGTCGAGGCTGAGATCTCTAAAAGATACAACCGCTAAAAAGTACGACAAGCAGCCCCGTCCTTTCTATATGAGACTCCTCCGGTGTGTATGCCCCGCCGGCTTATCGGCCTGCGCTGCTGGCTACACGGTTGCAGGTACAACTCCTATACTTCGAGTGTTAAAACTGCTCTCGCTCACTTTTAATCGCCGGACAAAAACCAGGCAAACAAACAAACTAACTAACAACATCATCAACAACAGTGACAACAGCAGCGAAAAGCGTCAAATAGGTTACAAACTATTTTTGCTAAAAACTCGGCTGCATATTGTCCGATCGACGGCTCACGTTCACGAGGGTCAGGACGATGGGAGACGAAAATGGGTACGACCTAAGCATTCTTACTCTCGTAAACACCATTTGTGCGCAATGCTTGTCTGTTCCTGTATATCTTCTCAGAGTACCGAGGCTAAATTTAGCATCAGGTCTGATTGTTTAGAGGAGTTAACTCCAGACAAAGATTACAAGGTTTGCAACGATTAATTTAAAACCAAAATCTAGCTTACTTTTGGGCAAGTGGGGAGATGATTGTGCTAAGAGATCACGTGATCCAAAACATTGTTCTGCCGCGTGCAAATTTCCGGGTTGACAGAGGAGGGTCTGGGTAAGAAGGTTTTCCTTATCAACCAAAATGGCGGCGAAGTAACAAGTTTCTAGCGACGGAGTTGTAAACATGGAAAGAAAGGATTCCGAAAATCGTGACAACTTCTTTGCTAGTTTAAATCAGCTTATGTTAAGTTTAGAGCCTGCCATAAAGGAAGCTGGGTCGGTGTCGGCGGCCGAAGATATTTTAACACACCTAGAGGCAACAGACGAAAATTTTCACAGGTTTGGAAACAGGGTGTTCTGTTGGTGTCATTGCATCGAGCTCAGCAGACTCTGTTCTGAAATCTGTTTGCGCTTGATTAACCGAAAAGAGGTCTATTATAGTATACTTTATGCGGAGATATGCTATAGATATTTAGCAAAGCTTGCTACATGTACAAGAAAACCTACTGTGTCTACTAGACCACTGTACATGTATATGCTATCCGTGCAGTAAGCTCAATATTATTATTGTAAGTTTTTTTATCGAAATAATATTCCCCCCTAGCTACAAGTAGTAACTTTTTACTGTTGATTTTTTTCTTTTTCCAAGTTAATATTTTTTTCAAGAACAGATTTTTACCTCTAGTCTTGCCTTCTCGTATTTACCACCCCAAACTGTTTCACCAAAACTGTGGGCCTGGCGTCTTGGTCCCCTCTGTAACTCCGCCACTGGGGATGACATGATACAGACTGATCAGTTCTCTTTTCGAGGTGGACAATGTTTTTTTTTTAAATCCTAATGTTGTACTTGAGGGGGAATTGATTTTATATTAGTTACAGGAGTAGCTGATTGATTAAAATTGGGTTTCTGTAATTCAACTTATACAAACACAGAACTTGCTGAGCCGTTGAAGTAATGATGGCATGGGCAAAGAGAATTTACATGCCACAGCATTTCTCATTCTCCGAAACTTCCACTCATGTTTCTATGACTCGATAAAAACACAGAACACGTTTTCTATTTCTTAAATAATTACAAGTGACAGTTCTTGTGTTATAAAATATTTGTACCCTTGACAAAGAAGAAGCTTTTACATGTAGCTTTTTGTTCTGACTCTATTTGTTCACTAGATATGACTTTGTGCGTCAGCTTAGGAGTCGTATTGACACCACTCTTACACCTTTAATTGACAAAAAGTTGGAGCGACTGACTGGAAGGGAAGGAGACAGGAACAACTCAATGTCTGTTATAACAGACGAGATTATAGCTTCACCTGAGTAAGTTTAAACATAGTTACAAATACATGTATACTGTGGTATAAAGATTTAACTTAGACAGAAGGTAAATGTACCCCTGGTAACTTGAGTTTCACGCACTAAGCGATCATCAGACTAGTTGTTTCACACAAACAGCTAGTGAGATGATGATCCCTTAGAGCGTGAAACTCAAGTTACATTTACCTTCTGTCTTTATATCTTTATATTTTGCTCTGCATATTTTTTGTATTGAGCACTCTTAGGATAGGTGAAATAATTCATTCATTGTTGATCCATGTATATTTTGGTATATTGTTTGTTTAGTTTTGTTTTGTATTTTTTCCTTTGTCTTAGATTCGTTGTTATGATATGAAAGGGTAACTGGCCTAGTAGAATTTAGAAGCAATGGAGTGGTGCTAGTCCATCTCAGGGTTGCTCGCAGTCCAGTAGTGTTTTAATTAATTCATTAGTAAGGACTAAGCCTTTATAACACCTGGCTGAAGAGAGGCACTGTGAAAATAAAAGTAAAGAACACAACATGCAAGAATACAACACACCAGAACCTGGCCCAAGCCAAGAATAGAATCTGGACCGTTCATCATTCAATCATTCCAAAAAAAAAAAAAAGAAAAAGAAAAAGAAAATGGAGTAATAGATTTACTGCATGTTCATATCTTCAAGTATACAGTAACCTGTTCTCATCATGCCAAACTTAACTTACAGATTTGTCACCCTTCAGCAGTCAATTTTGGCTGATACAAAGGATGCAGTAAATGCTCTGGTAAGATAATACCTGTACCATCAATCTAAAATAACCATGGACGTCAACATTTATACTGTAGGTGTACAGGGCAGTTAGGAAAGGCTACAATGACTTAAAAGTTTGTTTATAAAGTTGCACTGCCTTTATAAAGTGGTTCAATTCCTATTTTGTTTAGAAACATTTTTTTTTTTGGTACTGTCACTGTAAATGTTTTAGGGCACTTAAGTTAAGAATATAAGAATATAAATTTTACTCAAATTATAGGTACTTATAGAATGATAGTAATCTAAACAGATCATTAATTTTCAGATCCAGAGTTTTTCCCAGAACCCTCGCCTTCGTACATCTGACTATGAGCTCACAGAAAACAGGGGTCGACTGCATCCTTTCAGATTGTCACTGGATTCAAGTGATGAGGATTCTTCTATGTCTTCTTCTTTTGGACAGGTATCTTTCATATGTCCAGTACTCTATTATTAACCTAATGCCGTCCAAAAGTTGATTGTTAGAAGCCTCCAAGTATTATCAACTAATATTATCACAGGAATTTATTCCAAAGTAAATAAGGGAATTGAATTCACAGCCAAATGCATGCTCATGAATAGGGTGACCCCCACAAGCATACATAATGTAAAAAGTGATGAGACCACACAAATTAACTCTGATTGCCAACTGCAAGAAAGGTCAGAGTATTTATCAGATGCAAGATCCTGGGTTAGGACCTCCTTAACAAAAATATATTTTTCGTAGAGTACATTCATAACACTGTTCGTATTTCTTTGGGCCCAGATGTTATTTTTGATCACTTTCCTTGCTTGGTTCATATTATGTATAATCAATAATTGTAATTGGTTTTTATGTTGTTTTAGACTGGATATATGTTTAATATGTCACCTGAGAAATTCAGCGAGATCGCAGAAAATCTGGATCCAGTTAAACCACTGCATGTAGGTTGAATTCAATTTAATAATATCCTCTCTCTCTCTCTCTCTCTTTTTTTTTTTTGGATTGTTTGAAGTTAAGAAAAGAACCTCTTTAATTTTATTTAACATGGGACATGGAGCACTCTTATACATGTTAATGTCCCTTTGGTTATTGCTTTTTTCCCACGAACACTGTACCAGGCTGGAATTTTTGAAGGTCAGGAACTACTCTACTTGTAGCTGTTAAAAAGTACATTATTTAGAAAGTCATAAAAATATAATTATTGATATGTTGTTTAAATATTCAATAGATGACATTTTAACTGATCAATGCCATTACAAGTACACTACATACATATGATGTGTTCCTCTTCTTCCCTTTTTTTGATGTCAAGTTTTACTTTACGTGTATATACTGGGTGACTAACAGCACTTATAGTGTACATAGCTAAACATGATTCAGGACTATCACTACTCTTCTGGATTGGGTACATGTACCAAATGTTCTTTTCAGAATTTTTGTACATGTACACCAGGGTAGAGAGGTACTAGTGAATTTACTAGTGACCTAGTAGATTGGTTTACCCTATATGCAGCACATAGGTCAGACTGCTACTTAACCCAGACCCAGACTCTAACTCTAATACTCATTGACTACACATTAAGCCACTTGGTCTCTTTTTGGGGGACCCACACCATTTTCAAAGTTATTTATAACTGACCTAACAAAACAAGTTATAGACGAACAATACAAACAAAGTCCCTCACCCTAAGAACAAATGAGGTCTGCAGATTTGCCAAAAATGAAAACAAAACTGCAGGTCTGAATCAACTGCTATGTTTTACTAATTACCAGTGAATCAATAGCAGAAGGTGGTCTGCCCTTGTCCTAAATAGGCAGAACATGCCTTACTTCCATTTTTCATTTATTAACATTGATATCCTTTTGTTGCCACAGGTTCGGATAAATGCTCTCAACACCCTGTATCAGTTTCCTCTCTCTGATGAACTTACCAGCAAGAATTCAGATGGAATAAGGAAAGGACTGTTAGCTGCACTGGCTGATGAAGATGAACAGCTGGCAGTATGTTCAAATTTATGTTTTCCAGATAAAATACTTGGCATCTTCTTCTGAAGTTTTCTTTGATGAACACAAAAGTACATACATGTATTGTGTTGTTTCAGAAAATATCCATATCCCCCAGGGGAGGTTTATTTATCTGAGCTCCCACCCCAGTACAGTGTCCTTGTGCACAGGGGAGGTTTCCATGGAGACTTTCTAGAAAGTGCTCATTTCTTTATTATCACCACTTGACAAAGTTCTTGTTCGCGCAGCTGTACAGTTGTTTCATATCCTTTGATTTGGCCATGGCAAATCTCAGAATTGTGAGGTACATTGTATGTACTGTTTGAGCTACTTTTACTTTCAGTCTGGGGACAATTAACCCCACCAAAAAATCGTGGAAAAAACTGTTTTATGCAAATATTATTTCACGTGCTGGGTAGATGAAATCTGTACTTGAACACTGGAATATTAAGTAATTGTAACTTGTTGTAATCATTGTTTCTTTTACTGTAGGAAAAGAGTCTCAAGTTTCATGCTCGAATGTTCATGGCATCTTCTGCTCATGTGACAAAAGAGATCTACACATGCTTAGGTGAGCATTAAACTGGTCAGTAGACATTAGCAGCCATAACATAATCGTGGCTCTTACTTATGTAGAAAACACAGTTGGCCTAAAACAATAGAGAACAAAAGGACAAAATCTGATGAGTGTGAGTAATCCTGGTGTAAGATGGCCAAAACGGTCGACGTAGTTACGACAGATACGAGTGTACGATTTACAAGTTTATTGACAAAAATAGCGGAGACAATAACAAAATAAACGGGAACGACTAACACAAGGGTTATTGAGAATATAGCATTCGAACTAAAACAGTGCTTGACTTGAGAACTTGAGTATAGCTCAGAATAAACCAACTGAATCAACTGAATTTGCTGAACAAATGGTTGCCAATTTATAACAGATTTGAGGAAACTGTAGGAATAACTCTAAATAAAATAAGGCTAGGGAGTGTATTTGTTACCCACGAATACAGGATTTACCTAAGGGAACTAGGAGGTAACTTCTCCTACACAACAGGATTTAGCTAAGAGAAGTGTGTGGGAAAGAATCACCAACGCATACCAAAATAAGGTGTGTAAGGAAACCAAACTAATGTAGGAAAATAACCCAAATAGTAAGAAGAAGAATAACACAACACTAATTAAAAAGTTTGAAAATTAGAACTGAAAATGAACTAAAGTGACCTTGTCACACTGGCATCAGCACAGTCTCTGCAGCTGGTGCACAGAAAACCAATTTTTGAGCTTGCCACTCCAGCAAGCTCTAACTACAGGGTGGTAACTTACGTTTGAGTAATACTGTTTGATGTACTAGATAGCCCGTATTGAATTTAAATTTCAAAAAAAATTCCCAAGGAGACTTTTCTTGTCTATTGGTCAATTGACAGTCAAAGTGACAAATCCACTAGGCCCAGGCTACTGAACAGGACTTTCTTTGCACACAGAGTGCTCTGAAGCCTTGATTTCTATCTTAACAGGAGGCAATGACCTAATTATGTGCATATCTTTTTGTTGTTTCCTCTTTTAGCTGAGCACCTTGTCTCATGCTTCAGTGATGCTAACTGCCACCGTATAAACATTGAAAATGGCCTGGATGTATCTACCAGAAATAATCAAAGATTACTGAAGCGGGTTAGTGCTTTATGACTGTGAAATGGTTTTTCTTGTCAGACAGCAGCATGAAATAACAGTTATGAATAATTTTTCATGTAAATTCTAACACATGCAATATTTAGCATAAATTTTGTTCAATTTATAGTTGTCATATTGGGATAATACTAAATCATTATGCTCACATTTTTACCGTACCTTTTTTTTAAAATTTCTATTAGTGTTAATAATGAATGGTTCATTATTTTTCACTTCCACAGTTCAGGCTCCTGAATGAATTTCAACATGAAGTTTCCTACTTCTGGATCAGATATCCTGAATGGTATGTTAAACTCATGTTTAGTAATTATGAAAATTAGACTGATTGAAGCACACAATGTACATTGGGTATTACAATAAGGTTGGTATTATTAATAATAAATTACATGTATATACTATTAATTACATAATATCACGGGTGGCAAATTACTCCTTAACTTTTGGCACAGAATTTACATGTTAATTTATTATTTCACATGTGAAGTTATAAAATTGCCATGGCAAAATTAGGTGCAAAATTTCTTGGTACGATATTGCAAACGTATTTGTCCCCCGTGATATTGCATGGTAATCAAATGATATCTAAAATTAAGAAATAATTTCACTTGCATTACTACTAGAGTGAGTAGTAATTTTGCAAGCAGTATGGCTGTTCACTGGGATAGTAGATTACTCCTCCAGTGAGTGGTAATCTTGCTACATAGCTAGGGACTGGATGTAATTGTTTCTTCTTTTAGGTTTCTTGAGACTGTTCTGGCGAGTACTTTCAATCTGTTCTCCACCAAGTCTGATCCAGAGTTTGAATCATCTGAGCTGCAGTTCATGATGCCACTACACTTCCTTGCTCTGATTGACCCGAGAGCTACCTGGTTTAAAAAGTGGATGGTAAGTTCAAACAATTCCTGCTTGCTGCAGATAGAAGCTGAGGTACTGAGAACCCCACATGATGCCTCAAAATTTCGTATTTACATGGTCTGATAGTACAGTTTATGGAAAACAGCCAAGAGCATCCCACTTACCCCAACACAAACGATGTATCTTACATGACATAACTTAACTGTTGTTACTGTGTTATTAACCACTCATCATGATCATTTATTTTATAGCATGGTAATTACAGTAGAACTGTCGCAATTAAAGAACTCAAGAAGCATCCTTCTTTGGTAAGATTATTAAATTATCAAATATCTATATTTTAATATGTAGATCTCAGTTATTTATGAGAGAGTTGATCTGCTCTTTATCGCCAAGTTATTCAGACGAAAATTTAGGTTCTAACAAAAAACAACAACAATGGAAAATGAATTTAAATGATCAATATGTTTTCTATTTAATTACAATATAGCTGCATCGACTAAATGAGTGAGTAAGTGACAGATGGACGGACAGACGGACGGACTGACTGACTGACCGACTGGCAGAATTGGACAGAGAGATGGACAGATTGGTGGATTGACTGTCTGACCAACGGACTGGTCAACTAACTGAATGACCAACCAATGATTGATTGATTGTATTTTTTGTGTTTTTTTCCTAATGTACATTTAGTTGGCAGATGCCATCAGCCAATGTATTGACTTTTCCAGAACTTGTAAAACCCTACAGTCCTTGGAAATGTTGCAACTTAACGAAGAACAAAGAGGTAATCAGACAGTCAAAAGGAAAGAGTATCATAGTTTCTCATCATGATTCTTTCTTTGAAATAATTTTCTTGCACTTCCCTGGTTCTGGCCTCCTTTCTTTCAATATCCAGCGGTCGACGGAGAAGTTATGTGTTGACACTGACATGCAAAAACAGTTCTGATAATATGTGAATCATTGTTTGTTTGTTTGTAGATGATGATGGTAATGATGGGCTGTTTTATACTTCACAAGACCTGGAATATATCTACTTTGTTCACTCTTTGTGCCTGTTGGGGAGAGTACTTTTGTACAGCGGTGGCAGAGCACTGTTTCCTGTGTTATTACCAGAAAGAGAAGGTAGGTTTACTTGTAGAAGAATTAATGTACTATATAGTCTTGCCAAGTTCTTCTTTGCTGAACTCTGATTTTACCAGTTAGGATATATTTTTGTGGATGACTTGGACTGAATAGGTTAAGTGGAAACAGTTGCATGTTTGTGATAATAATTGAATTGATGGTTTTGCGTTTCAGAAATGGTGACAATTTCCAGCCTCCTTGTTTCATTGATTAGAATCATGTGTACAGCTCTGCCTGGTGCAAGTGCTAAGCTTGTCTTAGATGGTAAGATCATGAACCTGCAATCCCCAGACTGTCTCAATGTCAGGCTTACTGATAATAGTAACCTGCCGGCCACCTTGGTTCCTTTTAACACTCTTTGAATAATTTTGTGAGTTCCAACTGGAGAGTGACTTTTCTGGTTCAACTCACATGCTTCTACATTCCAGTAGTATGCTTTTTGTGATGTTAAATGTCATATCACTTGTGTTTCCTCCCATATGTTCTGTGACAGATGTAACTTGTAGTCTTGCATTTGCATGTTCGTGTTTGTAGATTTGACAGATTTGAAAGGACTTAATACATAGTGTGGTGTATATAAGTTAATTATTCTGTTGATTGTCCGCTTATTGACAATAAAAACTAGCCAATGAGCACATGAGAATTTCTGCAGTTATCGTAAAATGTATTGTGGCTATTCATTCCCCCTCTCCTTTTTATACTCGTGAACCCCCCCCCCCCTCTCACTTCAAGCCACCGTTTGAGTACATATAGATCCTGTCATTGTGTTAAACGGTTTTTAATTTAGAACGTTGGGTATTGAAAATTATGGCACAGCAGTGAGCATTTTATGTTGTCTCTTGTTGCACATCATCAGTTCAGTTTCATCCTGGATACTTGGTTTGTGATGTGCTAAAGAATATTGCTTCCTGCACCAACTCCAGCAAAGAATGTCTCTGTAAGGTAAGTACGACTACACTCATTATACCACGTGATCAAGATTGTCATGTTACTTTCTTAACTGTCCACTCCCCCTGTGGGGCTCTTCTGGGCCAATATAAACAAACGCTAAAAGAAATGTTTTAAATAAACATAACATTGAAAACCTCATCTGGCTGGCAGGAGGCAGACCAGTTGAATATTTTCAAACGTGGCTGAGGTTTTTTACTCGGGTCTGCCTTGAAACAACTCCAGCTGGTGGTAAAAAATGGGACGTAAAACCCGCTACTGGATTTGAAGTCCGCAGCTCTAATCACTCGGTCACGCTTCCTTCAACATTGGATTCGAGACCAAAGATGACAGTACACAGTCTGAGTTAAAAATTTGATTATGTTTGTTTCTCGTCCCAGGATGTGATAACCACCAGTCTTCTGTCTCCCGTCCAGTCTTGGCTTGATGTAAGTACACTGTGGTCAAAAAATAATGAACGATCTTTTGTTTTACCAATACCTTCTCACTAAATATATTTCCCATTATTTCTGTACTTGTTTGATTTATTTATTTATCTATCTCTTTCTTCCCTCACTCTCTTCCCTCCTTTCCTCCGCTAAAACGCTGTTAATACGCTTGACATGGGCGCAGGTTACCTCCCACCGGGCAAGTTGTCTTTCAACTAAGTAAATAAAGCAAACGAAGGCTTGCCCAGGGCAAGCAAAATTTTAGACCTGCTTGTCCGAAGGGCAAGTTAGAATTCAAGTTTTTTCGAACCCAGGTTAATCAGCCAAGTATAGCAAAGTGTACAAGTTCTTACGAGCATACCGCCAGGTAAAACGTTATGTGCAGCACATTTTCGTAGGAAAATGGCTGGCTTAGCCAAATTTTGACCAACCTGGGTAGAGTTCGAGAGGATAAGTTTGCTTAATTAAGGAGCCCAAAGAATAAGTGGATTAAGAGAACGACTGAGAGATACTTGCTCTATTGTGTTTTTGTGATAACTTTCTGACGTTGTATTTTTCATTTCAGGGTATGGACAGCTGTGACACACCGGGTGCTGAGAACACGCTTCTCTTGGTAGCTGATGTTTTAGCCACACTGGCTGTTACAGAAACAGGACAAAGACAGCTGTTATATGGAGAAACACAGGACAGATGGCAGAGAAGCAGGTATTGCAGTGCCTGTGCGATCCGTTGCCAGGATTCCTAGCTTTAAGCTTCGAAAATGGACTCTGGTTTGAACCTAAGAGCATCAGTAGATCGTCTGGTGTGATCATCTGGTTGAGAGTAATCTTGAAAAGATCTGTCAGAAGTGGCAACTTGCAGCCTTGTACAGCTGTTTCGACCTTCTTCGATCTCACTAACACAATGCTTAATGCTCACACCATTTCCTCAGTATTTCGTGGTATTACTATGTTACAGCAGGCTTACGTAGCATAACGTACCGTTGTTTAACGTAATGGAAATATCGTATGTTTTCGAATTAACATTTGGTCTCTGAACTGAAGAGTTGTAAATAAGGCCCCTGAGGCCCTTATTCGAGGTATTATAAACTTTTCATCTAATAAAACACCCGTTGTCAACAAATAACAGGGCTCAGATAATACAAAATTGCTTCAATGCAAGTTTGAGGACGTTTATGACACAAATGTGTTATAAACACCCTACCAAAAGTCCACGGAACCAAACCTTTAGTAATAATCCATGTTGACTAGTTTCTAAAGAGCACTGATGTTGTTATATTTTTGTTGCTCTGATATTCAGGTTTTCCCCAGCTCACACGATAGCGCAGTTCGCCAAGAAAGCTTTATCTGACAGACTTCCAGGCGGAACACCTTCCAAAGCGGTTATTTCTGGCTTCTTGTTCGTTTGCCGACAACTTTACAACACATGTGATGGACTCATGGTACTGAATCACTATGAACTGCATCAACATATCGCCAACGCCTGGATTAAGGTGAGTAGCTACACTGATCATCATCTCCTTGATATCCTTGATATCTTTAGCATTTCAAAATCTGAGTCGTGGTCGCACACATGCGTTAAAAACAATTCGAAGAGCCTAGATTAATTTTGATTCCCGCATTTTTTAACGCTAAAACACTTGGTGCTGTAAATGTTATTATTCATTTGTTGTAAGACATCCTGCCTTGTTATATTTGGTTGGTCTATAGTGCATTCTTCTGTTCTTGTACTCGATCTACTGAGTGTGTATCCCTTGTGAGCCTGTCCCCTCATAATCAACTAGCTGTGGAGTCACGTAGCTTACTGCGCATGCATTATGATGATACCTTTGCTTATATAAATACGCTGAAAAGTAGCTCTAATATGATTGGCCACCTCTCGACACTACACTAGTGTCTTGAAATCGTTTCACAGAAATGGTCGGAGAAGAAGAAATTGGTAACACTGTAAAGTTTCAATGCTCTTGTTGACTGATGAAAACGTGGATCATTTGTAAATCGCTGAATTGTAGAGTTCCTTTGCCTTGATTCAATAGATCATAAAATGTGACAAATTAGAACTCCGGCCATCAGTGACCACACAATCCTGTTGTATATTCATGACTATTTTCTGGAATTGATGGGCATTATCAAACAGCAGAAGCACGGCAACAGGGAATCTATTTGTCAATATGAATCAAGTGAAGAAATTTTCTAGTTCACTTGTGCACAGCTGTATGTTCATAATTACTTATTATATACTGCCTTTTGTTTCACCAGGTACTCGAAACAGCCTCTGCTGATACAGAACTAGCGTCCGATGAAACGCCACCAGAATTCATTCAGGACGAGGAACTGTAAGTATTTACACTGTGTTATCTGTTGTTGCTTTTGTTTTCAGTCTTGGCCTGACATGGAAAGTGTTCAAAATAGATAATTTAAAGTAGAGTAAGAGTATGGCGCTTGTCGCTGAATTTTGTAATCAGGGTAAGGCTTTGTCTTTAGACTTTCTTATCACTACTCTTACGTGAACGATCGCTACAGAAAAATAAAAAAAATGAAGCAAGGGACGTGATGGTGATGCATTGATATGTACGTTTTCTTGATCTTTTTAGGCTTGTCTGGGAGAGTTCATTGATCGATAACCTGTTAAATTTTGCTGGCACTCCAAAGGGACTGCTGCTTCTGCAGCAGACTGGAAAAATGAATGAATGCGTGGCTTATATGAATGAGAGATATATCAAGAAACTACAGGTGCAGAAAAAGTTTTTACTTTAACAACGTATAAGAAACGTTTCGTCGGAAAAGTGCGGACAGGAAATTACACTTTGACAAGTTTTCCCAATTTGGGGTATGTGAAAGGCCAGGGAAGTCGGGGTATCTTGACTCACACCACAACATGAACGGAACAAATGATATACTTGTTTTTTGGTTAACGTCTCCTCTGGTAATGCTTGGTGTTCTCCCATAATATTGTTCCTAACTTCATTCCAAGGGTTTAGAAAAGGGATGCAGTGTTCTAAAGAAGGTATGTCAAAGAGGTACCTTTTTCAATAAAAGGTATTCGAAAGGGTTACTTTTTCTGTCGAAATGGTGTACAAAAGGGTAAGGGGTTGAACCTCGTGGCGGAGCCTCCCCGTATAAAACATTCTAGGGTAGCTCCCCCCCCCCCACCCCCGGGGGTTGCTGGGGCAGTTTTCATGTCTCTATTCAATGTTTTTCCAAGTTAAACATCGTCTCTAGTTTCCGTCGTTTTTCACCGTTGTGTATAGAGTATCGATACTAGAAACTGAACGGAAGGTTTTGTTCTAGGTGAGCAAGTGCGAGAAGTTTGGTTATGGAGTGATGGTAACACAGATCGCAGCTACTGCTCCGGGTATGGTTGCACTGGAAAACAGAGGTAAAGAGTGTATTGTAATAGTATGTACTCGGCACAATGGAACGTACATCCTGAGCTCCACATCTGCGTGCAGTTACTTTAAAAGCTATACTCATTTAGGTCGGTAGGGAGGTAAACTTTGTTTTAACACGCTTGCTACATCAGCCATACCATGGGAGAAAGAAAACTGATTTCCACGAGGGGCGTGTGGTTTGGTGGGCCTTGTGGTAGTTAAGATACAAGTCACATTTTTCAACTTTTTACATATCCCAGAACTTCACTGGCAGATATTCACTATGGCTTTAAGCATGTGTGAAACGATGTCGCTTGAGGGAGTCCGCTGAGATTATGGTTCTTAGCAGACTTTCTAAAGCGTTTCGTGTCTTTTGAGAAAAATGACCAATCAGATTCACTGCGTGGATCATTGCAGAGCTGCGTCATGAGCATGGAATTTTTCGGGTTGAATCTTAGACTTGTCTTAAGCCGGGAAAGAATTAAGCTCTCCCAGCGGAAAGGAAAACAGATAATACACCAATCTTTTTAGAAACGTGACAAATTTATGTAGAGTGTTTTTGTCTTTCAATTTACCACTTCAAGACATAACTGCTGTAAAGAAAGTTAACGCGATTATGTCTCTCAGTTTCTATCGACCACCGTGAAGCTATTTCACTGTACACAAGTATAACGATGGTTTTAAAAGTGTTAGGGCTATTTATACGAGGAAAATAAGTCGCAGCTTACACAATCCGCGGCTTACATAACACACGAAGTTACCGTATAAACGGTACATTTTAACAAGTTCACGTCTTACACAAGCCGCGGATAACATTAGCCGCGGCTTGTGTAAGACGAGGGTTTTGAGCTCGGCTTATGTAAGACACGAAACCACTCGTATAAATGGAATCGCGGCTTGTTTGCGGTTTACGTAATACGGGAACTCACACTGCGCAAGCTCACGTTTTCCCCGCGCTCGCGCAATTTCGCGATTGCTATGACAACCAACACAAAAGTGAAGCATTAGTCACGAATAAGCTGTGAACCATTCATACTAGCATTTCGCGTTTTATATAAGCCGCGCTCGTATAAATGGTCCAGTTCGCATCTTATATAAGCCGCGGCTTATAAATATACCTATTGTGTCACTGTTCCGGCGTCTCATTAGGGTTTCTCAAGCAACTTGTGCATGACATTTGGACGGTGTTTGAAAGTGGGCAGGACAGGAAGCCTGCTCCTCCCAGAATCAAACACGTGGATAGCATTGACAGCAGAACCTACAACAAGGTTTGGCATTCATATGTACGATAGCCTTCTTCTTTGCCATGTTAGTCAAAACCCTACTTTTATCGAGTCGTACTGTAAATCCAGTGAACCGTAGGGGCAAGTCAAATAAACAACACTCAAAATTTAAGGCGTCTATCTAGCAAACCAGTCTTTGAACTTTGTTTTAACAATAATAATAATAATAATAATAATAATAATAATAATAATAATAATGATGATGATGATGATGATGATGATAATAATAAATAATAATAATAATAATAATAACTTTATTTACATGTCAATGAGATTTAGCATTGCTGCTAATTGGGGACACCTAAAAAGAGTTACAATTATCACGACTATGTACAAATTAAATTTTTAAACATTGTAAGTATTTACAAGATAAAAGCCTATCTCTCAAAATAAAAATACAAAAGAGAATAAAGCTACAAATAAAGTTAACTAAGAATGATAAAATTAAAGTAGTCAAGTTGAACACATATGACATTTGCATCCACTGCTTGCATCAATTAAAATGTTGCATGCGCACGCTCAGAAGAACTAACAGGACAGCAACCAAGCAGTTTAACCGGTTTTTATAGAACAAGATTTACTCGTTTATATGTTATTTGTGTCCCCCAGAGGTGAACTGGATAGTAAGTTCTCTGGTGGTCTAACATTGGTCGTGTTTTCCATCTTTCCTTTCCTAGGCACTCAACAATCTTTTAAGCGTGTTGTCAGCATTTCCTGCTGTATATGAAGTTCTTGCTGACGATTGTCGTCCATCCACATCGAGTTCTGAGGTGGAGGAGACCATCACAAGTCGAGACGCGTTCTGCGCACCTGTCAGTATTATGGTTAGTAAATATATCACATATTAACCAAGCGTAACGGCCGCAGTGGGAGAATACCCGGCTTATTGTGGGCCTTGATGGTACGAATCGAACGCGGCGTGGTTGTTACAGAGAGACCGAAAACTGCGAGGGTTGCAAGTAAACCTGGTTAATAAGAGATTTATTACACGAACTAACGTTTGAAAACGTGCTGTGGAGACTTTAGAAGGTCCAGAACTGAGAAGGTTATAAAGCGTTCCGATAGGTAGATATTAGTTATTGGTCTTCTCAGCTGTGTTAGTCGTGTAATAGGGAGGCAGGTATGGCGGCCTAATGATTAGTGTGTGAGACGCCGGATCGCTCCAGGTTCTGCCGTACTCTTTTTGTTGTGTGCTTGAGACGCGTTCCTCCCACAGTGCTTTTCTCCGGAGGGCTGATGAGAGGTAACCCTGTAGTGGACTAGCGTCCCATTCATGGAAGGGAGGGAAGGAGGGAGGGACTACTACTCCTAGTTGCTTGATTCTGTGCTCAATTCATTCTTCGCCGACGTAACGTCCGAGACTCCAGTTCGAACCGTGAAATTCAGGACTGCTGGTGACGTAGCTCTGCTTCGTTTAGCATCTCGGATTGATTGTTGCTCGGAATCTCAGGCGTCCGAAAGGCGAGGCTGCTGAGACTGTTGTTGTTGTGACTTATCTTTCTTTCTTCTCAAACAGGATTTAGTTGATCGTTTCATCATGATTGACTCGGAAGAGAAGTTCCATTCGCTATTTAACTTTGAACAGTCACATCACTTTGGTCTCAGGTACGCCAACGTAGAATAGACATTTTTGCATTTCGTGTCCACAGCAATAGGGCCTTTGCAGGATCCGGTCACATGGTATGGAATAAATTATGCTGGGACGCAAGTTACACAATGGGACTTTCAAAACAAAGGAAAGTCTGGCTGGGTTGGTACGAGTTGCTTTGTTTTGGAAGTCCCACTATGTAACTTGCGTCCCGGCATAATTAATTCCGTACCGTGTGACCGGATCGTGCAAAGGGCCTAAGATGGCTGCTCGATTGAGGCAAAAGTGTTGGTGATAGTGAGTTAAAGAGCAATTGAAAATATACTGCACAAGGAGAGAAGCTACGTAAGCTTGAATTGTGTTCATGTACTTGTTGAAATGGTAAACAAACGAAATGCACTTGAATTAAGAGGTCACACACTGAGTTAGGTCTTAAAAGGTAATGCCTTCACTCAAATCCAGGTGCTTGACCGCAGCTGTATGTTATGAAACGTTGCGGAGCAAACCATTGCACGGAACTTTCTTAATGTAAAGGGCTGTTATTGATGTCGCTTTTCTTCTCCTCAGAGTGCTAAGTGTCCTGTGTTCATGCCTTGACACATTCCTCTTTCTGGAATGTTGCTATCATTTTCAAGAGCTCCTGCTTCAATCTCAGCTGGACAACAGATTAGACAATGGGTAAGACTTTCAATTAATTTGTGTAAGTAATCGTATTTAGAGGGTTACATGGCACTTTGGTTCACAGTAAGATTGATTCAGGAAGACAATTCTCGTGTACAAGCACGCCACTTTATGTATCATTTCTTTCACAGAAAAAGCTGTAATAGTATAATAACCAGGTTCAAGTTGAATTTGTTTTTTTCTGTGTAATTTCAGAAAGGACTACATCATCGACATGTGTTCTGTGGACAGGAACCACATTTTGGTCAAAACGTATCTTGTTGGGGGCGCATCAGAAAGGATCATTCCTGGCATGACCTTAACTGAGGTAATCAAAAGTGCTCCTTAACTATGCTCCGATGGATAAAGTGATCAGGACTTCAAGTAAAGGGTTCGTTTAGAGAATAGTTTATTCATTGATGACTTGATTCAGTTATAGACTGACTGTTTGTCTGATGTCATTTGTGGTAGGATTTGAATAACCCTTACCCTTGGCCTTTGTTTTCGTCTTATCCGCCTCCTAAAGACTATCTTCCAGTTGAACAAATTTCCAAGATGACAGCATTTGAAGAAGGTCGGTAACTGTAATTTCTTCATGCATGCATCGTTTTCGATGTCTTCTGGAGGCCTAAGTGTACTATTTCAAAACCAACAGTTTTTTTAACATGATTTACGATCGTTGAGATATCCACTAAAACCTATAGACAGCCCATGCAATGTTAGCTTGGCTGTGCAGATGGCCAATCGGATTCCAGAGGAAGGAGTTGTAGAAGAGCAGGATAACTGGCAATTAGAGCGATTTTTTGATGATTGTCGTATAACCTAAACCAAGGGTATGACGCTTGGCCAAGCATTCATAGCATGTAATAAAGATAGGAAACATTTCGGGCGTGTTAATGCAAATCTACCGAAGACGACATTTGTTTGATTGGTGTACAGTACTGAAGAACTGTCACTTTGTCTTTTGCAGGTGATACTCTGTTGGAGTTTCTAGAGAGCAGTGAACCAATGTCAGCGGACAGGCAAGCCATCTTGCTACAGCATATATTTATGTTTGATAACCTGTGTCTCGAAATGGACCACTCAATGCTGCCCCCGACCCTACCCTCAACCCGTTCCCCACCACCACCCTCACATGTTCTGTAAGCGAATGTTGTCCGTTAAAACAGAACAGACTTTAGATCTAAGGACAATTGATTTCTAAAGATAAAAGTAATTGTATAAAAATAAATACTACCTGACACGTGAACTAGGTAGATAAGGTAAGTTTGTGTTGTTGTTTTTGTTGTTGTTTTCTTTTGTTTGTCTTTTTCGTCGCTAAATGTCTGAAAAAATAACGAGCGTTTTGGCATTGCTGCCTTCTTGATGGCTCAAATATCTTGATTGATTTTCCCAAAACACTCTAAAGAATAAGATAAGCCTTGCTTGATAAACCTTTTCTGTTACATAGCTTCACTTGGCTTCAGGAATGTCGAAAAATGTTCTGTCAATCGCTGACATCTGGAAAAACCAAAGCAAAAGGAAATGGTTTGTACATTCATAAACCCCTATTCAGGCAAACGAAATACAAGGAGGAAGCAGCGTGGCCGCGTGGTTTAGGGCGCTGGTGCTGTAATCCGGAGGTCCCGGGTTCAAGGCCTCCACCCTGCCACTTTAGCGGGATTTGTTTCTTGGTAGTCCCGAGTTAAAATCCTCGGTCATGCTTTGTAAATAGCCAACTGGTCTGCCTCCTGTCAGCAGGGATTTTTAATTATGTTATGTTTATTTGAAATATTTTTTCCTTTGTTTCAGTGGCATGCCTGTAAACTAGCTAAGCTTAGTGCTTGTATAGCTAAGTGTATGACCACTATAAATAAGATTTACATTACATTTTTACATTTACCAAAATGTGTTTCAACTAATTTTCGTTTTGCTATGTTAAGAAATTTCGGACTCTACAAGATCGAAAATATTGACAGATCTTAGTCCATAAGAGCTCGATGATTGTACTTGGTACGAGTTGTAGAACTGTTTTGCTAAATGTAATCAGACAGAACTGATCAATGACATTCATTTACTTTAACGAAGGGTAGACAAGTTCTTACTAATAAAAAAGAAATCAATTTTCATACTTAAACTTATCGTTTTGCTGTTTGACAGTGTTGAAGTTGTTACTTGAGAAGGTTTGCACAGCATTGACAAATATACCAGAAGAAGCCATATTCCCGCTGATAGACTTTTCAGGTAATTACGCTGAAATTGTTTGTTTCAATTTCAAGACTTCTCTGATTTGAGTTCCAGTAATGCCGTATTTATTCATCCTCATTTGACAGCGAGTGAAAGCAGTCTGAAGACTGTGGAGCTATCAGACATAGAGAACCTGGGCACGAAAGTAGCGGTGCGATACGGTGTTCAGTTGAAGTTGCTCCAGTCCACCACGGACGGAGTGGAAGATTTGACCTACCTCTTGAAATACTCCAAGTTCTTTCTACAGGGACAACAGCGGACCACAGACGTCACGTTACGTATCCTTATAAAATCTATAGCGCCATTTCCGTCAGTATCAGCGAGAGTTTAGGTCACATTTAACACTCTTCTTACCTCGGAAAGGGTTAAATTGGAACTTAGGAGATGAAATTTAGCTATACAGACCGATTTTTGAAAGATGCTCTTTAATAGCGCGCTGAAATCCGGATCTAGCCTGCGTAGCAGACGTTCCCTTTGCATTTACAGGCGGGGAGTTCGAGCAAGCGAGCGAGCAAGGAAGCGCGGTAGGGATGAGCAAAAATTGAGAGAAATTGGGGGGGGGGGGGGCGGGGGTGGGCAAAAAAGGAGGAGAAGGCAGGTTGGAAGGAAATGAATAGTATTTTGCCCCACTCCCTCCCCCAGCTCCTTTTGGCACTCGCTCGCTGTTTGGTTCTCTTCGCGTGCGTTTGGAAATGAAGATGGAGATTAGCCACAGGTTCTAATGATACTTTGACTCTATCATTCCCTAGGACTGGAATAAACTAAACCTTTTTTACCTCACGTCACCTTTCCTTGACCCAGTCCCTCTCCTGATACCAGGTACTCTTAGTGGTGACTATGTCGGCCATGATTGGTTTGTATCGACAGTTTTTCTCATGATGTATGGAGACCCTGATCTGGCCTGGGAATTCCTCTTCAAGTGCTCCAGTCTTGTCAGTTCTGGTTATCTGTGGGTTCGTAGACTACACGCTTCGGTAAGGGAGCATTTTAGAACTGCCATGTAACTCCCTAGCATGGGTGAGCGAGTATACAGTGAACTCGACGGAGACCTTAAAGCGGGTTGTAGAGTAGCTCGCATTGGAGTCATAAACGAAGCCTTCACTTTACAGGCTGCTGATTAATGCAAGAAGTCAGATCTGTCCCAAACGCGTGCGTTACCAAGGGAGGTGAAAAACTAATGCAATCAGTTATCACAAGCTCTTCCACAGATATTGTAGTAAAATAAGCTCTAGCCACAGTCGGTGCCCAAATGGCAACTTGTAAATGGTGGCAAGTGCGAAAAAAGTCGTGTGTATAACCACAATTGGTGTGGATTTGCATCTGAAATCATCTTTGTCTTGGTTAAGCTTGCCTCACAAATAACGGGTTGTTGTCTTAGAGCTCAAAGTTCTTCTGAGCTTATTTTCTGATCCATATTCAAATAAGTGTGGTCTTCGGGCTGGTAAATGCTGTTATCTCCGTTGTCATGGCCCTAGCTCTAGAATGTAAATGGCACATTCCCCTGACTGTCCCCAAAGCTCATCAAGTGAGGCTTCGCTTTTCTAATCAGTGACGGCTACATGCATAACGCAATGTGTTCTTGTGAGACCTCTTGTTATCTGGCTACTCTAAAGAGGACTTCTGTAATTTCCTGATAAGTGTACAATCTGATCAGCCATGCATGACTTCAATTCTGTGCATCACCAGGCTAAAACAGAACCAGAGTGAAATGAATTTCTTTATTGTTTTTCTCAGGTTCATTTACCGGTGTCCCTCACAGTCAGCGGTATTCCTCCACTCTATTCATGCACGTGCCATAATGTGGAGCTGATACTGATGGTTTGTGCCTCAGTTAAACGTGCTTTGTACCATAGTTATTGTTGGATTATTCTAAAAGTCCTAGCGTAAAATGAACCCAGTCAACTTCTGTACCCAGTTTGTACCACTTATCTAGATGAAGTTTATTGTTCAATGTACGGACAAAATCTATCCTGTGACAGAGATACGAGACAAATCTGTCCTGAAGGTTGGTTATATGACCGTTTGTGATACACTGGACCCCATACGACGGGCGATTCATTCCCTATTTCTTTTCCATAACGTAACAAAGGCTGTTGTTCCTTCCCCCCCCCCCCCCTGGATTGAATGTTACGACAACTTAGGTTACCCTACTCGCCTCCCACTCCCTTTCCGCATTTTTGCCAAGTTGTCCTGAAAAAAAATATTGGTGCATGAATTTATTCTCAATGGAGAGAGTCTATTCGAGAAAACTTTTTTTTTTCTCGAAACATGGCGCTTGATCTCGTCCTTACAAAAGATAACTGTTAAACAGAGCCCAAAGAACACATTTTCTTGTCGTTAATTGAACGTTTATTATTATTATTATTATTATTATTATTATTATTTTTATTTTTTTCATTTTTTTTTTTTCGTTTAGGCTGAAGTGCCTCTAGTGTATTCTGCCTTTAGGATGTCTGGCTACACTCCGTCGCAGGTCAGTATAACCTTGTAAACAGCTCACATCAGAGACGACTGAGTATGCAAGCGTGCAACTGCAGATCACATTTTTGGAGAGCAGCTAATGACTGAAATTGTTTTCGAAGAATCTTTGAAAAAATGTAATGCACATGTGAAGACACATGTAAAAGAAGAAACATTGCTGAAGTGGCATATAGCGAGTAAACGCCAGTGGGCTATTTGTGATTTGCTAAATTCGCGCACGCATCGAAATCAGAGGAGCGCCATGAATTTGGAGCGAGTCGAAAGTGACGAAGGCTTTTCTATCGGCACTGAGAGGGGAGGAATGTAACACATGTCAACGATCGAACGACCTATTCATGTCGATCGTGATTTTATTTATTGTTTATTTATTTATTTATTTATTTATTTATTTTATTTATTTATTTATTTATTTATTTATTTGCATGCCATCTTCACAGATTTTTTTCTCTTGATTTGCTCCGTTAGATCTGCCAGCACTGGTTACGACAGTGTTTCTGGAACTATCTGGACTGGGAAGAGATCTGTTTGTACATTTGTACCTGTCTTACAATGGGTATTGACTATCAGGTATGTTTATCAGGTGTGGTGCAATGTTGGTGAGTTTCATATCTTTATCGTAGTAGTTTCAGAGCCGTGAGAGTAGTTTGTTCATGCTACAGACTATATAATACGTGCGTCGTTTCCTTTAAAGGAAAACGCCAGTTTTTAACACGGAGAATCGTTCCACTGTTATTTTTTCGTGCATGCACCATTTGTATTTATAAAGAAGTCAAAATCTTCTATGATACTGTATTACACCAAAACGGCGTGAGGTTTTGAGAGCACTTGAAAATTGTAGAAGGAATTGGAGCATGAATCATTCTTCCCACATTTACCCTTGTTCTCTCACATGCAATGCGCAATACTTGATAATGACTTTAGCTACTTCTCTATCACTTTACTATACTGGCCTTCATGGATCTACACAGTATGGGTCAGTACCCTTCGTACTCTGCTACAGACTAGCGAGATCCTATCCATGGCAACAAGTATTACGGCAAATTAGTGAATGACTAAGGGTACTGGAATGAGCCTCAATTGCCTGGACCTACCGGCACACCCATGAGTTAGCACTTCAGTACCTAATCTTATGTGGCAGTATGATTTTGTCGTACCGTTCCAATCTGTTTGCAGGTGTACTTCTGTATAGCAGTTCTAAGACATTTACAACAGGACATTTTAAGAAAGACGCAACAACAGCAGCTGTTGATCTTCCTAAAGGTGAGTTCTATCTGTTTTGTTTTTCAGCGACTTTCTTCAAAGGTGGCATTTGGTGCAGTTGTCTGGAAGCAGCTGCCTCTAAGGGATTGGGTACGCCGTACCTCACAGAAAGTGTGACTGACAATCATGCGTGCAGCTAATATACTCGTCATCCACCTCCAAATTTAACACATCTACTACTAGCGCATGTGGTGCGGTGGGCCAGCGGCGAGTGGGTTGAACTCCGGGAGAGCAGTCTGGATTCGAACACTGGCCGGGATCATTGCGTTAAAGACAGATGTTTAAATGAGTACCGGCAAATTTAATGGTGGGGGTAGCCTTGCGCTGGACTAGCTCACCAGAATCCCATCCAGGGGGAGTAGAAATACTCCTAGTCACTTAATGCTACAGAAACCTACGATAAGCGTTGGTCTGATGGGCCACTTAGCTTGAACGCAGATTTCACCTATCACTCCTGTTGAAACCCTGAAATTTTCCTGGAGTCTTTGCGATGACTTTAATTGCAAGTGCAGCCGCAAGGAACAATTCTTCACTTGACAAAAGTGTCACTATTTCTTTTCGACACATTTTAACAGCCTGATCTGGTCTTTTTACAGAGAGATTTTAACTGCAAACTTTTGTACCAGAACTAATTGTTAATCTTAACCAAACATTCGTTTTTTTGGTCTTTCCTGTAGGAAAATCCAATCCCCAACTTCAAAGTTGCTGAACAGCTGGATTTCATGCAGGAATTAGAAGTTCGATATCGTCAGACAATCCTGTCTGACCTGCAGAACATCACCAAACCTTAACTTCTGTAATAGAACGAAGGACGCGATTTTCTGATTCTCGCGCGTATCCACGCACACATTTACGCGCACATCCACGCACAAACATCGACAGGCGCACCCATCACATACAACTCGCGAGAGGGTAACTCTGCGCATTGCCTAGGGGCATGTTTATGTGTGGAAAATATGGCCTCTTCCAGCGTGACCTGCAATGGAGGGTGACCCTTCGAACAGGAACTACTTTTCTCCATAAAAAAGGACCTGAGGCCCCTAACAATGACGTGAATATTTATAACGTGTTTAAACAAAATATAACTAAAAAGTGAAGAAATTGGGGGAAATTTACGAAAAGAACTCAGAAATAACCACAATCCAGCTATCGCCAGTGATTATAGAAGGAAACTAGCTTTGACGTTGGTGTTGGTGTTGTTTCAATCTGGGGTGGGTCGACATCCCGATCTAAAAAAACTCTAAACAGCAGTATAATGGTAATGGGTAGGAGATGTACTGTCCAAGGTAGACGATTTTATAACCCTGCAAGGGTATTTATTGTGTTCATAATGCACATTTGTATATAAATATCAATCTTACTGTACACATATCTGTTGATAGCGAGTCTAAGGTTCGATTACGTACTGTTTATAAATGTTGCCATTTAAAATTGTAGTATAAAAATGCCTCCAGGCTTTTAGCCATAGAGCAATTATACAAATTTGAAAACGAAATAAATCGAGTCATATTGCTGCGTAGTGGATATAAAGTTAATAAATGCTGTAACTGCAATTATAACACCGGTTGTTTATCGTGTGGCCTAATACTTGGCGCGCTGGGCTCCGAATCCGCGAGCAGTCGAGTTCAAGCCCTGGCCGAGGTCATTGCCATGTGTTCTTGAACAAGACACTTTACTCTCACAGTACCGTTCTCTCTTCACCCCTGTTCGAGGTGTATAAATATCTAATGCTGGAGTTAACCCTGTGGTGCCTGGCATCTCGAGGATATGCACCTGTCAGCTCGCGAGGCTCTAATTCATCATACAGGTGTAATTGACACCGGTCCTAGCGTCTTTATCGCCATTTATCTGTTCTGATTGAATGCGGAATCACCTAAATTTTCATGATACGTCTCACCGCGCCGCGTCGACAAGAGTAGGAATGCCGCGTCCAGCTCTTACGACCTAAACCTTCGTTTCCTTTTGTCACTACTACATGAATTAAATTTTCATCGTTTCCGACTCCAGCCCGTTCACCCTGCTCTCGATCATAGTTATCTCGAGCTTACTGCTACTTTTCAGCCCTTGCCCCCCTCCCCCCACCCCCCTCCCCACAAAAAAAGATATATCGTTTGTTTAGCCATACGATAAAGGTTATGGCACTCGTTGTACAGGTTAGGGTTCAACCAATCAGAGAAACGAGCGAATTCGGACTTTGACTGTCCTTGTTTACTTCGTGAAACACTTGAAACACTAAGGAAAGCCCTTAGACTTTGATCTGCCCGTGATCAACACGTGCTTTGGCCCAAAAGATATAAACACGCTACCAAAAATATCAATTCTCTCAAGAAATGTATGATAACATGGCATGTTTTCTAAACAACCCTAAATGACATTTCTAAAGAGTTATGTGTGTACAGATGCCAGGGTTTTCGTGTCTGGAGAGTATATGCAGCCCCTCCTTGATGACTAAGGTTGAAAACGTTGGTAGCTTGATGCATTCTTGATAATTATAAACGGTTACAAAACAACACAATTTGCCTGCACTAACAAAGTGAAAAAAGAAGAGTCGATTTGAGCTTTCCAGGTTATTGTTCTTTGTTTGAAGTTTGATGTTTGGTTCGACTTTATTTATTCACTGACAGTATTGAGATCTTTAAAGGGCAGAGTCTACACAAATGGTAACATCAAAAAATGGCAAAAACAAAAACAAAAAAAAACAGGTGTATGAATGTTCGCTGGTTGGGTTTATAAGTATCGCAGTTTACCTCAAAGACTGAGCAATATCTTTATTTGGGCTAAAATGAAAATAAGTTGTTCTTCATTCCGCAGTAACTTGAGTTAGCTGAGTGACAAGGGCTGATGAAGGCTTGGTTGCGCTTTGCTGTAAGGAATTCCAACAACTTCAGGAACTTTTTTCGTCTCTGGCTATGCTCCATAAGGTCCATAAGTTAGTTATTCTGATCACGTACTGGCTTCGGTAATTTTCATTAACCCTCTTGAACTGAGCACCTTTTGGTACGCAGATCATTAATCCCTGTTAATCATAGCACACCCCGTTGTGGGGTATAAAGTCATTAAACTACGCTAGTTTGGCCTTCATTTTGCTTTCGAAACGCTCCATTTCTGAGGTCAAATTCTAAATGTGACTGTGATTTTCGGATTTACCCACGTTTTAACGCCAGTCCATTGCACCATTCTCGCTAAAGCTATTTGATATGATATGTAGTGTTCTTAAAAATGAAACACTGATATTTGATTACACATCCTCGAGTTCTGAGCGCATATTTAATCTAGCTTTCGATTGTTGAATTACAGGATGTAGAATTACCGTGCAAGTGTGCGGTTTGGTTGCGTAAAATAATTTTTCTTTATTTATTTACATTCGTCCCGTGTTTAGTCTGTCAGTAACAATTAAGTGATTACCTAGCTTTCTTTGTATGTCCTTTATTGAACATTCTCCACCATTCGTTTTAATTTGTCTGCTGTTCTTGTTTTATCTAAGACGCAGTCTAACTAGCAGTCTGAAAGGTTATTTTAGGAGATTAATAATCTGATAAATCATTGTAATTTCTGGCATTATATTTGTCGGTTTCGAATCAAAGCAAAAGCACAATTTTTAATTATGGCCCCATTAAGTTTATTTTTTAAGTTCTTCCTCCAGTAAGACTCGAGTGTGCTTTCCCCAATTTTTACGCCAAACTGTGTCAGAAATGATTTCTAAATGTTTACGCTAGACATTACACAACACCGATATCAGGAAGCCTTTATCCGAAGTTGCGGTTAATAAATAGGGCACTTGAAGTGAATCAGGCGTTACAAACATTCAGTTGTTACGGACGATCAAATATCAACTCGTGCCCATGTTCGATATACAAAATTCTAATTACATTTCTCTTCTCTTCTCGATAGAACAGCCTGTTTTACGGGTTTATATGCTATGTTGTGAGCTACTGACTTGAGTTCTTTATACGTATACGCCTAAAAATATTTCAGACTCAATGTTTCAGTATTTGAGATCCGTCAAGAGCGTTTCCGCCTTAAACTGGCTCCCAATGCCCGGACCCTCCTCTCACATACTCAACTTTTAGCAACTTGGTTTCGTGATTGGGAACGTATCAGCTGTTCTAAATGTTGTGTTTTGAATAAAATAGCCCACAGCGCTGAGGTTTTATTTTTTGTTTGTTTGTTTTCCTTCATAGTATCAATTCTCTTATGGGAATTACCAAACAAAAGAATCTCAGACCCAAACTTCTACATTTGTTTTGCTTTGTTTTGTTTTGTTTTTTTCCTTCATAGTATGAAGTCTCTTATGGGAATTACCAAACAAAAGAATCTCAGACCCAAACTTCTATATTTGTTTTGCTTTGTTTTGTTTTGTTTTTTTCCTTCATAGTATGAATTCTCTTATGGGAATCACCGAACGAATCTCAGAAAAGAATCTCAGAAAATTTGCAAGTTTGGAGTAAGTCTAACACAGAGGAATGCGTGACCTATCTAGGGTCACGCATTGGTGAGACTAAAGAAGAAATTGTTTTAGGATTTTTAAAGCTCGTGACTTCCTTTTTTTATCACTTCTGTTTGATTATACTGTTGTGAAAAAATAATTATTGTATTCCTTTAATGAAACCCAGGAGGGTAGCCCGTATCAGGGGAACCGAGGCACTTGCCTGGGTTTCTTTATTTCAGCTCTATACATTGAATAATCAAATGAATATAAAAAAAGGTGTTTGTTTCCTGATTTTGCTTTGGTAATAATTTTTGTCTGACTACAGCCCTGAAACCGAAATACACCCAAGGAGAATAATTTGTTGTTCGACTGTTAGACAACGGGGTGGAAAGCAAAAGAGGAAATTTGCCCGGTATTTGATGTGACATGAAAATTTATGCTTGCTCTCGGTCATGTGATACGCTCTCAGAAGTAGAAATGTCTGCCCTTTTATCCCTGGAACCCTTTTCCTTATTCTTTTTGTTGTTCCTGAAGATGTGCAATCGAGCAACAAATGCAAAACAGTCGCTTTTTAGGAAGTTTCTGTCTTTGAAGTACAATGGGTCAGACATTAAATTATTGAGGGACCAATCAGATCGAGTCAATTTACTGTTCAATGCGTGCGTGATCATTCGCACGTAAACACATGCATGCACTGCGTTCAGCGCTCGTTTTATTTCCACCGCGGGCGCGATGCGGAGTTGAACAAAATCATCTAGCAACGGGAGCGGTGGAAATGAGCAACGGAATTGATTGTGATACCAGCGAAAGTCGCTGTGTCAACATGGTCGATTGGCCCCATCTGAGAAGAGTGAATTCGGTGTTTCCTCCGTTTTCAGAAGACGATGAATTGGATGGCAATGATGGTGAAGACGGCTGCCATTCTATTCTTCGCAAGCATCACTCGCTTCCTGCACCGAGGAAAAAATCCGTGCAGTTTGCGGATGGCTGCGGGAAGCCGCTTGTTTCTGTTTACAGTGATGATGAATATAACATACACGTGGCATTACAAATGACCAAAAGGGAGCTCCAGCGAGCGAAGAAGACATTACATGTATGTTTCGCACAACCGGTGGCTTCGGAAGACTTCAGAGACAAACTAGAGATTCAGACTGTGTGTCTGGAAAACGCTGTGGCTTCGCAAAACTCTATCTGGGGAACGATAAAGGTTAAAAACATTTGCTTTCATAAAAGCGTCTGTGTGAGGTACACATTAGATGCCTGGATTTCATCCACTGATTTGCAAGCGGTTTATGTGCCTGAATCAAACGATGGTGCAACGGACAGATTTTCGTTTGCGCTAACACTTCCAGAATATTTTCTCGCTTCCGGAGGAGTACTGGAGTTTGCAGTTCGCTTTCGGGGTGAAGGTATGGAGTTTTGGGACAATAACAGCAGTCAGAACTATCGCATCGAGTGTCGAGAGGCTCCTGCTTCGAACGGTGGTTTCAATCGAATGGCAAACCTTTTTAACTGTACGCGGTAAACAGATCGAAGCGAACATCGGTATTCTGTTCCAGGACAAAAGTGGAAAGGACAATGGCACATCCATTGTGGGTCTGAAAGTAACACATGCATGGCCTTTTGTAGTAGGTTTTATTTCTCCACTTCGCCATCAACAGGAAAAAGATATAGAAAAAACCAAAGCCTTAACACCAGAAAGAACAGTGTAAATTTTTGGGGTCCAATCTTGAAACTGAAAGATGTTGTGATAATGTGTTCTTATGCAAACCCATCAAGCGAGATAAACATGTCACAAGTCTCATATTGCGTGAGTTAGAGCTCGTCCCTGTGCTCTCTGTTGTGGGTTTATTGTAAGATCATAATATCTGTTTTAAAACATGACATCTGCAAGTGGATCGCATATTTTTTAACCTTTTAAGCTTTTAAATTTCATCTATCAAATGGCTGTGGAATCAGCATTCCAAGGAACATTACCACTTGTTCGACTTGCCATGTTTTATAACTGGCTATAAGAAACATACAAATAATAAGGGTTAAGAGTTCTAAAAAGGTTAATAGCAACATTCATTTTGAGGATTAGCCACCACAGGACTGTAACATTTAGGGTTTATTCAAAAAATATGTTTTTATTCCGCATTTTTCAGCACTTCTGTGCATCATTGAGTGTTACAGATGTAGATAGAAAGAAAATGCATCTTAATCTATATTATGTATGATGATCCTTGAGCAAAGTTTTAATCAGCAAACTTGTCTACCCACATGGCTAAATTTCTCAACTTTGCTGATAAAGCAACAAAAAATTGCTGATGAGTCATTGAAAGTTTACAGAGATGTTATGGCAAGTTTGATGACAAATACACATGTACTGTACATGTGAAGCATAAACCAAGTAATGCCACAGATACTGAGTGGTCTGCGTGTCAGTATGAGGGCATTACAGCAGGGTGACACATGGTCAACAGCCCTTATTTACTTTGTTACTGCACCTATTGCACCGTTTTAACACGTACATACCACATTTTGACACACCATAATGATGTTGTGAGTGACAGGTTCAACCAAAATGCATCTCCTCCTCTCTCCTAGTGCTGGCAAGTGTATAACATGAGCTTTTCTGAACAGTAACTTGTAGTTAACAAGTATTAGTAGTACCTACTTACTGATTATTGTTTAAGGGCTCCTTAGATCAGATTTGCCTTGGATGAGGAAAGTTGTTTTAGGGTTTAGCATTGTGCTTACTGTAAATACAGCGCTACATAGTAGGTATTACAGTCAAATTAAGAGTAAGTTTTTGCCTTAGCTTGGTTTGGATTCTTTGCTTGACATTTCAAAAAATCGCTTAAAAAATATATGGCTGATGAACTCACTCAACCATAATGTAATTACCATAAACCCTGGTGGATAAGCCGTACTTGTAGACAAGCTGCACCCTGAGTTTGGGAACGCAAATTTTGGAAAAAAGGATTTTTAAAGATATCAAAATAAATCAGAAGTGGAGTCTTAAGAAAGATGTGTTACATGTATAAGCTTACATATTTCGTTGATTCATGATTCAATTTACACAATGATCAATGCGTACTCTGGTATAGTGTTATGAAGTTCTTTTTAGTTTGCCATACAGACTTAGTTTCAATGGAAAGCATTAATTTATGCAAATTTATGTCACGCTGTCCAGATGTTCTCCCAGACATTGGCCGCATCCTTAATTTGTTGAGAAAATATTGAGTAAATAGGTGCAGCTTATCTGCCGGCATTTATGGTACATTGAAAAAGAACTGTTGGCTAGACAAGAGCATAGTCGTTTGACTAGATTTCAAACCATGTCTCTATTTTAATCATCATGCACCAGATTTACATTGCTCTTGCATGAATTTTTTCTTTATCATTAAACAGACTGTTCTACACTGTCAATGATGGTTTAGAAACGGAGAAACTTGTCTTAGACCATCATTGTTTTGATGGTTGAATGAGAAGCATTGATACTTTGAACTTCTAAAAGTTAAAGCGAACAATCTGAACCTATTTGGATTAAACACCTTATTGGTATTATTTAATTGAAGCACTTCAGCTCTTTCTACTAATTGTTGCTTTCCATGTTTCATGGTTAAAGTCAAAACCAGTCAAGCATAATTCCTCTCAATAACATCTAATGTAATGAATATGTTAACAAATTTGGTTTCAATCTGCATTGCAATATTGTTGATTACACTGTATGAATGGAGTCATTGAATATTGATTTAAATGATACCTAAGAACTTACTCCAAATTTGCACTGCTAAGCTCTTCTAAAAAGTATATGCAGTATTGTTGTTTTGACTTTCACACTATTTTTATTACAAAAATAGATGTGAGGCATGTTTTTCAACTGAGTTCAAGGGGGTCAAAATGATAAATAGAGAACAGAAACTTGGCAAAAAACTGTTCTTGACCTTTTAAAATCCCTAAACATTCTCACATGGCTGTTGAAAACAGACATTATCCTAATCAACATTTAAATTTTAAGTTTAATTGCACAATGAAAAATTCACCTTGGAATGGAATTAGAATAGTGTTAAATAAAGAATGAAAATCAAAATATGTTTCTATTAAATTATTTTTTATGTGGTTACAATTTTGGAGTTACTCTTGGCTGGTTTTGACCGTAAATCATGTTTGATGTTGGACAATAACATTTTATCATTGGTGGATTATCCACCTTCTTAGTGGTTTTTAGGGCTGAGAGACATGGATTTTAGCTAGAAGTTTAACTGAGCCCAGCTGGTTATGGAGGGGCACTTATGGGAGATGTGTATTTAATTGAGGAAATATATGGTTGTACAGTTATCAGTATAATGCAAAGGAAATCAACAATAGTCAAAATTTTGCATGATTTTATAATGGCAACTGGAAATGCAAAATATGAAAAGATATACAGTAACATGGCATCACAGTGATTTTATTTGGTGTTTTTCAGTGACAAAAACATAAAAATTAAAAGTTAAAAATTAAAAGAAAATAACATTGTTATTTGTTCCAGTTTCTTGAGTGTATAATCCTGGATGACTGGCTTGAAAACACTGAGTATAACTTGCAAATCATTTGGTTTTAATTACTTGATCCCCTGATTCCCATGCGACAATGTTTTTCCGCTTTTTGTTTTTGACTTGTCCTTCATATGTATCCCTAGCTTTCTGATTAGCTCTGTTAATCCAAGCACTCAATAATTATTATTTGCTGGTGGTGCAGGTTGCAATGCATTGTTTCTCCTGAAAGTTGATTGGTTTCTTTTTCTTTTGTGATTCCTGCCTTGAAATATTTTCTTAATAGGGATAGTAAAGACTTCACCTTTCCTTCTGTGTGAAATAGAAATTATGAGCTCTGCTGAACTGAAATAGTGTAGCATCACATCAAGCAAGCATAATTTAGTAAACCCCACTCTTAATTACTACAGGCACATTGTTGCACTTAAATACATATCCTGTGAACACACACATAATTTGAAAGCAGACAAATCTGGCGGTATGCTCAGTCCACTCTGTATGAAGTCCTTGAAGTATATTTTAAGCATATTTATTATAATAATCTGAAAATTAACATACAGTGTACCATCCTCAAGGGACAGAGGTTCTCTACAGACAAATGCTGAAGGTTATGTAAGTAGCTTTCACTTTTGTGCTGTAAATAAACTATTATCACCTTTATTAACCAATGAGTCTATTTTTTCCTCCTGATTTAGATGCCACAGTAAACATGCCATCTAGTAGTCATCTAGAGGGAAGGAAAGGACCGGAAGTGGAACGCATGCGGACACTTCTGCTAAGGTGAATCTTCCATCAACAAAAATTGACATTTTCTTCTCAGATAATTGTTCTCGATCCCGTAAAAGGAAATGATCCGACATTTCATAGACGTCTGAGAGAAACAGATTTGATAACGTGATAACAAAAAGTTAAATCAATATTCCGTTGACTTCTACACTCAAGATATATTTAGAACTTCCAGTTTTTCTTTGCTCGGTCAAATGAGAGTACAACTTATCTTCTCTGCACAGTGAATGTGAATTCTGGACAGTATCGCTTTGTGGTTTTGTGGTTTCTTGGGTTGTTGACGTAAGTGATGGATAGTCTTGACGGGATCCCTCATAAACATGCAAATGACGTCACGCTTTCTGAAAGAGATTCGATTCAGTCATACATGCACTAAGTCACGGACACTGCGGAGGGAGAATGTAAATATGCTAACGTACAGGAGCGGCAGTCAAAAGCCGCCATGACATAATGTAACGATCAACGGGTTGTTCACGCTTAAACTAGTCCTGGATTCCAATAATAACGTTTGCTTTCCTTGTTTGGGGGGAAATGTATCAGTGAAGGTAATGAAAGAACAACAGGAGAATACGGCGAACTCGCCGCTACACTCGCCAACGAGTTTGGATTCGAAACGGCGAGTTCACTTTGCAGACTTTGACGGCCAGGATTTGGTGTCAGTGAAAATGATCACGCCGGCAAACAGCGAGGAGGACCTATCGCTTGATAAAAAGTTGGATATTTTAAGCCATATTTCAACGCCGATTCACCTAAAACGAATGAGTTGTTGCTTCACCCAACCTGCGTCCGAAGAAAAGTTTATTGATCGCGTGATTGAGCGAAAGGTGTGTCTGGAGAACGTTGTTTTCTGTGGCTTTGCGATGGTTGGGACTGTAAAAGTAAAAAACATTGCCTTCGCTAAAGAAGTAACAGCGAGATATACGGTGGACGGATGGCACAGCTATCGTGATGTGTGGGCAGACTATGTGCCGAAGTCATCGGATGGTCAAACCGACAGATTTCAGTTCAGAATTTCGATTCCTCAAGACTTGGATGTTGGGGGAAAGCTTGAGTTCGCCATTCGATATTGTACGGCAGGAAAAGAATACTGGGACAACAATTTTAAGCGAAATTATTGTGCGGAATGTTTTCTTCACACCATCGTCGATAAATAATTTGCCTGACCTTGCTGTGCATATATTAACTGAGTAGTCCACGTCGAGTTCTCCTTGTTGTCATTTTGAGCAACAAACCGTTCAGAGCTATAGGAAGGATTTTGTGTTTGCAAGCAAAGTAGCTAGAGTCTACAACTCCAAATATTATTTGTGCAAAGAGTTGTCAGGTACATATCTACCATAATTTCAGGTCAACATAATTCACCTCTGAAATTAGTCTGTTACCAAGAATACACTTGTTGTATTTCCGTATTCGTTGTCTCAAGACGTTTCTGAAGAGAGACGGAAATTGGCCGTTTCTCTCCGCAAAGTATATAAAGGACGATATTTCCTTAAAATAACTACATTATTTTACGGTATTCACGAACTTTTGAGTTAGTGTTTAATTTATGCTAAAAGCGAACACAAAATCATATTCCCTTAAAGATATCAATCAGTTATTTATATGAAATGTAAATTTATATGTTAGAGAATATTTTTCGAAATTCGTGGTATTAAACATTTAGTTGAAACAAAGAAGATAAGACATATTTTAACAGTGCAATTCAAAGAACTCGGAAATCGCCTTTGTTGTACAGATTAGAAATTTAGAATTGAAAATTAAATAAATATGGACATCACAATCAGTGTCAAAAGCTGTCAAATCTTGAAGAATACACGTGTTCAAATCGTGGCACTCAAAAACAGTAATGTTTTAAAGACTTTGTACTTAAAGTGTGGCCTTTTCTAACACGATTTCCTCTGCCAATAACCTCAGAGATGTTAGTAAACTGCCGCCTACGGACCTGTGTACATGTGCTGGCTTTTTACGGAAGCCCTTTAAGCATTTTTATTATCCCAGGCTCGTTTGTTTTGAAAGTTAGACGATGGTCGCGTGACTTCTTTGCCCCACTGTCTTTTGCGTGACAAATCGTGATCGTAATTATTTTAGCAAATATCGTAAAGGAGCTGTCGAGTTACGCAGTTTTATTATGTGACAATTGATGGAAACTATTAAAAATTCCGCAGTGTCTTTGCCAGCTACAGTGGTTAATAGGGTGAGGAATAATAGGGTAAAGCACAGAAAATAACCGCGCGTAAATGCACAAGGATGCTCCACTCAAGAAGATCAGAAAGGAATTTGGCTAAGCTGTGATTTGCACGAAATTGGATAATAACTGATGCTTCCTTCAGGCGAGAAGACATCTCTTTCTACTAAGGGGAGGGGGGACTGTCCTCGCTTGTAATTTCAATTATAATAACATGATAAAGAAACTCAATGTATAAAACTGCTTCGCAGTGCTAGTAAGTTGCATATAGTATGATTAGTCACCTAATGGTGTCCAAACAGCCAACCACTTGGATGCGTTATCCTAAATTTCATGATTCCATAAAACCATTAAAAACGAATTAAAACCAAAAACAGTGGTAAAAAGTCTTAACAGTTTAGAAGCAACTCCATGAAAGTTTTAAAAATTTTGTTAATTTAACTAAGAAAATTAAGTAAGAAGCCTCCAAATTTGGATGGACAGACAGTCGCCATGGAAACATCGAGTAAATGCTTGAATTTTGAGAGTTCTGGAAGTATATATCTTATACTTAGTTTCATACCTGTGCAACTTATAATTCTGCTGCCACGTAAGTTGCTAGAGAAATTTTCCAGGGAAACCCTGAAATAAAACGTGTTTTTGTTACCTAGGACTAGAGTTAAGATGTCGATTGTATCAACTACTAACGACCTTTTCGTGCATGATTTACTGCATAAGTGATGTTGTACTGTTTACCTTCCAATTTTACGGCTTCAGTCGGAATCATATTTTATTGAATTTCAGGACATCAGATTGTCGCGAAACATTCTGTTTTGTGGTTAAAACAACGTCATTTCAACCAATTATTTAAGGGGGAAGTCACCAGTCAGAGGTGGGATTCACCATCCTCGCGATCGCCGCCCGTACCGCGCCCCTCACGTGAGAAGTCTCCCTTCATGTAATATAATGTATTTAGTCTGCGAACAGGCACGATTTCCGGCGCAGGTAAGATATACGTATAATATTCAAGTACATTTACATTTGAAATGACAGTGAAATTACATGTATGTAAATTCATTAGTTGGTATTGATGTTCTTATGTCAAGACTGAAAGTGATGGGTCAACACAACTGAGCTTTACTTTGCTACAGATGCCTTCTTCACGTTCGACGTTTTAGCGGTGCAAACCACCAAAATTTTACGAGCAAGGGTTTTTAGAATATATATGGAACTTCAGTTTGGTAACTGATGACTTCTGAGAAAAGAATAATACCGAACAGCACGTATTGTTCACCAAACAGGCAACTTGATTAGTTTTTCAGTGTAGACAGTGGTGGTCCAATACAGTTTTAAGGCGGGAAGTTTCGCGCGGGAAAAAAATGTCAATAAAAAATAAACTTGAAAAACAAGGCCTGAAGGCTGTCAGTTTTCTCATCGGCACTCTTTTGATATTACCTTTGATGTTTCCATTTAGAGAGACATCTTCTTCCGGTCAACGACGAAAATAACAGCTAATGCTCACGATGATGTTGCGTCCCAAATCAAACCTTACAACATTCAGATCATTGATTCAATTCCGCTAGATGTCCAACAGTGTCACGCCTGAGTATATTGCAAAGAGTGGTGAACTTGAACTTTAAGCTAGAAAAGGCTTCTAAAAATATTTTGTTCGAGATATTTCACGGTCAGCGCGCGACGCTTGCTCACGCACGATTCAAGGTGTGACGTCACATATTGTCGCTGTTTGAAACTGAATTAAAATTTGCATATATGGACATTGCTTTTTTTCATATAATTTAACTTTTTCTCCACGAAAGTTAACGAATTGTTAGATGCGACTGCTTCGACTATAGCGGGTGTTCACATGAAAGGAAATTAGGTGGAAGCATCGAAGTTCCATTACATTCCTTTCCCGCAGTTGTTTCCATCTCCATGACTTATGACACGTTTTTTTTTTACTGACGTCACTGTTGACCTCCAAACCATGGTTATAAAACCCGATTCATTTCTCGCACGTGCCGCAAAGTGTGCCAATGCCTGTCCGGAGAACATTTGCTTTCCATGATCTGGGGAATGTTGTCTCAATTGTTTTAATAGTGAAAGGAAAGCTTTGGGATAACCGTAAGTAACAATTTTTCAATTTTCTTTTAAAAATCTCGTATTATTGTATTATGATTTTACTGAGCTCTGCTGAAAACTACTTCGGCGAGCTCCCTGGATAAACATTGCTCTGATTGTCAATTCTTATTTCGCTCTGGCTAGTTAAAATTATATAGAAGCCATGAAAAACAGCTGGTTCCCACTTAAAAAAAAAACATCAATTTCTTTTTATGGAGTGTGCTAGCAAGAATGTAAGTCGTTTATTGTGGAAAATTTCGTTCCACCTTCAATCTTAGGTTCCGAAGCTGACGTCATCTGTCCGAATTCGCCCGAACAACAGCATCACCATTAGAGAACTAATCATCCGAGAGTTGCACAGCAATGAAGGCGGACGGACAAGGCTGTGGGCTAACCAGTCCAACCTCCGCGACGAAAAAAGTTTGCTTTGCGGACCTGGTTGGACTCAAGCTTGAATTCGTTAAAATCATTACTCCATGTAGCAGCGATGATAACCTATGCTCCGCGATCGGTGCGAGGAAAAGTCACTGTGATGTCAACGAAAATTTGCCAAGGAGACGGGTAAAATGTCTGTTCCCGTGCTTCGTTCGACCTGCAGAACAAACAGACAATTTTATGAAGCGAGTTTACAACCAGAATGTCTGCTTGGAGAACATTGCGTGCGAAAACTTTGTTGTCACTGGGCTTATTCGAGTGACAAATTTATCTTTCATTAAAGAGGTTACGGTGAGATTCACATTCAACGGCTGGGCAACGTATCGGGACATTTGGGCTGATTATATGTCCTCTTGTACGGATGGAAAAACAGACAAGTTTAGCTTTCGTGTCACTGTACCTCATGACTTTGAAGTAAATCGACACATGGAGTTTGCAATTTGTTATCGCGCTTCCGACCAAGAGTTTTGGGACAATAATGACAGAAAAAATTATCATATTCAGTGTTCAGAAGTCTTTCCTGAACAATTATAGAAACATCGTTACAGAAACAGAACAAACTGAACTGAGGAAAGATGGTAATCTTTGTGCGAGCGAATTTGACCAAACCTCGATGAGTACAATTATTGAAATGATTGTGAAATTTAAAATTTCATTAGTAACTGTTTCCTTTGCCTTGCATTTGCACGAAACCGTAAAAAGGAATGCCAATATCAAGAGAAAATGGAGCAGCCCAGATATAACGAATTTGTCATGATGCCAAACGTCTGTGGGTTGATGTTTTCGCTTTGCGGAGTTACGTGACAAGTCAGTCTATGCGTTTTAAAATAACTGAAGAGAACGCGGACAATTTGGTGGCTTTTTTACATTTTTTTCCCCTGAGCTTCGTTATCTTGGACAGGGTTCCACTATGATTAGTAGAACATGCTTCGTTGAACACAAGGCAATTGAAAACAACATCTAGGAGAAAAATTTGGTGCAACTATCCTCAACAACGACCCTCCGTGTGGAATTGTAAACGTCGAACAACTTGGCTATTATGTAACATCTGTTGCCTCGCTAAAACATTTCCTTAATGTTTTTGTTTAGCAGAAAAAAACTGCTGGCTGAAAAAAATTATCCCGGGGTTTGATCTTCTCAGTTTTTTAAACGAGTATTAAAACCAAACCATAGGTCTTACAGTATGTCGATGACAAGAAGTAGAAACTAAAAACGTTGGTCAGGCAAGACAATGTACTCAAGGATTATAATCACAGATCCGACTCAGAAAACAACTTATGGAAATGCATGTAAATTGTAATCAATGAATTATGTCATTTCGTTTTCTTAAATTTAATAAGTTGGAGCCAAATACTGTGATACTTGGCCTTGCAGACCGAACAGGAAAAACTGCGTAGGCTTGGATAAATAGCCAGTTAATATCTTTTTAGAGTTAAAATAAAAATCCAACTCATTAGCCACTTTTGATTACACTTTATTACACTCCATGAGTCATAAATGTAGAAAACAGGAATATTTGTTATACCGTGAAATTGAGCGCACAACAGCAAAGATCCGGCGGCCAATATAATTAATACAACGTAAAAATTTCTCGCGGTACAAGTGGAATTAGTAGAGAGCTTAAGCATTGATGACGGAGACCCCAGGGACAACGCCTGGTAAAAAAATGAATTTATATTTTACCTTCGAATTTCGCAATTGTCTAGATCTGTTCAGCGTGCCTTAAAGTGGTCTCAGAACTAGCTCAAGCTAAATATGTAACGCCAGCATTCAATTCCAAATGAAACTACAAAAAGTTCGCCACCATCCTTTGCGTTCTCCAAAATACGCAGCACTTAGTCATTTCACGTTGTTGTTTTCCAGAGGAAAGGTACAAAGGTTGCTAACGCACGTGCACAGCCATTGCTCTACACATTAAACCTATTGTTTGGTGCCGTTGCCGTTGTGGTTTGCTTTCTCTATTATATCGATCGTTCCACGTGGTTTCGTCACGAAAAACCATGAAGCGACCAAGCCTTTGATAGCCGAGTCAAAACCGTGTGAGATAGTATCCCTTCCGAAGTGCAATCGACGTCCAATTTTTTCCCAAGAAAGCAATCAATTCGAAATATGAAAAAAATGTCCTCAGACTCATGAAAACGGTGTCGGAATACGTGCGGCAATTGAAACAAAATGAATACACAATAAATACAGTACTAGCAATGTCAACTGACGACTTGTCAGTAAAGGTACAAGAAAAACAAACATGAACCTTCAAATGTAACGAGGGAAAACTAGCAACTTCCCAGAATAACGGCAGCAATGGAGAGACAAGTGATCGCATGCAGAACTACATCAGAAAACAAAGTATTATCAAGAAGACGATGACGTCTCATCGTACACTCTAAAGAACATTTTATTACTGGCTGTAGGCTGATACCACATGCGAAACTATGGTAGGGTCAATTTAACAAAGAAATTCGAAAGCTTTATTAAAGTCAGCTGAGAATGAACGTACTGCTATATCTTTACTTCTGTGCTCTACTGAAGAGATTTTCAGTATCTACATTGATCTGACTCAGTCTCTTCAAATAGCGATCTTACATGTTGTCTCTGGATTATTAGCAGACCCGAGAAGACTGATATAGGAGAATAGGAATACATTGTTGCTATGAACCATCATATTCACACAACTTATATTAAGAAGCATTGAAAGAAATTGCAGCAATCGCAAAAAGGAACTGACATCTTGAATTTATATTGAGCGAGGCTAAATCAAAACGAACATCTCTGAACTCTCAGCTCTTATCAAAGTATCTGGATCAAGTTTAAGTAAGAAATCTTCAGCCAGTTTTTATATTGACACTCACATGTTCTCAAAGATGAGAGTCGATTACACCAACAAAACAACCCGAAAAGATTATCTTTTTTTTTTCAGTCCAAAAATTTCCTACAGTGTTACCGTAATCCTCTGATTTTTATAGTCTGTTTCCCAATAAATTCGCACAAAATCGATCAATCAGTTGCAACTCCTGTCAGTTAATTTTATACAAGGATGTTTCCGTGCATATAAACATTTATACTTTTGATGAGGCGATATGAATTCAGAGACCTTCCAGCAAGGTTTCAAATCCCTTGTTTAACGTTTTTGGAAACCGTTGAAACCGATTGCTGGCATTGTCTGTCGAACAGGGTTTAAATTTTTCTTTGCTTGTTCACCTGCTCCACAGCCCTAGGTGCATACGGAGAACCTTAGAACTGAATAGAGCGGCCTGTATTAAATTGACAATTACTGTCTGTAAGTCACTGAATCTGCTCAATTGTACGAGGAAGCTGAAGACATAGTAACTCAAAGGTAACTCGGAACGCGCTCATATTAATCGACGAAGGGTCCAGATATATTAATCAGGTCAATAGCTGAGTTGTAGCCGTTTATGTGGTGTTGCATTCGTAATCCCTGAAATGTTTGCCTCTCTCGGTTGCAAAGATAGCTGTTCTGTAGCACACTTTTTTTATGTGTATATGTGTGTAGCCTTCGCTCAAGTTCGTCGTTCCGGCAATGACGTCACCAATTTCAATCCGAAGCGACAACAACGTGATACCGGCTTTTACACCACCAGACAAAGAACGAGGCGAACAAGCGTAGGTGTCGAATTTCTAGCTAAGATCTTGACTGACGGACAGACCGACTCACAATGTCAGTGGAAGGATCGTATCAAGCGAAAGCGGATGAATGAAATAAGCAGCACCTCTATGTCCAAGATCAAGAAGAGAGTTTCCTTTGCAGATGCGGCTGGCTTCACGCTCGAATCCGTGAAAACTATTCCCACACGCAGTGGCGAATATAATGCTACCATTTGTACTAGTAGCGTGTGGAACGTCAACAACAACAACAGCAGAAGTTTGCCCAGTCCACGACCGAGAGGAAAGAATTTGTCTCCGTGTTTTACCGAGCCGTGCAAAACAAGCTCTTTCTTCGAGCGTGTTTACAGTCAGAATGTTTGTCTCGAAAGCATTGTATGCGATGACTTTGTTGTTGCTGGAACTATTCGAGTGACAAACATAGGCTTTGCTAAAGAACTGACAGTGAGATTCACACTGGATAACTGGAAGTCCTATCGAGATATTTGGGCGGATTATTTCTCGTCAAGCATGGATGGAAAAACGGATAAGTTCTGGTTTCGTATTGCAGTTCCAGTGGATTCGCCGGTTGATCTAGAAATTAAATTTGCGATTCGTTATTGCATTGGCGGCCGAGAGTTTTGGGACAATAACTTGGATAGAAATTATAAAATACAATTCATTGAAACATGTCAATAATTTCAAGCGAAATGTAAAATATATAGTCATACCGATGCGGCTAAGTGACCTTTTTACGGGCACGATGATAGTGAGACAAATACCGTCTATAGTTTCTTTTTGAAGCAAGGTGTTCTGTGAATATTTTCTTTGTGTTTTACGTTGTTAATGAAATCGTGCATGACAGCACGTCACATCGCTAGCTAGTAACCAGCCTCTTCATTACTGTTTTTCTCGTACGATGTAACTATAGAATTGCGATTTTCACCGACACGTTGTCGGGAGATTAGTCACGGTATTCATAGTCAAATCAAATTGAGAACGAAATTTATTTCCTTTCCTGTTTCTAGTGTCCGAAATACGTATTTGACAGATTAAGAAAACAATTTCACGCAATATTAATGACAAGTATGACATCGATACGATTTTCGCCATTATGTTTACCAGATACGAGGCCCCATTAGGGGGGGGGGGGGGGGGGGAATCTGAATATCCCGTATCCCAATAATTTTTGTCCCAAATATCCCGTATCCCATTAATTCCTGTAGTTTGTATTCTGTCAAAAAAGAAAACTTTGACGTTCGATATCCCACTCTCTCTTTTCTAAATATGCCGTATTCCTATAATTTTTCCCCGAAATATCCCGTATCCCTATAATTTTTTTTCGCAAATATCCCGTATCCCTAAAACCCCTAATGGGACCTCAGATATCTTCCTTTACAAACTACCAAGAAGCTCGGCTTCCGTCGGGCCAGTTTTTCGTGTCCATTATAAACGTTTTCCTGGGAAGTTAATCTTTCAAAAACATCGTCTGAACAACATAAAATAAAGTAATTCAACCAACTTCGAGAGTTATGCAATGCTGTAATAATTCAATATGGTCATGTTTAAAAGAGATATTACGACCGCTACTGCAACTTCCCCAATTGCCATTCAACTGCCTCTGACCAAATACACTGCCTCATTACTATTAACCACGCAACTACCTGTACACTTTCCAGTACTGAGAAGTAATTAACTACACAGTGGTCACTTCAACTTTAACTGTACTATTACCATTGTACCACAACTCTACTACTTGTAATAAGTGGTATAGTGGTCAGCGCTACTGCGTTGTAAAGGTCACGTCAGGGCGTTAGTTGCAGTGGACTTTGTGCCACTGCATGTGGTAGCTGAATATAATGGCAGTGTTAAGGTGACAGTGGAATTATTGCTGCCCGTCGTACATGTATTTGATTTTGGCAGTTATGTAATAATGTGGTATTGGAATTATTGTCGGCTGAGGTAGCTGTAAGGGCAATGTCGGTTAAGAAGTTGATAGTAGGGAAAGAGGAGATATAGCTGTAGTGACACTGACTGGGTTGGTGGAGGTGGAGTAAGTTATGTAGTTAGTTGTATTGGCACCAACTCCATCACTGCCATTACGAATGGAACTACCACTAATCCACTCAGTATCACCAGCGGTGAAGCTCAGCTGGTGATAGTGGAATTGGTGTTATTTCCATTTGTAGCCGTTGACAGTGATGGAGTTGGTGCACGGCAGTAGAATAAGTGGTTGCAGATTTAGTGGCCATGATGCAGCTGGTAAAGGAGCCAGTGATAGTTTTAGTTGCGGAGATGCAGTAGAACTAGTGATACTTGTAGTTGCTCGGGAAGTGGTGCAGAGAGTGGTTGTTGTGAAGTTTAGTTGTAGTTGTAAGGGAAGTAGTACAGTTAGTGGACTTGCCCATAGCTGTAGTTGTCGTGAAATTGTGTAGTTAGTGGTAATGGAATTGGTGATACAGTTTTTGTTTTAGGGGAGATGATGCGGTTGATAGTTGTAGTTGTTGTAGAAGTGGTGGAGTTAGTGGTAGTTAGTGGTAGTGGAATTGCTGGTAGTGGAATTACTCTTTCCAAGTTTAAAACACATATTTTAAAGCATTTTATGGATCAAGACCGTATCAATCATGTATGTACCGTAAATTAGGTTCAATTTTTTGCTTGTCTGTTTGTTGTTGCTGCTCTTCTTTTTAAATGCTTGTTTTTACATAATCTCCACAATGGTTGTAATTTTTAATGTAAACGTGTACTATATATATCTTCATGATTTTTTTTTTTTTTTAAAGTACAATTTTATGAATAGCTGTATTTTATATGTAAATGCTGATCGCCAGTTAATACCAGTGATCCTGTGATTACTGATTGGCCTTTCAGGTTAAATAAAGTCTTTTATTTATTTTATTTGTAGTTGTTGTGGAAGTGGTGCAGTTAGTGGTGGTGGAATTGTGATAGTTGTAGTTGTTGTAGAAGTGGGGAAGTTAGTGGTAGTGGAACTGCTGATAGTTGCAGTCGTGGAAGTGGTGCAGTTAGTGGTGGTGGAATTAACTGGTGGTAGCTGTAGTTGTGGAGATCATGGTGCAGTCATATTAGTTGTAATGGAATTGTGATAGTTGTAGTTGTTGTGGAAGTGGTGCAGTTAGTGGTGGTGGAATTGTGATAGTTGTAGTTGTTGTAGAAGTGGTGAAGTTAGTGTTAGTGGAACTGCTGATAGTTGCAGTTGTTGTGGAAGTGGTGCAGTTAGTGGTGGTGGAATTAACTGGTGATAGCTGTAGTTGTAGAGAAAATCGTGCAGTTATTAGTTGTAATGGAATTGTGATAGTTGTAGTTGTTGTGGACGTGATTTAGTTTAAGTTAGTAGTAATGGAAATGCTGGTGGTTGTAGTTGCTGTAGAAGTGTCACAGTTAGTGGTCGTTTCCGGTTTGGTTCTAGACTGAGAAAAAAGAACTTGTCTCCGTGATTTACCGAATCGTGCAAGTTCTTTCTTCGAGCGTGTTTAAAGTCAAAATGTTTGTCTCGAAAGCATTGTATGAGATGACTTTGTTGTTTTTGGAAGCATTCGAGTGACAAACATAGCCTGGGGTCTCGCTTAAGATGTGATGAGATTCATGCTAGATAACTGGGAGTCCTATTGAGATATTTGGGCGGAATGTTTCTCGTGAAGCATACATGAATGGAAAAACCGATAAGTTCTGGTTTTATATTGGATTTTGCGGTCGATTTAAAAATTAAACTTGCGATTCGTTCTTGCATTGGGGATACTGAATAACTTCAGTTGAATTGAAATTAAAAAATCGATACAGTTATAACATGTCAATAGTGACTTAAGACACCCTAAGAAGGCTTTCCCGGCTTCAGACGAAATGAGTGTCACTGAGTGTCTTTTTTATGGACACGATGATTGTCAGACAAATACCGTCAAGTAATTTCTTTTTGAAGCACGACGCTCTGTGAATATTTTCTTTGTGATTTACGTTGTCAATGAAATAGTGCATGACAGAACGTCATATCGCTAGCTACTAACCAGCCTCTTCACTATTGTTTTCTTCGAACGTTGCGATACTACTACTACTGTTGCTGCTGCTGCGACTTCCCCAATTGCCATTCAACTACCAATGACCAAACAGCTGCCACTGTTTCATTACTGTTATTAACTACACAACTACCTGTGCGTTTTCCAGTAGAAGTAGCTGCGCAATGGTCACTTCAACTTTAATTCATGATTTGCTACTATACTACTTGTAGTAAGAGGTAGTGGATTTAGTGATAGCGCTACTGAGTTGTAAAGGCATTTAGGGCGCTAGTTCCCGTGGAATTAGTGCCTATGCTAATTGAACATAATGGCAGTCAGATGACAATTGAATTGCCATAATGGTGATAGTGGTACATCGACTTGTTCTGGCAGTTATGGAGTAAATGTGGTATAGAGTTGAGGTTGATTGTAGGAGAGGAAGTGATAGTTGTAGTGACAATGTTTGGTTTGGTGGAGTTGGAGTAAGTTATATAGTTAGTTGTATTGGCTGTGGTGGCTCCGTAGTGGAATTAGTGGCAGAAATGGAACAAATGGTTTTTGGTAGTGAAACAAGTGACAGCCCTAGATTTAGTAATTATGAAAATTAATTCAGGATTTTGAGTCCCAACAATATAGAAAGAAGGGCTGAAATGGAATCATGCAAGTTAAGAGTCAGATATTTCGGATCGTGCTGACTTATATATAGCCCGAATGTAGCCAACGGATATTCGAAGATTTGATTGATTTTAGATTGCGGCAACTTTAAGTCTCCGTTCCCTATAACTATTCCACTACCACTACCTCAGTTTAAAACGTCTTTGCAACTATGATCAAATTCAAAACTTGAGCAACTCCTATTACTTCTACAAATAACACAATGACTTTCTAGTTCCACCCCTTTTCCACAGCTGAAACTGTATCAGCTCATTTTACTACTTTCCCATGCAAAAAATTCCTCCAATGCCACTTTCATTAACATCATATATAAACTTCTCTAGCATTTACAACTGCTAGCACTATTTCTGTGTACTAAGTTACCAGTATGTAACTCCACTCTACCAAGGTTTAACAACGGCTGCGGAGACCCGTACGCGTAGAAGGAGAGGACGCGAGAGACGAGTCGGCGTGGGGAGCGAGTCGGGGCCTGGCCCGCTTCGGCTTACCTGTTTGCTTGTACCGCAACGTACGAGAGCCTACACATAGGCCATATCTTGTGTTTTTGTTATTTTTGTTTACTTCCTCTCACTGAAAAAGCATTAAACGGAGTGGAGGGGGTGGGGTGTGGAGGAGAAGGAGGGTATTACATATTCAGGTGCTGAAGTAAGCTGGTAAAAACAGGCAAGGCCGATGACATGGTAACCAAAGCCAATTTCCGTTGTCTGTAGTAGATGCCGTGAAATGGAAATGAGAAGGCTTGAACGTTGGAACCATTCAATTGAACAGTTGCCAATGAAAATGAGATATCGTGAGTCATGTGGCAGTACTTAAAAGTGTGATATGAGTACTTCCTGTTATGCACTTAAAACGTATCAAATGCGCATGTTCGCACACCACGAAATTGAACATATTTCTGACTTTTAAAACGAAATCACAAACATCCTTTCAGAACATTAACCTAATATATATGATAATAACAACTAAACTGATTATTTCTGCGCCTGTTTAAATGCGACTTCAACATCGTTCGTAATAGTGTGCTTCTTTCCTATATTGCAGGATACACTAGATCTATTTCAAAGTGATCTGTTGCGATTAGTGATAAGTGATGAGTGTGATTTGTCAACACAAAGAATTGTTTTGCGACCTTTGCTTCATGAACTGATAACCTCTTGGTTGTTAGTTTTCAGCATTTTAAAATATCTTTGCTGCGTGGCAAGCGAGTCGTGCACCTGAGAGTAACAGACATATTTTAGCTCCTTTCGGGCTTACTAACATGAGTTAGTCGCGACGTTCGTAATTTTTGTACAACTCTCGTTGTGTGTTAGCTATATGGGAGTTATGAGTTCAAAAGGCATTGTATCTCAGTACCAGCCCCAACGTGTTACGCCACGGCGCTGAGTCGGTGGCTCTGTGGGTGAACCCTTCAAAAAGATGTATTGTAAACGCAAAGCTTCACTTTATCCAAAAGTCACTTGACGGATCGTATCAAGCGAAAGCGGATGAATGAAATAAGCAGCACCTGTATGTCTAAGATCAAGAAGAGAGTTTCCTTTGCAGATGCGGCTGGCTTCACGCTCGAATTTGTAAAAATAATTCCACCACACAGTGGAGAAGATTATGTTAACATTTACACCAGTAACTTGTGGAACGTCAACAACAACTACAGCCGAAGTTTGCCAAGTCCACAACCATTAGGGAAGTACTTGTCTCCAAGTTTTACCGAGCCTTATAAAACAAGCTCTTTCTTCGAACGTGTTTACAGTCAGAATGTTTGCCTCGAAAGCATTGTATGCCATTACTCTGTTGTTACTGGAAGTATTCGAGTAACTAACATAGGTTTCGCTAAAGAAGTGATAGTGAGATTCACGCCAGATAACTGGAAGTCCTATCGAGATATTTGGGCGGATTATCTCTCCTCAAGCATGGATGGAAAAACGGATAAGTTCTGGTTTCGTGTTACAGTTCCAATGGATTCTGCCGTCGATCTAGAAATTAAATTTGCGATTCGTTATTGCATTGGCGGTCAAGCGTTTTGGGACAATAACTTGAATAGCAATTATAAAATACAGTGCATTGAATCCAGTTAAGTCAACAATAACTTCGGAGGTGCCGTGGACCACTTCCCCTGCAACTTCGACTATCCTCGATTCATTTCCAATGCAACTGCGAAGTTCACCAATAAAGCCGCTAACTACACTGCTAAAACTTTAACTAACACTATTTATACTATAGAGCTTCAGCTATCACTAATTCTAATACCTGACGAACTGCACCATTTCCCCTACAACTACAACAATCACTAATTCCACTTCATGCACCACTGACTACATATACTACACCACGCTCGACTAAGCTCAATTTGCAACCGGGTGGTCTTTTTGCTGCCTGAAACTGAGAATATCTTTGCTGTCATAGTATAATATGTATGATGTATATTATTTTAGTAGTGATTTAATTTCATCGCGATTTGGGAATCCCTCTAAATTAATGATGTTTACTATTCTTAGGAAATCGTGTGAAGTGACATTAAAACTGACGGGAAAAAGGAGGGTAGGAAATGTTCAATAAATATTCAGCTAATGAAATTTTTAAGGTTGACGAAATGGTGCTGAAGGTTTTTCCAATCGCTATAGAAAGTCAGTTACAAGCTTAACCTCTTTGTTTGATTTTCTCGTGTGTCAAGTAGAAGTGTATCAAAGAGGATGCGCAAGAGAGCTTGAAATTTAGAGGAATGAAATTCAAGAAGAAATTTTGAGCATGAAAATCATGTAGAAGTATAAAAGAATGGTATGACTTTCTTTTATAGACCCAAAAGCTTGAACGGAGATCGCACAAACACCATGTAGAAAAGATTAACCATCACCCGGAGCTTCCATATGTAATGAACTCCTGCCATACTATACAATGACAGTCACTGTTGAACAGCTTGATTATTTCTCAGTGAGCTTGTCTAAATGCCATTTAAACATTGAAATGTAATTAATAAACACTGTCTCTTGTGGAGACATTTTGTGATATCATAAGTGACCAGGTGCCGTTTGTCGGCACAAAGACTTGTTTTGCGACCTTTCTTCCCCCCGGGGGGGGGGGGGGGGGGGACTCCCATATAAAAAGGACTGGGTTGCTCGTCATACCTTTTAGGGGTTAAAAGCGCGGTTTTGGTGCCTGTTAAGGTGCTCAGCCCAAAAGGACCACTGCAGGAGCTTTTGTGCTATCTTTTAAGGTATTGAGCCGAATAATATATGACAGGAGATAAAGTGTTATTTTAGATCTGGTACTTGTTAGGGGTGAAAAACATCTCAAGCCACGCCCACGAAACAGGATCTTGGTACCTCGTAGGGTTTTGTTTTCCAAATTTCCGACAAGTACCCCCGTCCCTTTTATATGGCATTCCTCCGTCCCCGGGCCTTTCCTTTACGAACTGATTGTTAATATAACTTGGTTGTTAATATTATGCATAAATATCTTTGCTTCGTAGTAGGTGAAAAGTGTACCTGAGAACAACAAACATATTTCAGCCTTTCCGGGCTCACTAGCATGAGCGTGATCATTGTAACGTTCGTAATATTGTCCAGCTATCTTTCTGTCGCGTTATTAGTTATAACTTCAAAAGGCATTAGATTAGTACCAGCCCCAACCTGTTATGCCATTGCAGTGAGGGGCTCTGCAGGTGACCCTTCAAAAAAGCAAAGATTTTTTTCATCCAGAGCGTAGTCATGTTTACGTAAAATAGCACCAGAGATCGCTTTTTATGTTGTTAAACGTTGCCTACACTTTTGTTATTTTAGTTAGGGGAAACCCGTTTATTTCTCCCAGCTACAGTATGGAGCAAGTTGATTTGTTTTCCAAGGAGCAGAGGTCAAAGAATACTTCTTATGCCTTCACGTTTACCCTCCGATGAATGTAGAATTTAAGAATGTAGAATGTAGAATTTAAGTTTAACAAAATTTCAGTGTTCATTTCAGCATAATTTCAGACTGATTCGCCTGTTACTTGTATTGTCCAGCTGCCAAAATTCAACGCCAGTAAACTTCGGCTAACTTGAACTTTGGCCGCATCTGTTTCTTCGGTTGCGCGGACCGGATCAGGAATCAACTGTTGAGACAGGCCTGATGAGGTTTTTTTCGACGATACATTCACCGTCACGTAGTTTACTTACAACAGACCTTTAATGGCAAGGAAACAAGGATTATTGACCAAAAGTGAGGTCAAGATGAATAAATATTGGCCTCATTCCTTTTAAGCCGAGGCACAAGCTTGATCCATTAGATTTATTTTGCTACACAAATTGCAAGAACACATTTTCGTGCGGATCCCCGAGCAGGCAAGACTGCTCCATCTTGTTACCATCTTATCCTGTCGAATAGCCAATCACAGTGCAGGATTTTGAAAATCTTGTCCTCGTGCGGAGCCCCCAAAACTCTGTTCCACCTCCATCAACCACTCAGCACCCGCGTTACTCGTAAACTTCCAAATAGTTTTATCAGGGGCTTGGAGGTGAGGTGAGGGATTCAGGACTCAGCCCCATTCCTCGCCCTCGTTGCTTTGTCTTAGTCTAGCAATTAATTCTAGTAATAACCGATTTTCGCAGCAGGAATCGACCGACATCATTTGCTTGACACGATTCGACAAAAATCCATCACCGCACCCTGGCAGGTGCACTTGCCTTTCGTTTGATCATTTACATAATTACATACAGTCTGCTTTTATTTTGATTCAATGCCCAGCTACATTTACTGATGTACGTATACCCGCAAGAGTGGAGTCATTATGGTCGAATCACTTACATGCCTTGCTCCACTTGTTCCACTGGTTTCGATCGTTCGTTCATAATCACGCGACCCTGGCAAACTTACTAGCGCGCCCCTACTCGACGATTTATGTCATGACTCGCGAAAAACGTCATCACTACACTTAAACTTAATTTGCTGATCTATTTTTAACGTTGTTTATGTAAATTACTGTTATCTCTGTGCACGTGCAGGAGACTGTCTGCTCACGTGAACAGTTGTGCATGCTTGCACGTTCGATTGAATGTTGTTTACCGAACCGATCGCTGAACGTTTGAGCTGGATAACATTCCCGCTAGAAGCCCTAAGTGTGAAACATTTCACGGGCTTCTAAATGGGAAAAAAGAAAAGAGTCACCTTTGCCGATTTATTGGGCTTTTCGCTGGTCAATGTGGTAGAAATCTCTCCGAGGAATAGCCTGACAGACATTTGCTTTTCACAAGACCATAAAGCTCCGGCAAAGCCGATCGCAGCTCACCGGCGATACCTAACATGCCTGTTTGAGCAACCAGTCGACAAAGACGATTTTCTTGAAAGAGTCACACGACAGTACATTTGTCTGGAAAGCGTAGTTTGTGATAAAGCTATCATCGGCTTTGTGCGAGTGTTGAACATCGCTTACAAAAAAGAGGTTGTGGTACGATACACCGGGGATGGTTGGGAAACGTTTCGCGAGGAGTCCGCCGAACATCTTTCGATTTCAAGTGATGGGACAATGGATACGTTCTTTTTTCGCATACCATTGCTATCTCTCTTGAAAGAAACGAGCAATGTGGAGTTCGCCATTCGTTACAACGTGAGGGGAAACGTTTACTGGGACAATAACTTCTACAAAAACTATTCGGTACGCCTTGTAAGTGAAGGCTAACTGTTTGGTTCCTGAGTCAGCTGGTTTGTGGGGAGGTAATGATCGCAGGTGATATTTTTTGCTCCCGAGGGTCAGTTGTCTTTACAACGAAAATAAACGGAACGACGAGACCTGTTTCAGAGCTACTATACAGCCTTTTGGAGGAGAAGCACATAAGAAGACTTCACTCAGCCCTTCTTAAACAGTTTTCGATATCAATAGCCATCCAAGATTAAGAAAGCGTATATTCCACAACACTTTATTCCGCTGCAGTGGATATATGATGGCGGCGTTGAATGAAAATAACTAAATAAATATTAAAATCGAAATAATGAATATTCGAGCTTACAACAGCTAATGACCGCTGCCATCTCACAAGACATTGTTTTAAAGTCTTAATTTAACAATCTTCTCGGTGAATAGTGTAACATCAGGATGACAAAGGACGCAGCTACAAAGATCGAAATCTTTACGAATAACCGAGTTTCTCTCCCTAAGATCTAACACGAAATCTTCCGTTCATCTTTACAAAAATTCAGAAAGACAATCAATGAATATGTCCACGACAACAATGTAAATATTTTTTACCGAACATCGCGTGACCTACTAACCTCGCGTGACTGCGTTGTGGGTGCTCCACGTTGCAAATTGTAACGTAAATGAATATAGGTGACAAACGCAACGCCTTGTTAATCGTATTGTGCAATGTTATAATCTAAACCAAAGGTAAAATTAAAACAAAAGTTAAAACAAAAACAAGATGCAAAACAGAAATTTAAATAACAGAAAGCAAAACAAAACCAGAAATGATTGTTGACGCTTCTGTGTTGCGGTACGTTCCTCATCACATGTTAATCTCTGATGTCTGGCAAGTGTTTTTGCTTTGAAACTAGAAACTGGTGTATCGCTCTGTATCAGATGCAGACTACGAGATGCCTCTCTTTTGAATAGTAGTCCGTCGAGTGTGACCGACAAGAACACGCGACGCGCGAGAGGAAAAATTGCCGCACGAATATGAGAAACCGCTTTCTCGCTCGCTCGCGTGAGGCCGTATTCCTCTCACGCTTTCCGTCGCGTCACGCGTGACAGCTGCCAATTGCGGAGGTATATATTCTTATGAGCGTAGTCTTACTTGTTTCTATGTCACGTTCTCGTTCCTTAGTTTCATGTCTTTTTACATCATGTGACTCTGAAATGTGCACGACAAAACTAATCAATGAGGAATCTACGAGGACAGGCCCCATCCATCCCTGTTAAATGCTCTGAAAGAGCCTAAATGGGGAACATGTTCCGAAAAACCTCCTTGCTACCTTTACTAAAGCAATAAAGCGCGTACGCTCTCTCTAGGAGCCCCTTTTATTGAGCTAAACCCACTTACTCAGTGATGTTCTTTCAGTGTTCAATGCCCAAACGTTCTTATGCTTTCAGTGTCAGTGACAAAACACAAATCGTTATTGGCCCCCGCTACCCAATATTGAACTACAGCCCTGATAGCCAGTGAGGGAAACCTCGAATGCGTTGTACTAAGCTGCCAAGCCTCTCATCAAGAGACTGCGATCTGTCTCATCACATCTTGGTGAAGCATACGTAGCCCGCGAGTAGGTTCTAGTGTCTGGGTTTCGCACTCAAGCGCTCCGTATTTGCTTTAGCGCGCGAGCGAGTTTAAGGGCGACGCGAGTGGAGGGGGGGTGGCGGGGGGGGGGGGGGACGGGCTTAGAAACTAGACTCGACTCGACTAAATACTCAACTCAACTCAACTCAACTGGACTCGTTTCGTCTTACATGTATGTCTCTCGTGGGTTCGCCGCTCCCGCCACTGGCTCAAACACGAGAGCCGGTTCCCAGGCTATAGCATACGTTACGCATACACTTGGCCGGAACACGAAATAACGAATTATCCCGCTCAGGGGGATATACCTCCTATCTGCATTTTGCACACCTTCATCTTTCACGTCGTCTGAACTGCGCTCACATCAAGGATTTCGTGAATATTAAAGGTGAGCTAAAGGTAGCATGTGAGGTTGTGCATGTGACACTCTTGACTGGCTTTACTATCCCCTCCGAAACGATAAAAAAGGGGGCGGCAAACTTTATCTTTTTTGAAAATAACATCGCTGGAATGTTCCCTGACTTCATGAGTTTCCTTTGTGTTTCTTAGCTGTGAGTCAAGTAAGAATTAGCGAGTGGTTAGGGCGCCGGAATTCCGGAGGTCGCAGGTTTAAGTCTCGCTCTGACCACTAAGCTGAAGCTGTTTCTCGGTAGACCAACTGCTCGGCCACGCTTGTAAATAGCCAACTGGTATGCCTCCTGCCAGATGGAATTTTTAACCATGATATGTTCATTTGTATTATTTGTTTCATCATTTGGTTTCATTGGCCCTGAAAAGCCCCGTTGGGGGAATGGTCAATTAAAGATATTTTTATTTCTTTATTTAATTCGCGTTTTGGAGCCTCTAATCATCATCATCATCATCATCATTCTTCTAACACCTCACGGTGGTGTGTGAGGCCGCGCTCCAACTCTTTCCACCTTGCACGGTCTTTCGCCATATTTTCAATCTGTGTCCACGAGGTAAAGCCTTGTCTGCGCCATTCACTCTCAACCGTTCAACGCCAGGTTGTCTTGGGTCTACCTCTCCTTCTTCTACCTTCAGGGCTCCATGTTAGACACCTTAGCATTGTTGATATCCTCAAGCCTTAGAACATGGCCTAACCATCTCCAGCGCTTATCTGTAATCATGTCAGAAACAGGCATCATCCCAGCTTTTAAGAATAGATCTTTGTTAGTAATCTTTTCTGGCTAGAAGATTCGAAAAATTTTCCTCGAGCACCTTCTCTGGATTCTGTCCAATCGGCAGGCATCATGTTCAGTCATCTTCCATATTTCTGCGCCATATCGTAGAACAGCTAGGACATTACTCTTGGAGATTTTAAGTTTGGTCTTGTAGCGGTAAGCTGATGAATTCTGAAGTGTAGGAAGTGTAGAAAACAAGATACCCAAGATGGCGGATGCACAGAACACGTTTTATTGATACGAGCATGCGCCCGTAAGAACCGCTGACCACTACAAATTCCATGATGGTTTGAGTTTTACAAAGGCACCTCTGGCAAGGGATAGTCTCCTGCTGATATCCGTCTCTCCTCCGCTGGTTTCCCCATCTCAGAACCAAGGCAGACAAATTTGTCCACATCCTCCAAGGGTGCTCCGTTCATAAAGATTTGATGCTGGGAGTTGCTATTGAGCCTCACGATATTGGTTTTCTTAGTGTTGAATTCTAATCCAGTGAAACATGCAATGGCTTGTAACCTGCTTGATTTCTCCTGCATATAGCCTCTAGTCAAGGGTGAGCTTAATACGACTATCAACGGCCGGACCCAGAGAATCTAGCAGGCAATTGGCGCAGCGATCGTGTCAGAAGAACTAATAAGCTTAGCCATCGTTTTGACTATGACGTCTTCTTCCATTTGGACCCTGATCTCAAAATTTGAAGATTAAGCGCAGAACCCTCTGTTCACCATAAAAGCAAAGAGTATTTGGTAAGACGTTATTCTCGGCCTTGGTCCTGGCAACCAGTCGAAGTTGTCTTCTAATTTTTACAATCCGATATATGCCCTTTGACGATAAACCCTATTCATCGAATTCGTTCATCTTAAAATTGGCCAGGCAAGTATCCTCGGCGTCATTATCATTCTTTAGAATAAACTTTCATTCGTTTCAGCTAGTTAAGATTTTCTCTAAGTTATGTAGTTCCATTTGCTCTTACCGCATGATGCTCTTTTACGAAACTATAGTAGCCGTATAGAGTACCTCACCTCCGTGCACGCCCCCAGTGAGGTGCTGAATAACAAAATAAGGGAATTTAACCAATGACGACCGCGACCCCAAGGACAACGCCTAGTAAAAAATAAACATATGATTTTACCTTCGCATTTCGCAAATGTCTAGATCTGTTCAGAGCGTCTATTGATCTTAGATTTTACTCAAGCTAAATATGTAATGCTAGTCTTCAATGCCAAAGAAACATACAAAAACTTAGCCGTCGTCGTTCGCGTTCCTCAGACTACGCAGAAAGTAGTCATTTCGCGTTGTTGTTTTGCAAAGGACGGCAAAGAAATTAAATGTACCAAGACGTATGACGCACGTGTACAGCTATTGTCCTACTCATTAAACCTTTTGTTTGGTGGCGTTCTCGTTGCCTTTGCCGTCTGATATTGCTTTTGGTACATTTTTACTTTCGCAGAATAAAGAGACAGCATGCAATGCTGTTCGCACAATGCATTTCTCCGTTTAACTCAGGAAAGACCCAAAAACCAGTCTCCACTGTTCGCGAAGTGGAACACAGATGGCCCACGTACCTACAAGTACTTTTCGGCCTTGCCTGTGAACCTTGAGACAGAGACACATATACATGCAGGAAAGCAATAGCACAGGTTTTGTATTTTTGTATTTTTTATTTTTTTTCATATGTAACATACAGGGCAGTGAATTGCAAGTGCGAAAAACAAACTTTCGTTGCTTATCACAATGGGCAATTCCGTCTATGAAATCCGCCTGCAGGGAATCATGGTAGTTGTATTCGTCAACTTGGACAGGATATTGTTTTGATGAATACAACTACCATGATAATCACATCCATCCCTATCTCTCTCTCAAAATTGAAAACACAATTCAAGCAATTTTTTTTTTTAATTTGAATGCGTAACATCAAACGACAAAATGCAACCCCTGCTTGAATACAGACACAGTCCTCTGGCGGTTAGAGCCGGAAGTCCTGCGATAAGTACTGACCCGGTCAGAATTGGACCACCCTATTCAGTCGACACTCTGGACTCGTGATTCCAGTAGACTGATGCAAGGCACTCATGATACCTAAAGTGCAGTGACAAAAAAGGGACGGGCTTTCAACAACGGGTACGGAATACTTAGTCCTGAACCGACTGCAACTTCACCTCGGGACGAAGAAGTAAACAAGCACCAAGTGAAGCGCGCGAAACTCTCCACCCGGATTGGAATCACGTGCATGCCGTTCCGATTTGAAATTGAAAATTTTATTCCCTAATTTTTATTTTGTTGGGATTTTTTTCTCAGACACGAGTTGTTGAATTGTAGACTTGCTCAGTCAAAGGTCAACTGTTATGGTGTACAAGTTTCCAGCACTTTCCAAGACTTAGATTTTGATGGGTCGATAAAACCACTTTTTACTATACAGTTGATGCTACAATCATGGTATCAAAAAAATGCTCAGTAATTGGTGAACACGTTGTGATTTTCGAAAATTTTCAAAACTTTAAGATATGAACCCCATGAACAGATTTTTGAAAAGTTCGCTAAAAGCTGCGTCTTATCTGCTAATCAAAATTTGATAATATAAAAAAATTTCACCTTGCCGCTTTTGAATCATAAGCCCTTAAAGCTAAAATTATGGGTGTTTTTAGCAGGTCATACTCATTTTGGATTTTGCATGCGGAAAATTGCGAGACAATTATAAACCATGCTTGAATACAGACTGTGCGTGCTGTTTCAGCAGAAGCCCCATTGCGCTCTTGGAGGTTTCCCTGGTCGCAGGCCGTTGATGGCCTTGCTCAGCTCTTCCAGGGTTGAGTCGCTCGTCCACGTCCCCTGAGTTTCAATAGCACTGCACTGCTGTGTCAGAGATGTTACACTTGAGTATAGGTCAGAGCTAGGGCAGTGTTCCACTCACCTGTCGATATAATGCCATCATTCGTAAGGGACTTCAGCTGCGCTTTTTTCTTCTGCCCTGCATGTACCGACAACGTTATAAATGTCATGTTAAACACATCATGAGACCCTGCTTGTGTCAACTATGGTTTGCATGGCTTGGCACCAACGCAGCCAGAAATATATTATTACGTTAAAAGAGCTATTTTCAAATCCTACAGGAAAATTGGTAGTCAATCAATAAATTTACTGCTGTAATGAGAGACATGAGAGTTACTAATGAAAGAAGCTACATCATAAGACATCTCCCCCGTGACAGGACTAATGAAGCCCGAGCTAATAAATGTTGCGGTCCTTGACTCGGGTAGATTTTGAAAAAATAAACTGGTCTGCTTATACCTGCTTACATACACACTTGCTTTATTCGTCCCTACTGGGCTTTTTAGAATATTCGTGGCGGATCCATGCAGTTTGCGTAAAAATATTTTCGCGTCCTGTTTACGAAGGAGAATTCTTGGTGGCTCAACCTTTTTTCAGGATCAAGATCAGAATTTATGGTTAAGGTGCCCTCGTCTCGCAAGACAGCGATATTGTACAGGCTTTCAATAAGTATTTAAATTTATCCGTCCACCAAAGTTATTACATAGTTTTTTCTCAACAGTGTTGTTTCTAATTTCTACTTTGAGATAAGCCGCCGTTCTGTCGAAATACTCGGGATATTTCCTTTTTTGCACTTGCAAATGACTATCTTTCAGTATGATCACTGACAGAGTCAGGTCCTTTTTAAATAGTTTATTTCTCGCGAACAAAAATCAAATGCACAACGAAAAGACCTGCCACTGCATATTAATAAACTGCCGTAAACATGACTTATAAGAGTTTTACCACAAGATCAGTTCCTTCGCAAGTAAGAGTTTTTCGTACAAACGAAATCATCACCCCACTGCGAATGACACCCACTGCTTCATGAAAATACTCAAAAATCAGAATACAGTTAATGATCTGCCCATCAAACTTCCATGTCGCTAAGACATGCGCATTGTTGTGACACAGCCACTTACAAAAATTCATTTTACACCTACGTAATCCATCTTAACATCAACTGAAAAAACACGGATGGAGTGTTGATGTTACTGTACAAATGATAAATATTTAAAATTCAATGGAAAAATGGTAAAAGTATAATTTTGTCTCCCTGAATGTGTTTTGGACATCAGCAATGGACTAAATAAGTGATAACTGGCCTTGGCGAAAACAGGTCAATTCCAATGATGTAACAGCATTTAAGAAAAGTAGTATTTCTCTTGGAAAGCAATCATGTTTGTTGTTATTGTCGGTGAAATTTAAAGTCCCAAACAAATGTGTGCTACCATTAACTTCTAAATGGAGTAAAACAATTATTTAAAAAGTGAAGTACCTTTTGCATTCGGCGTAATTTAGCACACGTGCATGATTTTACGTTAATTACAATTAACAGCACCTTTATTGTAATTAACGTACTGTAGGTAAGTTTATTGTAAGAATTGTATTGTAAGTAATTCATTGTAATTATATATTGTAAGTGAGCTTTTTTCAAATGAAAAAAAAAAAGGAAAATTACCAAAAAAAAAGATTTTACTTTTGCACCAGACAACGAAAATGAGGCGATCTAAAAAAAAAAAAACAGACATTTGTCGCTGGCTTGTCATATCTAACAAGTAACAAGCTCACCTCGGGAAAGAAAGTTGACATCAACAAAAGTGTTCAGAATATTTTTCTTTCATAATTAGATAAACCAAGGCAATCGTACCATACATGATTATAAAAAAAATTGTGATTATTTAAGCCTCTAAATTATAGCATTACCGTCCAATAATGACTGTCTCTTTCAGCTGAGCAGAGAAGAAAGGGGACCTTAAAAAGCACAAACGGCTTCTCGTCAACTGTTGACTTAGCTGGCTGCATGGTTCACAATTATTTTAAAAGAAAACAATGAAATAAACGCCAGCGAGAAACAAAAAAAACAAACAAACAAAAAAAAACGATTCGTGTCATTAACATCAACTTTTGCCAACATTAGCTGAGTTTCTGGTATATTACAGAATATTGTTGATTTTTAGAGTATGCGAGAAAATGTTTAGTTGAAAAGAACGATGAAATAAAGCGGAAAAATATGATCCTGATTACGAACTTGAGTCGTGCATGGGTGCAGGTGAATTATCTGTTTTCGATGGAAGCCCATTAGAGGTTTCGTTTCAATCAGCCAATCACTGCATTATCTCTGCTTTCTCTTCATTCTAAAATTAACAATTATCCATGCAAATGTTGTCTAAACTAAAGGGACGAGCGACTTCAGATGGTACATATAACCTAATGGACGTGTAAAATCAACAGCTGAGTACATCGTTTGATTATGAATAAAAATCAAAGATAAATGTGATTCTTTGACTCTTCTAAGAGATAACAATCTATAAAGAAACTTCAGTTTGGAAATTTTGGCTGTTCCGATGACATAAAATCACACCCACATTACATCCAGGTTATCATTCATCACAACCTACTTTACTAAATCCCGGTGTCTTTAAAGACCTTCAAATGTGCACTTAAGGGCAATCCTGGTTCAAGGTTTTTCGGCCTATTAAATTACCAATTACCAAAATAATTTTTATTCTACTACATATTTTTATCACTAGCTCGGATAAGGTGTTTTCTTAAAACCGTAAATAATTTTTCACCTGGTTTTCCAAGCCTTGGTTTCTTTTTTTTTTAAATAGAAATGCAAGATTTCAATGTAATGTATAGAGTTTCAACCTACTTCGATGGCTGGTGATGCATTGTTTAAGAAGTGCACACTAAGAATACCAAACTCAATGACACAATGCAGTTTTAAAAGTCTGTAAATTACCAACGTCAAGTTTGTTAGCATCTCATGTACTTTCGTGCTTTATTCGACTCGTTGTCTCGAATTTGTTTTCAAACGCACGAAAACTGTCATAATTATAAAATGTTTGAGTTTATTAATAAGTAAATTCATGAATATTTTCTCGACGCACATAAAAAGTATTAAGTGAATCTGATTTCGTTGATTTCTATTTCCTAAACTATAAAAATTTGTGGTAGATACACAGAACTGAATATTACTGCATACTAAAGACCAAGCTGAAATCATTCAAATAGTTAGTAGTTGTTTTGGCTATCTTTTGTTCCATTATTAGTCAATAACTATCATTTTTCTTCGTGACGGTGGGGTGTTGTGATAACAGTTTTATAAGAGAGCCATTTTTCCCGCAAAAAGGCAAAAAAAAAAAAAAAAGAACTAAAACTTCGAGAGAAGACAGAAATCGAAAAAAGTAAAGATGTTCGGTCTTTCATTTTTGTAAAAAATGCAAAATTAATTCGAGTAGCTGTATTTTGTTTCAGGTAAAGCAAGCGGAACATTGTTTGAAATGCTGTCGGAGTGTTCCTTTCAACTTTCTGTTTGCGGGTTTTCAGGCGTAAATTGCAATTTACCATGACAAAACTTCAAGCCATGTGTCAAAAATATATTGTATGTGCAAATCTTTAAAGTCTCTTGAAAATCATCAGCGAATGTTTCATCATCCTTTCTATTATTTTTTCTTCCGCTTAGGTTATCACCTACTCGTCAGCAACCAAAACTATATTTCTTCCATATAAAAAATAAACTTGCCATTTAGCAATGCGATATCGTGTACATGTCCTACAATGCCTTAACACTGAGGAGAGTAGAGTTTCCCTATTGAGGAATATAACACTGCCACATTAACCCGTGATATCGGCATACATGTCGAGGGCATGTCCAGTTGAATAAACATCCTTAAATGCAAAAAGTTTCTTGTTGAATTTTACGCCATGTCATACAGCAAATGCGAATAGTGATGAGTCGTTTAATCGACCAGGGCAGTCCATTAGGCCGCCCTCCTTTAAATTAAGCTGTCAAAAATGCTTGGCGATAATTGTTGAAAAACAAATTTTGGGGCCGATAAACGGAATAAACCACTATATTTAGTCCGATTTCCCAGCAAGACCGAAAGGCGAAACTGTAAAATACCCAAGAAATAAATAAAAGATGGATTTTAATAATGGAAATGTCACATGTCACGTCATTTTTACCCATATTTCGGTTGCCGCAAAGTTTGCTTAGAAATCGGACTATTTGGTATAATACTCAATAAAACGGGAACAACGAGATCAGTTTCTTTTTGAAAGAACCGCGTTTCATTTTAGCGAGCTTGAAATTCGCAAAAGGTTCCGCTAACGAAAAAGACGAATTTGTACATTGCAAACATTCAATCTATAACGGGCGATAAAGGCATGTTACCTGCCGCTGCCTAATTTATAAGAAAATGATTAAATGAACTTTTACGTGAAACATTCGATTTACATTCTCCGCTTTATTAACAAACTGCAACTGAACCAACGAAAAGGTAAGGAAATTGATTCAGTTCGCTTCCAGCAAAACTTTGCGGTATCTTTAGGGTGATCCAAGAGAGGCAGGAAACCAATACAGAGAACAATTTCTTTTCGCTGCTGAATTTGAAACTGAAATTAAACTATCATAGGCCCTTGTCAGCATACATGGTTTATATTTAAATGCGTGCAAATAGATAGATCTTCCTACGCGAGCAAAGGGGGCGGATAAATCAAAACAGTTGAACGCCGACAAAACTTTACTAAATCTCTAATCACTGTTTCATGGCCACATACAGTGCCTGGGGATTCATAATCATAAATTGCTGGATGAAAATAATATAGGTACCTTTGCATACGACTGTTTCGTCTTTTGAAATTATATTTGCTTAAACTGTTTGCATAAGATGTAAAATGAGAGGGCAGTGTCACTCGCAAGGCCAGCTGTCCTGTGCAATAATTGAGGCTCTACTATAGGACTTAAGCAAGCATGCTTTTGACGTAAATCACAAAATTAAACTTGTTTGCTTCTTCAACTACGTCTTCCCTTAGATTACAGCTTTGAGTACTTTGACCCAAGGAAGAACAGTTTTTATATTATACCACAACAGCTTGCAAATTCAGCCCGTAAAGTGGGCTCGCGCGCAAACAACCACTTCTTTTGACTCTTTTAAACTCGGGAAAATGTTTACGCTTTAAGTTTGAAGATGTCTTGTGTGACGATGTTTTTGACGAGATAACATTTATTTTAAAAAATTCAAAACAGCAACTTCCTGTACAGGAGTCGAATACATTTGTTGGATTTGCATTTTCGCGTTAAAAGAACACGACCTGACATCTGTTTTATATTTCACATTTATTACTTGTGTTTTGTTATCGCCGTGAATTTTGATAATTCCAGCGGAAAAGAAAACCTCTCTTTCTTTATCTCATCGTTAATGAAAGCACAATGGTTATCTTTTGCTTTAGACTAGCCCGACGAAACTGAAAAAAAAGCGGTTTACTGCCATTTCCTGTGGACAGAAACATAGCTTCTATTGAATCAGCTTTCTACATTGAAACTGACATTATGCTGCTATTTTGGATTCCGTTTCCCAGGTCCACGAGGAGAAGAAATGGAAAGAATAGTCGTCATGCCATAAATAACAGACGAAAACTGAATACAGCGCTTTGTCAGGCAAATAAATATCTCTTCTACGTTGGAAGTTGTCCAATTCCGCCGATTGTCTTTCACAATCTTCGAATTGCGAAAAGCTAGCGTGGTTGTTGACAATAAAAAGGGAAAGCACAACTTTTCCTGTCGAAACAATTCTGCCCTTTTGCAAGGATAATCAGTTGGAACAAACTAGAACTGAATAATTTTTTTTTTTCTCAGAAGGTTTCAATTTAAATTTCTTGTATAATCAAGTTAAATATGCCGAAGTCAGTTTAAAGTGCCGGGGCAATATACTAGTTTCGCACGTTTTCGCGAGGTGGATAACAATAACAATAAATGATTGGATCACGTTGCTAAGATGCCGTTATCGTTCACCCAGGCTACCAGCCTAATATCATTCGACAAAACCTCTTTCCTCAATATCTCGAGGAAATGCGTAATTACGGTTTTACAAGCAAGGGTTTTCGCTGGTTTCTATGTTACAATATGCTCTCATATTCATCGATTTGCAAATGCTAATGAAAAAGTAACCCATTGATTATTCAACAAGCTTAACAAAGATCAAAGAAAATTTACTGTTCAAAGTTTTCTCAGTACACAGGGTTGTTCTCAAAGGGGCAATGGCCATCGGCAAGTAAAAAGGAATCGTTAAATTGAATTTATTTTTTCGCCAATAATTGTATCGGCGTCAGAAAACCTCAAAATTCGCTAATCATATCAACATTACGTCTGGCAAGGCCGCGCTCATTTGACAGTCGAATAAATTGAAGCAATGGCACCACTTGTAATGTACATGTCTTTTTTCTGGCTTAAAAAATATTTTGCCGATACTTAGCGTCAGATGGCACGTAAAAATAGTAGTTCTGAAAATCGTGAACTGTTTTCTCACGGTTGTCTCCTTCGCGAGAGCGCGCCAAAACCGCCTTCACTCGCTCGATAACAGGTGGTTGAGAATAAGGAGAAAATTTTCATCCACGCTTGCTGTATCGATGTTCTTTTCTTCGACGCTGGTGGATTTATCCTTCTCATTCATTATTTATGAATATAGGCTCGAGACAACTTATCCATTAGTTTATTTTTGTTATCCAGTCATCTTCAGGCAAAAAGCACGCGCATCGCCAGAAAGACAAACTTGCTAAACGAACTTTGCATAAAGTTATTTTTTTCCTCAGAATTTGCTATCGTTCCGCCGCTAAACAAACGCTTCGTTTAGCTCTAGCGATTTCTTATATTTCAGTTTATACAGATGTATAAATCAATCAGAATGCACATCTATCCTTAATGTTTTTATTTCAATAAATGGTTTATTTCCTAAGGAATATCAAAATTAACATGTATCGCAGAGTTAAAGAAATGTTCAACGCCAACGCTACAAATTTGCTTGAGAGCTTTTTCGGTTAATGACACTTTTGATGTGTCGCCAAAAGAGATCTAGCCGCATTCATTAAAGCAGTTCAGTAGACAAAACGACAAGGTAAAATTGAAATCTTGTTTAATTTTTGACCGTGGAAGCGCCTGAACAAAAACAGTGATCTGGAGGCAATTTATTTAGAGAGTTAGTGTTACTCGCTATAGTGCTTATTTAAGCGACTCTTTTCGCCGCGCGAAATTCAGTCGAGTAGCTCCTACTAGCTTAGATCCGCTGATATGAATCTTTTCTCTATCGAGAATAACTGTCTAATTATACTGAATCCCCTTCTTCGGATGCCGAGTTCGCTTCTTGGATCACTATTTGTGGAGTTGTACCGTTGTAGTATTTGCTCTGGAAAAATGTCACGACAGAAACGTCTTCGTCTCCCGAGGACGATCTGTGAGTGTAGCTGTCCCGTCCGCAGATTGTGCAGACGCGGATAAAAATGTCCTTGAAAGCGGAACGGAAGTCACTGTTAAAGCTCGAGTAGATGATGGGATTGACAGCCGAGTTCAACAGTGGTAAAACATAAACGAATACGATCGCGACAAATTGTGTTGCGGTGGGATGAATTTTATGCAAGCAGAGATCGCAAAACTGAACGACGAACATTATGATGAAGAACGGAAGCCAACACACGATGAAAGTCCCTATAACAATCGCCAGGGTCTTGGTGGCTTTCAGCTCGCGCACGATCGATTTTCGTCGTTTACGTTCGACCCGTCCGATGCTGATGACGCTGGGCCGTGGATCGGGGCTAAAGTCGGCATCAGATGTTTCAGCAGGCTCCATCGAACTCGCTGATTTCAACTGCTGCAGCTTCTTCGCCTGAGTGAAGGCGACTTTGAAGACCATAGAATAGTTGATGACGAGAATGATTAAAGGCAGGAAAAAGCCTGCGGTTATAGCAAACGTGTAATAGTAACGGTCAGTTTTCTTGCATTCTCCACTAGCGCTTGTGGACGCGTCCGCAGACCAGTTCATGAAGGAGAGAGATGCTAACAGTCCGGAATATCCCCAGACGAACGCAATGGCAGCTATTGCTCTAGCCTTCGTCATGATGCTTCTATAGCTCAAAGGGAAGGTCAGAGCGAGGAACCGGTCGATCGAGATAAGACTGAGGTTTGTTATTGAAGCGCAAGAACACAGCAGGTCCACGAAGACCCAAAATTCGCAGATCGTTTCCCCGAGATCCCAGCACAGCGACTTGAGAGTGTGGTGAATGCGAAACGACATTGAAAGCGCGGCGATAAGGAGATCTGATACTGCCAACGAGATGATGAAGTAGTTGGTAATTGTTCGAAGTCGTCTGTAACGAAGAATCGCGCCGATCACAAGGCAATTTCCGCAGACATCGAGAATCAGAATAAAAATGACGAAACTGGCTTGCGAGATCATGTTAGCCAGGCCGAATGTGGTGTTAGCGCCACCTCCACAACTGGAGCCGTTCATGTCGCCACTGGTTTGTTGTGGACTAATATGCTCTGCACGCTTGTACCTCCGTAGTTATCCTGGTGCGCTTTGTAACAACAATAAGAGACAATGCGTAAAAACACGCGTACGAAATGATTGTTGTCGCCAAGTGACGAAAAAAGCGCGTTGGCAGCGCTCTTAAAGACATGTCGAGGGGTGTGACATCTGCCTTGTGATTTGTCTGTTTTCTGAATGTCTATTAATTAGTCCGTATTTTGAATCTTGTATTCAAATCTTTATTTGGCAAGAAGTCCCTCCCTTCCCAATGAAAAAAGCGAGACCTTCGTTAATGAAAAAAAAAGTGTGTTAAAATGCTTTTGAAGTAGTTCAAATAATATGATTCGCCGCAGCTCAAATTTCGGATAACGAGCCGTCGAATGCTTAAGGTGCCATGTATTTTTGCATTTTTCCCCTAAACTAATGATCTTGTCGCTTGAGATAAAGCCTGACCAAAGTGTGTTGTGTTTATTACCTATCGCAATTTTAAATTAGCGAAGACAATGACAGATATTTGTTTGCGATCTGTTAGTGTGCGGAAGACTTTCAGCGAATAGAGGAACGATTTGTTTTCGTCTAAATCTTTCGCCCCGCTGTCTCTGAGGATGAGATAGGAGGAGGAAGAGGAAATGCGTTACAATTTCCAACATTCAGCGCAGCTTGAAACTGAAATATCGAATTCGCGGAAAACAAAACCACGGAGTTGATAATTGTAAAAACTACTGAAAAATATCAAGACGCGCGTGCTTACATCCTTGTACTGTTAGTTGGTTTTCAAGCTCGCAATCTAAAATTATAACGTGTTTTCTAACTGAGGAAGTTGTCGGCTTGTTGTAATATGTACTGTTTATTTTAATACGAATATGGCGTTTCATTACTAACTATATGTTATTCAAATATCGAGCGGAGAAAAGGGGTCAATATTTAGATTCATCGTCGGATCGTTATTTGCTCGGCACGCCGACCCACAACACAAGCTAACAACACGGGGAAAGCTAGAAAAACTTCCTTGAACCTTTCTTCACTTATTTACATAGTGCCGCGATCTGATTTAATTAATGCTGGACGGCAAAAATTCAGTATACATGGCGGACATTCCGCGATATTGGCTTTCGATCGCAAATAAATATAATCTTGCATATACTTCCTCTATTTCGCAAATAATTTACAATTATTTTTCTGGTCCTCGTAACTACGCTAAAGTTGCGTATTTCAACGAACGAAAATTAACTCAGTCGTTCTTACCTCAGCTAAAAGCTTGCCGTCGATTTCCTAATTTGTTTGTTGTTTTTGTCCCTTTTAAAAGGCGGGTATTTCTGTTTACTTTAGCTGGTATACTGGCATAAACTGGATTAAATATGAGTTGTAAAATTAAAAATGTGGGGATTATTCAATTTTACTCCAATCTGAACGGGGACAGTGTTTAAGAGACTTCTTGAAAGCAAGGACCACGAGACAGTTTTAAATAAGAGGACGATCGCACTGGGTTTTCATATGGGAATTAGGCAAAAAATAGGTCAAGAAAAAGATCAAAATTAAGATTTTTACTCCCATTGGTTATAATTCAGTTAACGACCTTCGCTTCATAAAAAGAGAATTAGGATCAAAATACCTTGATCATATTCGTGTAAATTTAAAAACCACCACGATCATTATTTTCAAAACGCCAGAAACGTGGAAAACAACCTCGCTACTTGCAGCGTCAAGTGAGGACCCCGAGAAATCAGTCGACGGCATGATCACTTCAGTCGACCCAAAACACTTTTTTTCGTTTTTCTCAAGCACGTAATTGCTCCTCGAAATACAACTGAAAAACCACCTGTTTTGCTCGTGTTTTGGGAAATGATTGAAGAACAAATCGACCACTTTGTTTCCAAGTGGGAGGCACGCGCAAATATTCTGCCACACTTTAATTGTGCTGAGAACAACTGGATAATTTTTCACAACCAGTCGGGTGTTTATGCCATCCCCTACAAAATTTCGCGATCAGTCGCCACGTCGCGTGTATGTGTTTATTTCTTCAAGAGCACTGCGACTAGATATCCAGACGGAACAAGAGCTGGCGCCTTTGTTATTAGACACCTGCCAATTTGGGGATGCGGCTTTTTCGGCGGTGAACAGCAAACAACTTCAAATAAAACTCAGAGAAAACATAATTAAGCTCTCTTTGGTGTTCTTAAGGAGCGAAAATTTAACCTTCTTATAATACCTTCCCTTCTAGTCAAAATGTGTGTTTGGATAAATTGTAACATATATGCTTGGTTTCGATTGCATGAGATACGCAGTAGGGATTTGCCGAGAAAATTCACAACCGAATCCTAGAATTGGCCTTAATTATTTCTAGGTTTGCGTGCCGCGCAATATAATCTATACATATTCACGCTGCCTCGCATAGCGGGAAACATGTTATGGTTACGAATTTTACTTCAAACTTCAATGATTTGAAAATTTGTAACAAATAGTGTATCCACACAACTTATGTCAGTGGGAAATAAGTAAATGCTGCGAGTAAAGCAACGATTTTTTGGAAGCAATGTAAGGTTTTCACTAACGGTATAACTCGAAAGCTAAAAAATACATTAGTTAGGAGCACTGGCTGAAAACTTAAAAAAGCGCCACTGAATAAACTGGTTTATTCATCTATAGATTGCAAGGAAGGGCTCCGTGAAACCAGAGACGTAAAGATACTTGTTCTGAAATAAGCCTAGTAAAAAACAAATTTAACCATTTGATTTTAACGGAATAAAAAATACAACGAAGAATGGGCTTACACAATATGTATGCAGTCAGTATAGAAAATGAAACACACAAAATTAACCATACTACAATAAACATACTAAAATAAATGTAAAATTTGACGCGTCTTTAATTTCTTTTGAATCTTTTGCAGAAAATAACCTGTCTCGTTTGTTAAGAGGAAGGTATATGGGAATCAAGTGTTGTCGATTCCAACAACACTGTAGTTCAGTTTTAATTTCTTTAATATTGTGATTTAGAACTCGTCAAAAGAGAGAAGTTAGGATAAGCTGTAGCTATTAGGTCACGGGTTTTTCGTTAAGTTGCGGTAAAACTATTTGCGCGTTTACACGCTCACTCATCAGCTATTTGCAGTTGTATGTACAAGAAATTACCACAAAAAAGTCTTTTCCCTTAGAACTTGGTGCATCAATATACCATAGTTGTGACTAGGGCACATCTTTAGTATTTATGTCAAACAAATCGAGTAAGCACAACGCCATTTATTCAAAACCAACCATAGCAGGTGGTCAGTTGCCTAATAAGACAAGATATACGCATGTGTTTGAGTGTCGCCAAAACAATGCACCGTACAAGACAGAAATAGAGCGGTAAAGTTGTGGATATGACCAACTAACAACTAGAATTCAGTTATACTGTAGTATACTAATGTAAATACTGCAATCTGGTTGGCTGAAAAAAGAAAAAAAGAAAAAGAATCTGATTGGCTGAGCCACGCTATCAGTACGGTGGCCCATAGGGGCAAAACACAACTCAATTTCTCTTCTGAAAAGCAACAATCTTTTAGAGAACACAACAATCTTTTAGAGAACACAACAATCTTTTAGAGAACACAACAATCTTTTCAAGAACACCACAATCTTTTTCAGAACACAACGAAATTTCCTGATACACAACAATCTTTTTTGAAACACAATAAAATTTTCTGATACACAAACGCAAACTAAAACACAACAAAATTAATTGAAACACAACAAAATTTCAAAGTACTGGTAACTAACCCTGATGCTGAAAGCGACCGGAACCTGAGACTTGCTCTGGTCAACGTCACTGAAAGGTGCCATTTTTGTGCCGTTCATGTGGTGGATTTGATCTGAAATGGCTTCTTCAGGTTCAATAAGCTATAATCCAGAGGAGGAAAGCATAATTTCATATTACTTTTCAAGATATACGTATGAAGTCATCACTGATTTTTTAGCTAAGTTTCATGGCATTACGATGTGTGTACGAACATTGAAAAATAGGTTGAAGCAATTGAACTTAAGGAGAAGATTGCCATCTTTTGATATGGATGTTGTACGGGAACAAATCATGAATGAGCTTAGTGGCCCAGGCTGCCAAGGTGGATATAGAAGTATGTGGCATACCCTACGACTAAAAAATATTCAAGTTCCTAGACATGTTGTAGCTGACCTTACGAGGGAAATGGATCTAGAAGGATGTGAGCAGAGAAGGGCAAAAAGCCTTAAAAGAAGAAGTTACTTCTCATCTGGTCCAAACTACACATGGCACGTCGACGGATACGACAAATTAAAACCTTATGGATTTCCAATACATGGGTGTATCGATGACTGGAGCCGAAAAATAGTGTGGCTAGCAGTCACAAAGTCAAACAACCATCCAGAAATTATTGCCAATTTCTATTTGAACTGTGTGGCAGAGCTAGGAGGCTGTCCAGTGAAACTGAGGACTGACTGTGGAACAGAAAATGGCTTGATGGCAGCGAAGCAATGTACATTTCAAGAAGATGCAGAAGAGCACAAGTATGGGTCATCTCCGTCGAACCAAAGGATTGAGGGCTGGTGGGCGTTTTACAGAAGAAACAGGTCTGGTTGGTGGATTAACTTCTTTAAAAGCCTTATGGAACAGGAAATCATTAACCCTGGAGATGAGATTCAAATGGCATGCCTCTGGTTCTGTTTTGCTCAGTTACTTCAAGATGACCTAGACAAAGTTAAACACTGGAACACACATTTAATAAGGGGCTCTAGGCATGACACTATCAGTGGGAGACCGGATGAACTATTCTTTCTCCCAGAACTTCATGGAGGAGTAGATGGTCTACTTCACCCGATATTGGATGACGAGATCCAATCTATGAGGGAGAACCTGACCTATGAAGAGGAGGAGAGCATCTACCAAGGGTACTTTGAATATGTACTGGAAAACACCGAGTTGCAGCTGCCCAACAGTATTGAAGAGGGACTCTCTCTGTATAAAGACCTCCTTGAAATTGCTAACATAGATGATGTTTAATGAAGAAGAAAGAGCTGTGCAATATCAGTAGGGGCAGGTTCATACATAAGTGTTCACTTTGATACAGATCCATTACACCCATGACTGATTTATACCTTGTATTTTCCATTTCAGTACTGTGCAAGTAAAACTTAAAAGGTAGCCATCAGACTCAACGTTAAAATATTTTCATATAATTATTCATCATCAGTGGTTACAAGTACATATCAAAAAGCAGTTGTCTTTTGACAGCAAGTGAAAGTACTCATAGGAACAAAAACGTGATCAGTAAATTTCAACTGGACAATGTCATCAAGATTTAAGTTAATAAACAACTCGGTAATTTGCTTTCTTTCTTTGATTACTAAAGCAATGATATCCACCAATAACGTAAGAACCAAAACAATACCAACACAGGAGCATTCATTACTTATGACCAGGGTTAGAAGGATTGGCAAAACTCTTACCAGCAGTAATAATTTCTTGGGCACACCAAAAAATACAAACAAACAAATAGACTAACCCCCAACAGGGTTTCTCCCCCTCTAACCACCCCCCCCCCCCCAAAAAAAAAGGAAAAGAAAACACCCCATAATTTTGCAGACTGCCTGGTCATAACAAATGAAACACCCCTTACTGTGGAATGAATTGCAACAATATCATTGTGTGATGATTTATGAAAATGTCAACAATCTTAATCCTTTGAGCCCCAGAATCCACATACAAACAATCCTTGCTGATCTCCTGACACTTTCTTCTAAATGGCTCTTTTGTTCTTGTCATTTCTGAAAGTACGGTCGTAAGAACTTCGTTTCTTCAAGGCTTCGTCAAGTATTGCCTCGGCTGAGGCATGTTTCATGACTTTTAGGGGAAGGGACTTGCCTCTCACGGGCTTGAAAACGCCGCACGATAGAGAACCAATCCCGATGGTTATAGTTACAAATTCGTCCATCTTCGCTTTCTTGGACTTGGAATTGAAGGTGGTTTGCGTCTCTTTCGACTTTTGGGATAAAAATTTCTTGAAAGAGGACACTTGAATAGCTGCAGACGAAGATGAACTTACACCGCACTTTGGGCAAAACTTGTGATCTGCTCTTCTCCAACCACCACAACTGTGACAAAACATGGCGGGCAACAGGATAGAGGACAAGTGCAAAGGGTCCTTGTGACCAGAGCTAGTCCCAGGTTCCGGTCGTTTTCAGCATCAGGGTTAGTTACCAGTACTTTGAAATTTTGTTGTGTTTCAATTAATTTTGTTGTGTTTTAGTTTGCGTTTGTGTATCAGAAAATTTTACTGTGTTTCGAAAAAGATTGTTGTGTATCAGGAAATTTCGTTGTGTTCTGAAAAAAATTGTGGTGTTCTCGAAAAGATTGTTGTGTTCTCTAAAAGATTGTTGTGTTCTCCAAAAGATTGTTGTGTTCTCCAAAAGATTGTTGTGTTTCAGAAGAGAAATTGAGTTGTGTTTTGCCCCTATGGGCCACCGTACTATCAGTCTTATATTTAGTGTGCAGTGGCAAGCGGTCACTTACAACACCAAAAATGATATACAAAGTGGCGACGTTTTCTTGTTTCCCGAAGTATCAGGGCAGAGACATTAATAAATAATTCAATTTCCGAGAAGATAAACATTAAGGAAATTCATCGTTACGTAAGATTAAAATCTCACATTCTTTTCAATTGACATATCAATCCGCTTGTGATATCGCGAAATACGTACTACGTACGTATCTACCAAATAAGTAACTGGAAATCACTATCTGATGGAATTTCATTTAGAATTAATGAACTATAATCTCGATTTCTATTAAGTGATAGTTGATTCAGCCTTCGGCGTCATCAACAATCACCTCATAGGAATCTCAAGCTTACCAAACGTAATTGTGAAAGAGAATTTCAAAGGAAAAGTAAATGACTATAGATAAATAATTGGAACTCATTATGATTACCTGAAGGAATTTCAGTAAGAATCGCATAGCTCAGGGAATTTTCGCCCCCTGATTGGTTAAATTTCACTTGTATAATCCAGCAAATATTTTCTTCGCATGCGATTGGTCTACGTGGCCGAATACATACCCCAACTAATAAAACTTCCCCAGTCTCGCGTTGTGAAATGTTAAACTAAGGACATCACCGACACTATATACGCACGGCCGTGGGTAAATAACATGACGTGTCCCGTTTCCCCGGGGGGGGGGGGTGCTCCTTTATTTGGGCTATATAGGTATGTGCGACCCCAAAGGTTATGGTTTTTCAATAGGGTATCGATTTTGGTCATCTAATGGTCTCAAATAGGTTATGGTTTTTTTCACTCTACTCTTGAATTGGGTATGTTTTTTCAGAAGAAGCTACTTTTTCATCATATCAACAAGACCATCATCAAAAGCCCTTGATAAATTATGTTTAGGGCAACTGTGCCAGTCGCAACGGTCATAAATAAGGTGTTGAATTTTTGGTCAGGCCATAAATAGGGTGGGGTAAAAGCGCAGATTTTGGACATAAATAGGGTAAGGGTTTTGGGAAGCGGGAAGCACACCCCCACCCAATTTTTCAGGGAATAGCCCCCTTTGGGCCCTTGACTTTAACTGCAAAGCTAAGATGTTAACCAAAACGTGACTATTTTGACTTTGTCTCTATACATTTTCATTAATTCGATGAAGAGAATATTTCATTGACAATTTAAGGGACCAGGTGAAGCGTTCTCGCTCAGCTGTCGCTCACCTGGTTGTAGCATGTTTTTAACCAGCCCTTTCCCATTGTTTTCCTTCACCGTGCATTGCGAGAACTTTGTAGTCAATCACAAATAAAACATGTTTTAGCGCCCAAGTTGTTGTCGCTATGTGATATAAAGTTGATTCATACCTTAAGCTGTGCTTAAATCGAGCACGCTAAGCATGAACCAGTTTTTTAATAACGTCTATTTGACTTTGAAAATATGCTGAGATATTTGTCCGCGGGCATTAACTGTTCCGGGAAGCGAACAGTTTTCCGTGAGCGAAGCCAGGGCGAAGCTAAAGGAAATGGCTCGCTAGCTTGCGAACGAAGGCCTGAGACGTATTTCCCGCTATTGTCGGAGGCTAAACTGTTGGCTTCTCGGAGCATCTGAGCATATTGTTTAAGTCAAATGGTGGCTATTGTATCTGTGTTTGAACGTATATAGAAAATGAGTACACCAAAGTATCGATAAGTTTTGCACGTTTCGCCTGTCAAAGAAAGCTCTGTCGAAAACAAAACGATGGCTGAAAGCCGACAATATGAAGAAGAAAAAACCGGCAGCAAAAAACCGACTCATTATCGTTGCTGCTCAATTATATTTCAGTTGAAAATTAGACTTAGCACTACAGCAAACTTGTTACCTTACAACTGGGCCTTGTTCTTTAATACTTCTTTGGGTAACTGGTCGTTTCGCCAACGTGTCAGTTTGCCAATGTTAGGGCTGTAGTCGTAATGATGACAGCCGCGTAACAAGTAAAGTCTGGCTTCATTTGACTAATTGAACGAAGCGTATAATTTTCACTAACGCCACTATTTCGCATCTTCCCGTAAGCCTTTGGTTGTTTATCACATTTTTCCAAAACGAAGACAACTTTAAAGGTGATTATGCGAAGAATTTCTCGGAAGAAAACTCGTCTCGCTTTCCTGACATGCTTCATTCTTCACAAGGTAAACAACGCGCCAACGCGAGCCAAATTTTCCCGCCTTCCTTAGACCACGGGTTCGTTCAGAACAAACTGAAACGTACTCATTATGAAGAATCCATTCGCTCTTGTTGGATAAAACGAGGATACGAGGTTATTATTCGGCAATTAATTACAACAGACTCTGCGTTACGAGCCTCGCTTGCTGTTAAAAAAATATATATTTCACCTCGCATCCAACATGAACTACAGAACAAAATGACGGCATTTTGCCGCAGTCTTTGTTGGCAGCGGAAACATTTCCAACGTTAAAGGCCTGGTAACAAGATTATTTTCAATATGGCGGGCAGAAATGTGTCTTACTTGAAGCCAAAAACGCCTTCTTTTATTGCAAAATTCAAGGAAAAGGTTGGGTATCAAGAATCAGCCACAGTTGAAACAAAATTTGAAGAGGGTGAATCGTCTAAACTAGATGATAGAGAGCATGAAGACGAGAAACCCACGGTAGTATTGGGATGTAATGTTAGTGAAGCCGAGGCTGATGCTTTCATAACACGGTTAAAGGCAGAGGAAGACGCAAACGAAGAAGGTAATTTGTTGAAGACTTCTATGTACTTCATCCTTAAAGTTTTGAGACCTTAGTTATCCAGAGTAATTGTCAAGACGTTCTGTGGGATAATTGTACGTTACAGACCCTTAAGTTTAATGATATATTTGGAAGCGCCAGTATCATCTTAGTGAAAGAAGTCAGGCCGGGCCCCCGGTGTAGAGGGTGGGGGGGGGGGGTGAGTGGTGGAGGCGAACTCTCAGATGAAAAGGTCAGGGGTGCCCATCGGAAAATTTGAGTTAAACCCCTACAGGAGACCATTCTGGGCATGGCTCGAGCTTTATTTGACCTGTAAAAGGTGCCGCTTAAAATGGAAAAGGCATGATTTCCAGCCGCTGTCCAGGAAAAGAGCCCCTACCAGTAGACCAGACTCGAGATACTGGCAGAAATTGAGCCAAAAAACAAAAATAAGAACATTCTCATTATCATTGTTTCTTTGAGTGCACCCCAAAAAGATACTTTGACAGCTGAAAATAGTGGCGTTTCGTCATGAACACCCTTAACCAGAATCCTTGATTTATACCCCTAAGTGAGACGACAAGCATCCCCCAACTTTTCATATGGGAGTTCTCCCCACTGGGGGGTGGGAGGGGGGCTGGCTAGACAACTTGGCCGTGCCATCTTCAGAATAACCGTCAAACCTTTTATTAGCAGTGGACCTTTTAAAACCCACTTTCAGTGTTACGTGCATAGGTGACATCTTTCGACATGTCATCTTTCTATGTAACTTGGCCAATGTCAAAAATGTAAGCACAACTGACTTCTTTATGGTGAAATTTGAATTTTACTGATGAAAGATGGATTTATTTGACATCAAAGTAAGGTTAGCAGTATCAAGAAGTCATTCCAGGAGAAATAAATCAACGGTTTTGAATGTTTACACCTTGCAAATATTAAAAGCGGTATTGGCCCAGTTCTACCAGAAGTCAGTATTGAGAGCAGATCAACCACATTAAAATCGTTTGAATTATCTGATAAACCGGGAAACATGCAAAGTCGGCAATATTCTTCAGCCATTTGAGTTCAGTAAGTATTGTTTATTTGTCATTTCTTCTGCTAATAATTGCAAAAATTCCTAGTTTCATAGTTAAATGGTCTTTCAGCCATTTTCATAGCATGTCAAAAGATAGTCGAATGATGTCGCCTATACACATAGCACTGAAAGTGGGTGTAATATCCAGCAATCAGTTGGCCTTGATCCTGGAAATTTACTTATAAGTGGTTGACTCAGATAAAACAAACAAACAAACAAACAGGACCTGGCCCATTGTCAACTTTTGGCTGACAGAAAACCATTCTCAGTATTTTTCTTGGCATGCCATATAACCTGGCCTACCATAAAATCCCATGTTAAAGCCCCCCCCCCCCCAGTTATAAGCTCCCCCCCCCGATATAAGCCCTTCTATTTGCTAACAAAGATATTCCAGATATAAGCCCGTCTAATGTGTAAGTGCGTTCCTTTTGCCCTTCATCATCATCATCATCATCATCTTTATTTAAAAACATGGTAAATACATCAGGCATTAACAATTTAATAGATAAGCTACAACTTATTATGAAAGACTATGTATACAGATTAATCTTCTATAATTTAAAATATTGCTAGCTATTAAAGAAAAGTAAACTAAATTAAAGCCTGTTTTTCATGAATGCTGTGTCGGAATTAATTAACAATCATTGGAAATTAGTCAGAGATGTTGCTTACCTAGCAGTTGAGGGTAGACTGTTTCAGAGGACTGCACCACTATAGCCAAAGCTATTTTTGTCATGGCTAGTACATGGCAAGGGAATAGCAAGCTTATTATCAGAATTGCGCAAATGGTAAGAAGAAATCACATCACTCCACTGAATGAATTTCGAGGACAAATAATTGGGTGCGAGGCCACTTAAGGACTTATAGACCATCTCAACCTTTAGTTTTTGATGTTGAGTTTCTAAATTGTCCCAGCCTAATTCTTTAAATAGTTAGTTGACGTCAGCATCATAACAGTTACCCCAAACAACAGTACAATAGTCGAAGTGCGATTGAACTAACCCGTGATAGATGTTATGTAGAGTTGCAGGAGGAACACAGTGACTTATTCATTTAATAGATCCAATACCAGAAGAGATTTTTTTAGATATAGCATTGATATGATTACTCCATGTTAAATTTTCGTCAATTAATACACCAAGAGACTTGGTAAAATTGACTCTGTTTAATTGTGTACCATTAATTTCCAAGTCTGGGAGAATGGATAGACTGTTCAATTTATGTCTTGATCCAATTAACATAAATTCAGTTTCTGTCATGTTAAGAGTCAATTTATTGGCAATGAACCAATGGTTTATATTTGACAAGTCCTGTTTTAAAGAAGCCTCAATGGAGCAGATGTCGTTGTCAGCATATGTTAGTTTGACGTTTCTTTACAAACATCAAAATTTTTAATCGAAAGTTATAGGCTAATAGGCTAATAGGGTAATAATGCGGTAATAGCGCTAAATGTAATGGTATGTTAGCTTTAATTTGTTTCTCAGATATGTTTTATCTCGTCGTTCTGAAACTTTTTATTCTACTTATATGCCCCCCCCCCCTCCCCTTCCCAGATGTAAGCCCCCCTGTTTATAAGCCCACCCAAAACCAAATGAAGTTATATAAGCCCAGGGCTTTAACATGGGATTTTACAGTATATGCCCGGCCTATATCAATAATGTAAGCACAACAGATTTCTTTACAGTCCAACATGAATTTAACATCAAACTGAGGTTCCAGAAGTAACAAGAAGTCATTCTGTGAGAGATAAATCAAAGTGCTTTCAATGTTTACACCTTGCAAATCAAGTCGTAGTGGCCCAGTTCAGCTGGAAGTCACTTTTTAGGGCTGATCAACTACACTTTATTTGAATTATCCTGTTAATCAGGAAACACGTAAGGTCCACAATCTTCTTCAGCGAATTGAGTTCAGAAGTTATCATTTATTTGTCATTTCTTCCACTAATAATTGGACAACTTGCCAGTTTCATAGTTTAAAAGGGTCCTCCAGCCAGTTACAACAATCTATGTCAAAAGATGACATGTCAAAGATGATCGCTATTCTCTATTATGCTTATAACACTGAATTGCAGGTGTAATTTTGCTATCTGATTGTTGCATATCAACTCAAGAGCACAATTCATAGTAAGGGCATTCAAACCATGAACACTTGACATTTTTTGTATATTTTTTTTGGTGACCATAGAATTGAGGCTTTTGATATAATGTATAAGACTAGCATTTTTACAGTATAAAAATACAAAATACTCTTGTTAACAAGAAGAACCCTTATTCAATAATTAATAGAAAATGTACTAAAATTGTGTTCACACTTTCAGTGACCTCACTGTACCTTAACTGTACCTTAGACTGGGGTTTCTCTCTGAGTATAAAGGTTGAATACTGTTAGTTGAATCTGAAAGTAAAGGGGGGGAAAATCATGTTGTTTTTCTTTGTGTTTAACAGAGGAGAAGAGAAAAGATGCAGGGAGAAAAGACAGCACTGAAGACGCAGGCAAAATTGTTTTTAAGAAGCCATCTAAGAGGAAATCAGATGACAGTGAAAAGGACTTAAATTCTAACGCAGATGATAGAAAGAAATCCAAACCTACAAGTACTATGAAAAGTGTCAAGAATAAGAGCCTGCTATCATTTGATGAAGAAGAGGATGAAGACTAACAAAACTAAAACGCTGTATAGTAAAAAGGTGAAAATTGCTGATGTAGTAACATTTGACAGTAGCTGCACAAAAAGACAGAGACGATATAAGACTTGCCCAGGGCAAGCAAAATTTGAGTGCTACTTGTCCAAAGGGCAAGCTGGATTTCATGTCTTTTTCAAGCCTTTCAATCAAAAATTATTAGTTAATTATTTTTCCGCCCAATCAGCATTTAACAAGTGCATATGGACTGAACAGAATGCTCTCGTGGTAGGTCTAGTTTCTTAATTTGTGTTGGACATTGCCATGACAGAAAGATGTCATTGTCTCACACACAATACTACATCCCGGTTTACGTGATGTTGTTGCAGGATATTTTTCTTATCAAAGTCCTGTTAGCTAACTTCAATCATAAGTTTGACTGTATTATTCATACACAGTAAACAAAGAGTAACAAAACAGTAACAAAGAGCTTTCGAAATGTAACTGCCGACATCACTCATACAATAGCTTGTGCAACTTTTTCGAGCCATTTGGTTCCACCTTACTATATCAAGTAAAAGATCTTTGCATCTTTACAGGTGTAAAAAATGACACATTTCCTCTAAAACAAGAGAGTTTGTCTTTTGTCTTTTGTCCTAAACAGGGTCTTCAAGTATAGGCCATGGTTCTTACTTTGGTGAGATTACACAAGTTTGCCAAAAAATTGGTCGATATCAAGTCAGTAACATGAAGGCCGATATCAAGTCAGTGACTTGACATGGCAGGAAATACGGAAAGTAAAGGAGACTTGGTTAGTTGGTAATACTAGACTGCACTATAGTATACTGTACAAGGCAGGGAAAAGAGAGAGAGCCTGGCATCGAGTTTGGTTTCATCCCTAATGAGGACAAACCAAGTGCTTTTACTCGCCTTGATGTTAGCTACAAAAGAGAGTGTAACAGCTTCTTGCGAGACTAAAAACTAAGTTTCTGGTAGGATGAAAATTTGGAAAACAATTTAGAGGTTTAATTACTTTAAAACATTTAAAATCAATTGTAGCAAATCACGTGATGTGTTTCTGTCAAACCATCCTCAAGCAAACACTCAGCTACATTGCAATCAAGGGTGCTTTCTTTATATAAGTAAATTGTTTAGTGAAAAAGTATTTTAACATAAAAGATTTCATGTTCACAAAGTTAAAAGCCCTGAGCTCGCTATTTTCGATTTTATTCGCCCTCAGGACAGGTTACTTTCGAAAGTTAAAAGCCCTGAGCTTGCGAGTTTTTATTTTGGTCGCCCTTAGGGGCCGTTACTTTCGAAAGACAGTAAAAACCTGGTAAAGAAAGGCACAAATCTCGGTTACAAAATCAAAACACTTAATATTACAAACCGTACATAGAACTGATAGGATCTCAAAGAAAGGAACCAAATCATTGTTGTTCTGTCTTCAACGAAAAAAAAATGAAAGCATTTTAAAAATGAAAGCTCGGCCCAGTCTGTTCACAGACACTCTATTTTGCTTTGAGTTCGTCGAGGTCGTAAGTAAAAGTATTAACCGCAGGAATCTGCATTAAAAGCCCGAACGCAAGGAGGTGCCCCTGGGGAAAGAAAACAATAGAGGGTCTGTGGACTTCTTTTGAGAAACTGAATTCCTCGTTTCTCCAGAAACGGAAAATTCCCATTGGCATTATGGAAATTAACATGCCATCAGCTTATCAAAGATCCATCACGCTCTCGAAGAAAAATAACTCGTAGCAATAGAAATAAACGCTGTGGACAGACTAAGCTTGGCTTTAATCGGGGCTTTTTTAAAAGATTATTTCTACCTTTCCTTCTGGTAAGGTTATTATTTCTTTATAATATTAAGCTGAAAACCTGGTTTACATCATTTTGAAATGAATAAAGTCCCCTTTCATTGTCCGATTTTATTGCAAAAAAAGTCACGCCCTTATGCTTCCACGACGGCACTGGAATCTCATGTAAAAGGAATTTTACAAGTTTGTTGATTAACGTTAGCTTCCGCAAAGAGCTCATGTACAACCGATAAAAGATTGCCACTGAGAAAAACTGCTATTGGCACTGCGTTCACAATGGCGACTAAGATATGCCTCTTCCACTGTCTTCGCCAAACGGCCATGACAGACATATTCTGATAGCGAGTCTCTATCGCAAGAGACGCGCTGTTGAAAAACCACTCAATTAAAAGCGGGACTGAAGTATGAATAGCAAAAGAATGCACCAAGTTTACGAATGAACTGTTCTCGAGATAAGTCCATTGATACAGGTATAAAACACCGTTAACAGATATTATAGCCGCGGACTCGGACAACATGCTCAGAATAGCGATATCAGCCATTAGTCTCTCACGGCGAGGAGTACGAAAACTTCCCCAAGGAGCTGACTTCCTATGCCAAAGCAGATGACAAATGTGATCTATCACAACCATGGTACTACGTTCTATGACCTCTGCAGCGCCGTGAATTATTCCAAGAACAACGATTGAATGCAAACTTCCAAGATCCGCTTGTAAAACTCGAAAAACAACCGCTGACCCATAATATAGCGGTGCCAATAAGACATAGGAATAACCAGGATGAGTAATGTTTCATAACCGCTGAGCGCAAATTCGCGACGCTAGTTTAAGCAAAACTCCTGTTAGAGGCGCAAACAGAGCGATAATAAGTTTACCTTCTTTGCTTCGTTTGATATACGCTGGATAAATAAAATGAGTGAAAATAAGGGTTAGAATGAATGTTAGATAACCTGACGCTGACAATTGGAGGAACAAAAATATTTTCCGTTTTACTAACCGTGTACAGAATTGTTTTGTTAAAATATAGACTTGAAAACCGAAGCTGGCAAGAAAGAGAACGTTTGTTGGAATCTTTTGCAATACGGAAAGTTTGGAGTAAGATATCCCCAGGGCCTGAACCGTTACACGATATCCTGCGTCTAAACAGTAGAAAAGGCAGTAAGAAAGAAACAGCTTCATCTTCAGCCCTTTCAACTGATACATGCGAAAAAGGAGCAGCGCAGTCGCAAAGAACCAGTTGTAGAGAACAATGTAAGCTATTACAGTCGAGAGAGTTCTCATCCACTGCACTCGCTCTGGGATTAATGTCCGGTTTGGCGGAGAAAATTCGCAAAGGTTGACAGTTTTATAACATAGGTAGGAGACCAGCATGTATATTGTGCCTGTAATGATAGCAGACAGCAGTGAAATCAAACCTCCAAAGTACATTGATTTGCAAACTGTGCAGCAAACGGAAGGTCGAAGTCGCTTCCAAGCTGTTCCTCGATCAACTTCCTCACGGTCTGCCGTTGCTTCGTTCTCCACTACTGAACACGCATTTGTAACCCGCACATCAAGACTGCTTGCCGCTAAATAACATGTGTTAGTGATTTCTCTGTCGCTGTATTCCTTGTAAATAAACTCATCAACAGGGTGATGATACCACTCTAGACCCGTGCTCTCTAAAGGGCTGTATCCAAAAGATTCAGCCGTATATTCGGGCTCTTCTGGATTATAATGGTCTGTCACACTTCGCGTAAAACTGAACATAACATGTCCAAGAACCTCGAGAAAAGTACGGCTAGCCATTTCACTTGCTCTTCAAATGAATCCAACAACTGTATTCAGCAGTGATTTAAAGAACGTCAGTAGAGACTGCTGGCAACTGAAATCTCGTCACAGATGGGAAAAATGAAAACACCTCCTTGTTTCGGAGAATTTATTCGTAACCGGACCACCTCGAGCGTATAGGAACCATTAGAAACCAAAATATCTCGTTAAGTAATCGACTTACTGACTGCTAGGGATATATTGTCTTACCTATTTAGAAACTATGTTATCACAATGTTCTTCAGAAATAGATAAGACTGATTTCAGTAAAACTCGACTCGCAAAATAATTCACATCAAGGGCATTTTGAATCTTCACTTCTCTTTCGAGTTTAATTGGGTTTGGTTCCTATTGTTTTGTCGACGTCAAAACCGAAAGGTTTAACTGAAGTTTCTAGCCATTGAAAGCTTTCTGAAAAGTCATCGCACAACAAAGTTATTAGCTGTCAACCAGTCACTGTATTAGCCAATCAGAAATCGAAACAAAAAATCTCGTCATGTTTGAAATGGGAAACAATGTGGATGGTATCCTGTGGATACACTTTGTATTTGTTCAGCTCTGTAAATTTGTGGTTTCTAAGGGCCGATTTACACGGTACGACTTTGACGCATGCGACAAGCTTACGACAGGCCTACGACATGACTTAGGACCATTTACATGCGCACGACATTATCAATTACAAAATTAAATATGCAAAAGTTTGCACCGGGATATACGGAGCGAAAGTTCTAACAAACGGTGAACAAATATTTGAGCTGTCCTGCGCTTTGAAAAAACTCTCTAACGAGATGTTTTTCGCTTTAATCCGTTCAGTACTTTTCGAGAAAAGACTTCATGTGAATCAGTCGACAACAACTTCGTCCGCCATTTTGACGAAAGAAAACTTCTCCTTCGTCCCCTACTCAGTAGAAATTTGTCGCAACACGTGATTTTCTATCGATTTCGGCTACGATTGTCGCAGCGTTTTAAAACATGTTTTAAAATCCTACCACAATTTTTTTGACGTACACAACAGTCGTAAGCGAGTTGTAGGTTTGATTTTTTCGAGACAATTCATGTCGTAGGTCTGTCGTAAACTTGTCGCATGCGACAAAGTCGTACCATGTGAATCGGCCCCGTAACAGAACCATAATCACGGCACTACAAGTCCTGGTTGATCATTTATGATCAAGTTTTTTGTTTTCACCCTTGTTTTAGCGATATTCTTGCAAGATTTTACACAGCACACTCAATAAATGTTTACTCTATTCTGAATGGTGGAGAGCAGTACAATTAACGGTGCTTATTTTAAGGTGGCTCAAAACAGTTTCCAGTGCATAGATTCAGATGGGTCGTTATACCCACTCTTTGTCACTTTAGGAGCTTATAATTCAAAAACGGCACGGTGAAATTTTATTATATCATCAAATTTTGATAAGCATGATAAGACACAACTTTTAGCAAAGTTTGACAAATTTCTGTACATAGGGTTCAGAGCCACCTTAAACTTTCAAAACTTTAAGGTGGCTCTGCACTTTATGACCAGATTTTTTTCAAAATTTGCTAAAAGCTGCGTCTTGTCATACTTATCAAAAGTTGATAATATAAAAAAATTTCACCGCGCCGTTTTTGAGTTATAGCCCCTCAAGCTTTAATTAAGGGTGTTTTCAGCGGGTCACACTGTTGCTATAGTAACCTATTGTATCACAAAAATGATAACAACGTGTTTACCAATGATTGGGCAGTTTTTTGATACCATAATTGTAACATCAAGTGATAAAGAGTGGTTATTATTATATGGAGAAGAGTGTTTTACTGGGAACTAAACCACTCGTAGATTCCATACGCCACTTCATCCGGGACCCGAGTGGCGTATTTTCCGTATGTCACCTTTTTGAGTGTCGTATCGTTCAATGACGTCACGATTCCCGCCTTTTGCTTTTGCTGAAAAATAAAAAGTTTTTTAACTTATGGCTGAGCTAAATTAATGGAAGAAATTTTGTAAGGACTGTCACTTTCCAATGCGCTCACTGGTGGTCGCAATAGGCCATTTTACAGTTTGCGCTTTGTTAGCTGGGGCCCGTTTATCGAAAGCCCCGGAACCTTTTCGGGCCCGAAAAGCCATTTTTAGTTAATCGGTATTTAAAGACAGGCAGGTGTATACAACTGAAAGTTCTTGTATGAAGAGAACCTCTGTTCGTATGAAGAACATGTGAATAAAACAGCGCTGAAGTCATAAAGTTTGAGATTTTGCTACGGCTTTTCGGGTGCGAAAACTTTTCGGGACCTTCGAGAAACGGACCCCTGGCCTATGAAAACAAGCGAGGCTGGAGGTGACCTTGCTTTGATACAGACCTCTCTGCTTTTCTCATTTAAATGTCAATTAATTAGCTTAAGAACAACTTGATTTACACAAGAAAAATAGTGAGGTCTGTATCAAAACAAAGTCACCTGCAGCCTCGCTGCCATTCAAAAGCCAGGTCACTAAGCAGAGAACTGTAAAAGAGTCTATTATTACTGATAACAATTTACAATGCAATGTAGAGTTTCTGGACTGATAATGTAATGGGAAAAAGAATGAAAATGCTTTTTCTTTGTATTGTTTTGCCTTTCGTTTTGTTTTTTCTTTTTTCAGGGTACGAATCTAAAAACTTTACAAAAAACTTTTGAGTGAAGTATCGTTTTGGTACGTTTTGTTTCACGGCTTGAGGTTTGAAAACTTAACGAAGACGACTTCAGTTCGCAGTTTTGTTTTCTCATCTCGATCCAGAAAGTTCAACCTCTTTTATCTGAGATGTTAGTCAACTACTTGGCCATAACATAATTCCCCAATTCGCCCCAAGCAAGTTCAATAAATTATTTAATGTAATATAATAGATCTTTGAAAACTCCGCTGCATGATAAATTAATGCGTCTTTGTGATCAACCATCTCAGTGAAAAGTTTGAAGAATTTAGTTTCGTTTAATTTTGTTCTCCATTTCTAAAAATGACAATCTTTAATTATTTCCACATATATCATATCTAAAATCTTATCCATTATTAATTAAACTATCGTTTAATTAGTTTCCAAGATCCTCTCAGTCATTTCTATGTTTTCAGAAAGTCGTAAATGCCCCTCGGTAGTGCCAGCTTCAGACGATGTGTCTAACCCGTAGAATGCCCGACAAATTGTTTTTCACGGGTGGGGGAATCGCTCTTGCAACTCACTCCCCGTTTTCTTTGCTTAATTGCCATTACTGGCTACAAGTCTGACAGATTAGCTAGGTAATTTTCAGGGAGAATGCACAAGTCGTTAAGCAGAGTTTTAAAGAAGATCAGATCGAGTAAGGTAAAGTAAAAAAAAAGGAGAGTAGTTCATGCTTCTGTGTATAGATATAGCATTATTTTTAAACACAGTAAAATTCCTTTACCTAATTACAATCATACATTGATTTCTAACTAACTACCAACCAAAATTACAGTTATAAAAGGAAGCCGGAAAACTAAATAATAAAAAGTTGCTTTTAGAGGACGCTTTGTATAAAATTTACTCAAACGTCTATTAAAAACGACGATGACGTCACGAGAAAAATAGTCAACAGAGTTCCCTTGAGATGTACAATATCCTACAGGACTTGCATATGATTTATTTCAAAGAAAGCAAGCACTTAAACTAGCTTTAAAGTTATGGCGAACCTTCGAAGCTTAAGTGCGTATTGTTTTCTATTATGTTTATACATGAGTGTGATTAAGTGGCATTACTTATTTATAAGGGTTTTTCTACTTATGTCAAATCAGATGTTAGTTTTGTCAAGTAATTTGTTTTTGTATACAAATTCATTTTTCAAAAAATCGCCTCCAGCCCATAGGAAATGAATTTATCAATTTCCGAGTTTCTGTTTTGGTTAGCACTATTTTTTTCCATGATGGGATAAAAAATGTCTTTTGCCAAAACTCTGATCGTCTCGAAAAGTTACATTTTAAAAATTAGACAGTTACTGTATTGATTCAGAAGGAGTCTTAAAGAACGCGCCTAAAAAATAAATCGATTTTTTTAAAATGAAGATCAAGAATCCATGCAAATCTTTCCGTGCGCGATTGTAGTTTTCCGTTAACCGATAGATGCCTAGCTCAATCGGGAACAAACGCCTTGACTAGATGAGTAATGCCGCCGGGACTGATTTCCTGTAGTATTCCTGCACATTATTCGCATCAGTTGACGGCGGAAGTCGAGCCTAATCATCGAGTATATCACTGGATTTGCAGATGAATTTATAATAGTGCAAACTACGACGGCGAAAAACAAGTTGTTGTAAAATTTTTGGCTGGCAATAGCTGGCCAAGATACAACACACAAGCGAAGAACAGCAAGGGGAAGCATGAACAAAGTAAACACCACAACAACTGGAGTTAAAATTCTCTTAGCGCGTATGTTTTGCACGAGACGAATAGCGTGCTTTCTACTTGTGATGGCGCTGCAGTCATTGAGATTCGCTGCTTCGTTTTCTTTTTCATCGCTTTTCATGGTCTTAATAAATTTACTGCTTTCATTAAGCTTTAGTGATATAGCTAGGAATGTCCAAGATATAACAACAAGTGGAAGTATGTACGACAGCAAAGTGAGACAAGCGACGTAAACTCGCGCTAACACAAGGTCCTTATCCCAAGCAGGCCACACTGGGCCACAGAATGTTCCTCCGCCGGGCACCTTTTGGTAATCAACAATAAAATACAGTGGAAAAGCAAACATCACAAACGACACCATCCATGTACAAGTAGCAACGATCCCAGCTCTCTTTAAGGAAGCCCGCTTCTTCGCATCGTGTAATTTTGGATTTCTGGCCGCTATTTTCCGATATCGCTCTATAGCAGTAATTGCTATAAACCACACGGAAGCACCGTGGAATATCTCGGTAAAAGGTTGAAGATAAAGGCAAACAAACTTGCCAAAAGGCCAGCCAAAGGGAGCTCTCTCCCGTGCAGCCCCCATTGGAAATGTAAACAGCAAATAGCCCAGATCCGCTATCGCCAAGTTTATCAAAAAGAAGTCAGTAATACGAGTTTTCTTTCCCCTGAGTTTTGTTAAGATTACAATCACTAGAAGGTTGCCGATTACTCCGAACAGAGCACACGTGGTATAAATTGATAGTTTTGCCGCTTCAACGGGTACAGAGTCCTCTGCCAAGTTAGCGCTGCTCGTTGTCTCAGAAACGAGTAAAGTTGAAGAAATCTCCAAGGAGTCATTGCTTGGACGGCAAGTTGAGAGATTTTTGATTTCGTTTTTACAGAGAGCCATCGTGAAAATGACTTCTATTTTATAGTGGCTTGTATATTGTGGTGAAGCGAAGACAAAAGAGTTCACGAAGCCAACTTTCCGGGAAAATCCGACGTAATCCCGCAACCAGCCTCCTGCAGCTTAATGGCGAGGTATTACCTTCAATGCTTTTGACAGATGTTCCAGTTTCAAACTACGTTTTTCAAGATGCTCTGCATTTTCACTACATCTGCTGCGAAATGATTCGAAACTTAATTTGAAATCTTTTGTTTAAGTCCACCATCAAGGCGCCATGACGTCACGTGCAAACTCAAAATTTGAATAACTCAGTACTTTCTGGCATTGTCATTAATTTGAAGAATTGAGAGTTTTGTTGCGCAGTTACCACGGCATGTTATGAGCCAGTAGATCGATGTCGCTGTCTCCATCGATGTCATTTTGCGCGAATTATATACTGCTCAGCCTTTGAACTGAATTTACATGATGTTTATACCATGCTGGGTCCAGGTGTATTAGGACGTTTGTCGGCGTGTCGCAAGAACTTGATTAATCGATGCAGCTAGTTCTTTTGAAATTCTAAGCCTTTACCTGTCTAGGAGCGAATGAATGATGACTGACATGTAGTTACCTCAGTGAAATTGTCAACCGTGAAAGGCATGTCGAAAACAAGTCCTATCTAGCTAAGTCTCAAACGCAGAAATGTTCTGATAGTTTATTTGAACTTCTCGGCTGGTTGTTTTCTTGCTTCGGATGCGCTTCTCAAAGGAATATTAAGCATCTTCTGATTATAACTGGAACGGCCCCCTATAGAAGGCTTGTTTTGTATTTCATGTTATCATGCACAGCAGTATGCTCAGAGAATTGACTAATGTCATTTAACCACCGCTGCGCATGAAGTGAGAAAAAAAGAACAAAAAATAAACAAAAACTGTCCCAATATCAGATGTTTCAGTTTAAAAGAGTTTTACCATGTGGTATAGTTGGATGAGATTAAACAATTTTCAGACGCTAAATCTATTTCAAATACAAGGCCAAACTGATTAGTTCCCCTTCTCAAGCGAATCAGAAAACCTTTTTTGAGGTAGTAGATACCGTTGCGGGTATCTACTACCTTAAGAAGGAAAAAATTAATTAGAATTTTGCGGTATTAAATTTTATATTGTATACTAATGCAAGAGACAATGATCTCATAATAATGATCGTTTTTCTACCCGTAGCAGTTAAAAAAAAAAGAACCGAGACACTAAGTAAAGTTTAATGAAGAATTACAAAGCTAGAGGAACCATTGTGATAAATTTGGTATTTAAATTTTTGCCAGCTGTTTTCTTTTTGTTTGGAAAAGAAAACTTTTTTGTTAAGCATGTGTCCATGGCGAACGATGGCTTGAGAAAGTTATCTATTCAAAGCCAGTGAGAAAACTTTCACGATTTATAGCCATGTGAAGCAGGCACATTGACCTCCTTAGATTTGTAGACCGCAAGCAACGTCTCTAGAACTGGAGGTGTTAGGAGAACTTGCACGTATGGCTTAGAAAGTTGTCCGAATCATGGACACTAAAATTTTAATAGGCAGAGTTATTTCACTGATTAACGATCGAGTAAACATGCCGCCTAGTGATGACAATCGCAAATCGACTCGTCATATCAGTATCGAAAACGTATACACTTTCCATAGTGGTGACATTTGAAAATGGAGCCTTATCCTAATTAGCGTGAACAACGAGGCTTTCAATCTCGTTCCTAGAGCCTTCGTTACCCTTATCCAGCGGAACGGGAAAACTAACTTCGTTTTCCCGTTCCGCTGGACAAGGGTAACGAGGCTCTGGGAACGAGATTGCGAGGCGAGGGTTGCTGGCGTCATTTGCGCATGAGTAAATGACCGGTTGTGGTAATTTCACCTAGCATATCAACGTTTTCGAGCGTTTTAGTGTGGACGGGAAAAGCACTGCGAAAACAGTAGTGTGAACGGGGAACGGTTTCGGCGAAAACGGACCAGTGAGGAAGCGGACTCGGGGAAGCACTTTTAGAAATTAAGTTTTCAAAAGCTTCGCGTGCCAGCTGGCTCTTGCCACGCAAAGAGCCTGCTCACAGACTATCAAAAACTCACCCTTCGGGGTTTCCATAGCGAAATTCCACACAAATGAAGTAAAAATATTCCAGTTGAACTGCGCTTTGAAAATTCTTTCAAAAGCTAAGTCGTTCGATGGGATATGCAAGGAGATGTTCGAGAGAAGAACTTTTAAACGTCTTAAGTGGAATGGTAAGGGGGCCTAAAATATGGCGATGTTCATGAAAAATTCAATTTCTTGGAAATACAAGACTTTTTAGTCTTGTATTTCCAAGAAATCCTCAAGGGTCTTAAAAGACCCTTGAGGACTTGTCAAAAACGTTTTGAAACGATCTTGCCGAATTTTCTTCTAGATGAGTGTGAAATTTAAGGAAAGTACACAGAGGTATAAGTTTTTTCACGTGGCAACAGCCATAGCAACGACTGTTTACCATAAGAACGTGACCAAAAATGTAGATTAGTTTCAACAGATATGAACGAAACTATTTAGAAAAACTTTTAAAGCATGCACAACTCGATAGGTATAATTAGTTCTGAAAATCTTTGCCTCGAATTGCCATCACAGGCTCATTAATTTCCCTTATGAAAAGGAATGTTTCCCACAACTGCGGTAACGTTTTACAAAATAGACCAACCATTGCACCCCTCCCCCGAGATCCAATCTGCACCCTCCCTCGCTATTTGCGGCTTGTTAAATGCTTAATACTTCGTGTAAGAAACTTAAAGTGCATTTTTCTAAAATGTTTTTTTTTGTACCGACTGACTACTGACTACATTTCTACTTTACAAGGTTTTTGAGGCGTGGGTACACATGAATTTAAGTGAAATTTTAGGAAGTTTAAAGAGGGATTAGAAGGATAAAAAGGGGTTTGGAACACCGCCATTGTCCACTGGGTGAGTATAAAATAAGGTTATTTCCAAATAAAGCCTGTAAAGTGCACTGAAAATAAGAGTTAACTGTCAAAACTTAGGTTCATTGCACCGTGCAGAACAAAACAGAAATTTACACGATATGCTTATTTTATTTGACAGTCAAATCTTGTTTTGTAAAAGAGCAGAAAGTGTTGGCGTCAATACTGTAAAACACTACCTCAAAAGTCTGTGGCTGGTTTCCATAGCAACCATTTTGAGTAAAACTCTCAAAATTTAATTTCTCTTCTTGAGTGCAATAGCACATAATTGATCTCTCTTCACCATATTTAAACAAACGTTTTGGTCCCTTAAGCGTTAAGTTTCAAGAGGGTCTCAATGGGATGGCTTCCTTTGACGGTTGACGGTTAAAAATAGCCAAGTGTCCCATCAGGCCAGAGCCTATCCCGGTTTTGTAGCATGAAGGTCTTTTGACGGTTGACGGTTAATTTTTCGGAATGACGTTTATAACATTTATTCAACTTGAAGCAGCTCATTACCGACCCTACCAGGATTACTCAAAATTCTAGAACTCTTATTGATTTATTTTTTACTTCAAAGCCTGAACTTTATGTATCTGGAGTATTACCGATCGGTTTTTCCGATCACTCGGCCATTTTTGGAATTAGGAAACTTCACAGAATTCCGCTTCCACCGCCAAGGATTGTTGAGGCCAGGAATTATAAACATTACGACCTCGCTTTGTTTTGCGAGGATCTAAACAGCATCCCATGGGATATCTTAGAACTTGACCAAATTCCTAATGATGCGTGGCAGTCATTCAAAGACCTATTTCTCACAGCGGCCGATGAACACGCGCCCGTTGTCACGCGCCGTGTCCGCGGAAGATCCGTGCCATGGCTAACGCCAGAAATAAAAAACCTCATGCACCAGCGTGATCATCAACACAAAAAAGCGATGTCAACAAACAAAGAGCTTCACTGGAGCAACTACAAAAGATTACGTAATGCTGTGAACACAAAAATGCTTAAAGAAAAATGTTGTTATTACTCCAGCCAGCTCTCAAATGATCAAAGCTCGAAAGAAATGTGGCGAGCACTAAACAAGATCTTACCTAAACAAAAGAAATCTGCGTCCGGAGGATCAGAAACAATGTCGGCAACGAACTTTAACAAGTTCTTTTCATCAATTGCAAAGAATCTATGCAGCGTCTTCAAAGACCATACCTTGCCAAGAATTTTAGCCCCCAGAGTTAACAATGACTTTACTCTGCAAGAAGTTAGCGCCAGTTTCGTGCGCCATGAGCTGTCAAAGCTAAAATCATCCAAAGCTACCGGGCTTGACAAAATCCCCGCAAAACTCCTCAAAGACGCATCCTCTGTAATAGCCAAGCCAATCACTTATCTCATAAACCTCATAATTTCGTCTGGCGAAATCCCATCTCAGTGGAAGGAGGCTAAAGTAACTCCCATTTTTAAGGCAGGAAAAAAGGATGACGAGAACAACTATCGTCCGATTTCAGTTCTCCCCCTCGTTTCCATGGTCATGGAACGTGCGGTCCAAGTTCAACTGTTAGCGTTTTTTGAGGTTAACAAAGTTCTATCGGTATATCAATCCGGCTTCCGTAAGAAGCATTCTACCGAAACCGCGGTTGTCCACTTGGTTGATCATATATTAGAACACATGGACAAACAACAGTTGACTGACGCTGCCTTTATTGACTTAAAAAAGGCTTTTGATCTTGTTGACCACAAATGTCTCCTTCACAAGCTAGAGCACTATGGAGTTAGAGGGCACAGTCTCGGCTGGTTCAGAAACTATCTCACCACCCGCTCGCAGCGAGTTCAATATGGAAAGGAGTTATCATCCAACCTTCCTCTCGACTTCGGTGTTCCTCAGGGTTCCTTGTTGGGGCCTCTATTATTTGTGATACACATAAACGATTTGCCTCAATGTTTACTGCACTCGTCGATTAGCATGTATGCGGATGACACTGTTATTTATTATTCTGGATCTGAGGTTAGCAACATCAGGGAAAATTTACAAGAAGACCTCAACCGTGTTGAGCAGTGGTTGGTGAACAGGAAGCTAATACTAAACCAGAGCAAAACCAAAGGGTTACTCTTTGGAACAAGACAACTGCTGCAAACCACCTCAGACTTTGTCCTGCAGATTCAAAGCAAGGACATAGAGAGAGTGACGAAGTTCACTTACCTTGGGACTATGCTCGATGAACAGCTTCACTGGAAAGAGCATATAGACACTACTTGTAAAAAAGTTAATAAGCGTCTAGGACTTCTAGCACGCATACGATCTTGCCTCACTCTTAAAGCAGCGAAGTGTGTCTACAATGCCCTTATTGAGCCAATCTTAAGTTATACTGACACTGCTTGGGGTGAACTGTCTGTTGGCTCCAGCAAAAGTCTGCAGCGGTTGCAAAACCGTGCTGCCCGTATCATTCTCAAGCGTGGCTCTTCTAGAGATACTTTTAATGTTTTAGGGTGGACTGACTTAGAAACGAACCGTAAAATCCACAAATGTGTTTTAGTTTTTAAATGTTTACATAACTTAGTTCCTCAGTATTTAAGTAACTATTTCATTAGGAACTACAATGTACATGGTTACAACACTCGAAGGAAGGCTGACCTCCATCTACCCAAACCCAAACTTAGCCTTGGCAAACGTACTTTTAGATTTTCTGGCACAGCCCTTTTTAATTCACTACCTTGTAAAATCCAACAAGCTGTATCACTCTCCTCTTTTAAAAATCTTGTCAAAGCCCATTTTATTTATAGCACCTAATTTATGATATCTATTTTTTTCCCTACCAGTTCATGCTTGTAACTCGTTTCAATTTTTTAAACTCTTTTTATATAACTATTTCAACTACTAGACGTTAGTTTTTTTTTTAACTTTATTTTTATAACTATTTTATACTATTAGACGTTTTATATTTTTAGAAATTGTATTTAACAGGGCCCCTCTGGATACCAGCCACTGTGCTGAATGGGCCACCCTGCATAAATAAAGTTTTACCTACCTACCTAACACCAAATTAAAGCGCAAATTTGGCTGTAATTTTTCATAAAGGTATAAATTTTGCCCATATTTGAATTATCCAATTAATTAGTCCTACAATTTGTCCATAAAAATCGGGTCTTTGGACATCAAATTAGCTCAAAGGTGAGCCTGCTCGCAGGCTAATCGCTCAGCAGATCTTCTCACCGAAGAACCCCCCTTCAGCCTCTGATGAGAAGAATGTGACAAAGCAGCGGGAGGTATCAGAAACGCCATTGAAAAGTCTGAGACATGCTACCAAGTTCTATATGTTTTCACCTCAGAGGAGTCTGGATTCTATCGTAAGCGTGATGTCGCCCTTTCTGTCGTTACCGTATTTTACAAGACATATCATCTTTGAACTCTTCACGCTACACAGACTCGACCTTTGCGACTCTCACTTTTATATGTAAAATTTCTTTCTTTTTAAAAATATTTCCTTCCTAATCAGGACCTCTGAGGGAGCCAATCAGAATGCGCAGAAACTTCGCCAAAAAAAAATATATATTCCGCTCAAGTGCGACCGCGCCTGCTGTATTTATGTTCGCCATCTTGAATGAGTTGCATAAGCCGTGAATGTCAGCACAACGGTTTAGTTGATGCACAGTCTTTGTCGGGTATACTACTAGTACTCTTTATGTTATGAAATTCAGCAGCCCTCATAGAATCAGTTGGTAACAGCAATGGCTTACAGGCTCTGTGCAAGAGGAGTAAATTCTTTGTTGACTAGGGCAACTTTTAGACTTCTGCAGCCCAGGGTCCAGGTAATTGAGCTTATGTTTTTGCGATATCTACGCTCTCATGTTTGGAGTTTTTGTGTTTCAGATAATACGCCCTAACCGTAAACATACCCTAGCCCTGGTGTTGATGTATACCATGCGATAAGTTTGCGTTTTTGACTCAATAAGAGCTGCCTAACCAAGTGTTTTTGTACGTTTTTTATTCTCCTCACACGCAGTTCGTGAAGTACTCCGATGGTGTGCGAGAATTATTGCTGAGTCAGAATGCAAGAAACACTTGGCTGCTGGGAAGAATTCTCCATTTTGATCCTCCAAAGGGTAAAATAAAACTCCTCTTTTCTGGAGATCATGATACTTATATGGCTTTTAAATGATGCTGTGTATGAGGAGTTGTTTTTCAGCGTATGTGACGTAATCGTTAATCAAAACGATGAGCTTACAAGCTTTTGAATGTCCCCCATGCGAATTTGGTAAAAACACGGAGTTAAGTATCATAGAAATGATGCAAGTAGAGACCTTAATTGGTATTTTCTTTAAGAATACGCTGTGCACAGTACACGCATTTACATTTTTTCTTTGTTATATTCACCTGTATACTGTATTGTTTGTAAAAGATCAGAATTTATGTTCCCCTCCATTTAACAATTAGATTATGAGCTCGAGATTTCTATGCGTGATAGTTGACTCAGGTTGCGCCCTCATCAACCATCATGCATAGAAATCGAGAGAGAATATTCTAATTGTGTTAGTATAAATCTACTAGTTGTTCAAAACTTTTTCAAAACCTTCCTCACAGATACTTCGAAAATGCCAAGAAGCAGCCATCATTTTGTTAACAAGGGGCACACTGCTACTCACTATCTATCACAGTATAGATTGTGAGTAACGTAGCCAATCAGAGAATGGCATTCGTGGTAGAACGCTAGTAGATTTATACTAATATGACATGTACACTGTGTATCACTGACAAATTTTCTTTCTTAAAGGCTTTGAAAAATTCTATCCCAATGCATCAAAAAAGAAATCAGATAAAGGTAATTGACTACATACATTAAATGTTATGCTTCTATAGATTAGAGCGCTTGAATGCTGTACATTAGAGGTCTGACTACAAAGCTTGAATAACATTTATACCATGCCATAGAAAATACAGCCAATCAGAATACAGGAAAGCTGTTGTATATTGGGTCATGTTACACCCAACCTTTCCATCGTGTGCTGCACATATGTCACATTGATTGTGTTGGCCTGTAATATGTCTAGTGCATGGTATTAAATAGTTATGCAACACTCTTTCACGGGACTAGGGTGTATACTAAGAAAATACAAGTTACTCGTGGGATACAGTATTCCATGATGTGCCACTCAAAAGTGCTGCATATCTAGTATATAATAATAATAATAATAATAATAATAATAATAATAATAATAATAATAATAATAATGATAATAATATATTTATATATGTACTAATGGATGTTGCTATGCAGCCAATCTTTCTAAATCCCTTAGTCATTGTTTATTGTACATACATGAACCCCACTCTGATCTCTATCCCTATAATTTACAACTCCATTTAATTAAACATTCTCAGATACATTTGTACACTGACCTACTTGTTGTCTTTATGGACTGTAGATCATGAGCATAATAATGATTTTTTTTTTTTAATTCGATTGATTTTGTTTGTTTCTTTATTAAAAGAGTAGCAGATTGTTCTCATAATAGTAATTATGATTGACAGCAGCAAAAAACACAGTTGTTACATAGGTTTTAACTGCAGAGTTTGCATGTTATTATAACTGAGGCACAGTAATGATATGCAGTTGGATGCCGCTAATTCAAACTTGTTTATTTCAAATTCCCCATTATTTCCAACTCAAAACCGTTTCCCTTGGATTTGCCTTTCAGTCATTTATTAGGGGCTATTTCCAACCCCTGCTATTTCGAACTATTGTTCGCTTCCCCTGAGAGCTCGAAATAGTGGGGTTCAAATGTAATAATAGTATATTTAGTCCAGAATTATAAGGGATGTTAGGCATTTTGTCATACATGTACATGTAAGTACATGTGTACAAACTGGTCATTGGTCTTTTCTTTGATTTGACAGCATCAGATTCCAGTAAGAATGAGAACTCGGAAGGCAAAAGAGAATCATCAGGGGGTGGTGATGGTGGGGGAGGAGGTAGTAGTGGCAAACCACCTGGCGATGATTGGTGGAAGAACCTGTTTGACAACCCACAGCAGATTGTCATAGCTGCTGCATTAGCAGGCGCAGCAGCATTGTTTCTCATGTTCTCAGGAATGGAGATGAGAGAGATAAATTGGCAAGAATTTAGAACAAAGTATCTTGAGAGAGGAGAGGTGAAGCTGTAAATTGTGTTTCTAAGTTGTTTAAAGAGGAGAAGTTCTAGGATGGAAGAACAGAATGTGAAATACTAAGTCTAAACGGAACATGATTCAGAAGGGAAGTGCCACTTAAGATCCTTGCCTTTCTCATGCAAGTTCAAACCATCTTCAATCTCGTTCACTTCCATTGCTTAGTTCTGCATATTGTAGATCACCTTTAGATGTTTTAAGTTATAGCTGATGAGCTTCTAGTCGAGAAGTGTCAGGGATGCTTTGAAGGGGTGGGTGAGGGAAAGGAGGAGTCAACATTTTGTTGAAAAATAGGCCGGTCCTTCCCTTTTCTGGTGTGTTCTGTACACTGTATTTTAGAGCTTCCTGCAAATTTCTTGAAAACTGATCAGTTCTTCTAAAGTAAGTTTGGTGCTACAATGTAAGAGTGAATATTTCGCACAATCTTGTGTCGCTGATTTCTTACCCTCAGGTGGAAAAACTTGTTGTTTCAAACCAGACTCTAGTCAAAGTGTTTCTGAAGAATGATCCAAACAAGGTATATATACAGTATCATTAAGATCTGATAGTAATAAATAATAATAATATTTATACTGCTTTTAATGTTAAAATAAATAGACCTTTTAAATTGGAGGTGAAGAGTTGATTGGAAGTGTATGTCATTTGTGTTCACAACTCACTGTCTTTTCTCCTTAATATACAGAGCAATCTTTGCTTCACTATTGGAAGTGTTGAAAGTTTTGAACGGAGCTTGGAGGCTGTTCAGCAGGAGATGAATATTGATCCGGCATTCTGGATTCCTGTTACTTATGTTAAGGAGTCAGATTGGCTGTAAGTTTTAAGTGAAAATATTATATTAAAATATTCAAGTGCATTTTAAAATAGTCATACATCAACCTTAACTGCTGAAGAGTTAACAATGCACTTTACAATGTATTTCATGCTGGCTTTGATGAATACATCCAATGAGAAGGTGGTAAAGTCATGACATGTCTGAATGTCGTGGACATGCAACTTTGAAAGGAATTTTTGAGTCTGGAACTCAATAAGTGTTCTCAGATGAGGATATTAGTATACAAGTATGCTCCATTTTTTTAAAAAGTGTTCACAGCACTGTTATTACTTAAAATTATGGCACTCTATAAAACCAGAGATGATCAATGTACATAATTTGTAGTCTTGATTACCATTATTATTAATGGTTCACAGGAAGGAAGTGATCAAGTTAACTCCAACATTGTTAATCATTGGCTGTATAGTGTACTTCAGCAGAAGGCTTTCCAGTGGAGCTAGAGGACAAGGCGTAAGCTGATTTTGTTTCCAACATATTTGTTCACAAGTGCACATCTCCGTTATGTTCACAATTCTGAAGATAAGCAGACAGTAACAAATGATTAGTCTAAAAGGTATCTGAATCCCTAGGATTTATTTGTAACCCCTCCCCCTCCCCCCCTCCCCCCAAAAAATATATAGAGGATATTACACGGTGACGAGAAGATATGAATTTTATGTTCGAGTGGCAAGAACAATATCTCACGAGTGAGCGAAGCGAACGAGTGAGATATTGTTCTTGCCACGAGAACATAAAATTCATATCTTCTCACCACCGTGCAATGTTCTTTTTATTATATGGAGACTAAATATTGAAACCAATTCAACAAAAGCAAAAGGCGGGAATCGTGACATCATTGAACGATACGACACTCACAAAGGTGACATACGGAAAATACACCACTCGGGTCCCGGATGAAGTGGCGTATGGAATCTACGAGTGGCTTAGTTCCCAGTAAAACACTCTTCTCCATATAATAAATAATATTATCATACAAAGTGATATCCCCGTACAGCCATACCCAGTGGAGGGGAGAGAGGAATTGCTGGCCCTCGCCCACTCTTTGTTGGTTTTGAAGATACATTGTAGCTGATGCTGTGCAGTCAAGCTCATGATTTTTGGTCCAGGGTTTCAGAAATTGCGCAGGAAAAAAAACACCTGTAAATGCCACTGAAAAACTGTGTGTGCTCGTACACTGTTTCTAGAATATTCTATCTCCTGAAATTGAAAGCTCAGTAGTCATTAAGCAGAATTATTTTGCAATGCCAAGATTTCACCCTGTTTATACATGTAGATGACAAGAGACCCATTAGAACTATGTCCCCAGCTCTATGATCATTGCTTTTTATCAGGTGGAAATTTTTGGTTAATAATTTATTATTTGTCTTCATTTCAAGCACTGAGCACTTTATGCAGATTTTTCTGACAAATTTGATTTGTGAATTATTTTGCGATGCTTTGATTTACACAATATTTCAGGTGGTAATGTGTCTCTGATTAATGTCATTTTCTAGGGTATATTTGGGGTTGGACAATCAACAGCAAAATTTTACAACAAGGAAACAAGCGTGAAAGTCAGATTCAAGTAGGTATTAAAAACTGTTGTCAAGAGTAGTTATTCAGATCAATAATTGATCTGTTCACCACTGACAAATCACAATAGTTTGCTCAACTTTGTACGATAATTGTTAATGTTTGATTAATTTAGGGATGTTGCAGGATGTGAGGAAGCCAAACTGGAAATAATGGAATTTGTGAATTTCCTAAAAAATCCTCAACAATATCATGAGCTTGGGGCCAGAATACCAAAGGTAAATACATGTACATGTACATAGTCATATGAGAAAGATACAACTAACTAACTGTAAAATAATGATCCTTGGTTAACCTGTCATTTAGATAGTTTATAGCATGAGCAGGGCTAAAAAAAAAGTGCCATGCAGTCGTCTGGGACAACTAGATTGTCCTGCGAGATAAGAAAATTTTCATTGCCAACTAAATAAGAAAAAAGTAAAACTAAGACTTGCCTAAGGTAAGCAAAATTTGACAGCTGCTTGTCTGAAGGTCAAGCTGGAATGCAAGTTTTCCTATTAGCTCTACTGTGCAAATAGATGAGGCAGCCTTTCCTTGTGCACTCAATACTCAATCTTCTTCACCCCCCCCCCCCCCCCTCCCCCCACCCTGTGATAGAGAGATGCTTGATATTCCATTCTGTTAACAAATCTCAACATAGATATGTATAGCGCTGGGTTGTCAAAAATAGCCACCTGCTGGTGAAAATCGCCATCCGCTTCATGGTGTTGGCCAGCTACTCTGCTAAAGCATTTCTCAGATTCTTTACAAAAGCGTGGCATCAGCCACCTACATGTACTCCAGCAATAGAGCCATCTACTTTCAAACTTGATCACAACCCTGATAGTGGAAGGTGAATTGATCAACGTGACACGGGTGTACGTGTAGGACAAAGAAAAAAGTTAAGGAGTTCTCATACATGTAGCTCCATAGATAGAGCACCTGCCCGTTGTTTGGGAGATCATCACTTCAATTCCTGTCAGGAACTCAGATTTTTTTTCTTTTTCATACGCTCGTGTCATTTTGATCAATTCACTTTTCACATTTCATTACTGAACTTAAAATGCACCATCTTTATGCACTTAACACTACTCGCCATGACTTTGACAGTGCTGCTCCTAGCAGTATGCAGGATGCCTGTCACATATGAACTCAGTTAAATGACCCTGCTCTCCAAGAGTTCTCGTAGCTCCGTGGATAGAGCGCCCGCCCAGTGTTTGGGAAATGGGTTTGATTCCTGTCAGGGTCTTAGATTTTTTCTTTGTCCTACGCTCGTGTCATGTTGATCAATTCGCCTTTCACATTGATTTTCATTACCAAGCTTAAAATTCACCATCTTTGTTCACTTATCACAACCCTGATAGTGAGTCTGATAGCCTTATTGATCTTGCAGGGAGCTATCTTGTCAGGTCCACCCGGCACCGGTAAAACCCTGCTTGCCAAGGCGGTGGCTGGAGAGGCACAGGTTCCTTTTCTTAGCATCTCAGGATCAGAGTTCCTGGAAATGTTTGTAGGTGTTGGTCCAGCGAGGGTCAGAGATCTGTTTGCACAGGCAAGAAAGAATGCACCTTGTATTATATTTATTGATGAAATTGATGCTGTTGGCCGTGCCCGTGGAAGAGGTGGTCATATTGGTGGTCACGATGAGAGGGAAAACACCCTTAATCAACTCCTTGTAGAAATGGATGGTGAGTTGAGTAGTGTCGCTCTTTGTTCTTTGAACAGAATAATGTATTTTGATTATTGAATTTCACCTGAAGCTTACTTTGTACATGTATGTGTGTGACAATCCTTCAACTTTGATGCTTTGGTTATAATCGTAGAGCAAATGTGGTTGAAATCAAGTTGTGATAAGGCAGATCACCACTTGATTTCAACCACATTTGCTCTACCCTTGAAACCAAAGCATCGAAGTTAAAGGATCGTCTTTTGTATAGGCTTGAGGTGAAATTCAATAATTGAAAATGGACACATGGAATACCCCTGGTGTCAAACTTGAATTACAATGTATTTATGTACTTATGCTGTTCTACTGTAACAAGCCAAAAGTACTAAATAGCTTCAGGAACCTCAATCTCAACTTGAGACTGCATTTAAGTGTATGATTCCTTATGGAAATTTCAAAGTGCCAATGTTGTTTTGGTTTCATGTCATAGGGGCCATCAGTTAGTGTCCTCTATGGGAGTGAACTAATGTAATTATGTACTTGTGTATTTTTTACTGCTGTTGCAAGCAGTGTTAGAGATTGCTCCACCATTACATGTAGTCTGACTGCAGATCATTTTATTTTAAGGGTTCAGTTCATCCACAAATGTAGTGGTATTGTCAGGCACAAACAGGCCTGATGTGCTTGATCCTGCACTACTGAGACCAGGCCGGTTTGATAGACAGATTCATCTCCCTCCTCCAGATATCAAGGGAAGGTAAGAGAAGCAACATAAGTGCACTCTGGAATGTGGTCATGTGTTTTGAATCTTAGCCAAGTTCCTTACCTTTACAAGTGCAATGTTTATATAATTAAGGCACTTCACTCTTGACAGTTCCTTTTTGCCAACTAGGAGCACGTAGGGGATTGATAATGCCTATTTATGCCAATTAATGATTGTTGGGCAGACTATGGTTGACTATGGTACTCCCTTCCAGTAGGTACTCCAAATGTCTCCTTGTTGTAGGCCCCTGAGTCAAAGACCCAGTTTAGGCCAGGATGCATTGTGTGGTGTGGCATTTGAAAACAATAGGAACCTTGGTATCATGTAAACCAAAACAATAACAGATGCAGAAAAAGCAATACTAGGTTGTAAAAGCACTGGACAGATAAGCCATTCCATTCTTTCAATCCCTAGCATTGGACCACACTCCACTGAGTCTTCAAAATTGACTAAGCCCAAGGCTTTTGTCACCAATGCATGATTATCATGCCATTACCTCATTTCCCCTGTGGTGTAACTATTTGTTTGTGTTTGGAGTGAACATGTACGCAAACTGACACTGGTTTTCATTAGGAAAATAATATAGAACTGTTAAGTCTTAATCTTTGGGTCCTTAAAAAAAGGTTTCCTTGTGGCTGAGGACTACTACAAGTGGAAACATGTGATTGTTACATGCAAGATGCATGTAGAAATCTAGTGAACTCTGCTGGTTTCATTATGATTTCATTGGCTCAAACAGAATACACTCTTGTCTATTGTAGATATTCCATTTTTAAAGTGCACTTAAAACCTTTGAAGACTGATCTGGACCTTGCCCAGGTAGCAAGAAAAATGGCAGCTCTTACCCCAGGATTTACAGGTTTGCTTGCTCTACTGTTTCACCCTCTCCACTTCAGACTAGTTAGTGCTACAGCTACCTAATGCGATCAGGCGGGGGATTTTGTTTGTGTGGAAGGAGAAGAAAAGGGAGAAGGGTCTGAATATAGGGAGGGAGGTGAGATGGTTTTGAGGTGTTGGTACATGTAATTTATTTTGTCAGGTAGCTGGCAATTCTCTTAATTCTCATCTTTTCTATACTTGACAATTGTTTAACATTGCCAGGAGAAAGTATGGGTTGATCATTCTTGGAAATTAGGGCTCTGATAAGATGCTGTCTGACTTGTTCATGGTTTGACCGATGAAAACTGTCTTTTTTTAATGTTATTTTTGTTTAGTAAAGAAAATGTTGCCAGCATAGATTATGGATGTGCATTAATTATTGTTATTATCATTTCAGGAGCTGACATCGCCAACGTATGTAATGAAGCTGCCCTCATTGCTGCCAGGTACCTTATGCCTAAGGTGGAATTAACACATTTTGAACAAGCAATTGAGCGTGTTATCGGAGGTGAGAATAAAGTCATATAGATCTGGCCTGGGTTGTTAGAAAGGTGGATAACGGTATCTACTGGATAAATCCCTATCCAGTGGATAGTGTAGTTTGTTTTGATTTAACACTTAGCAAACGGATAGCGATTTATCCGGTGGATAGCATTATCCTGCCTTCGAACTACTGAGGCCAGGAGTATGTATGTCTGTGTACTGTAACGTTTGCCATTCACTTCGCACACAAATTTCCAAATTATCTGAAATTCAATCTTGAGAGCCTTTTTGGCATGTCACACATTCTTTGTAATTGTGTCTTGCTGTTAGGTTTGGAGAAAAAGACCCAAGTATTGCAGCCTGAAGAGAAGAAAGTTGTAGCATATCACGAAGCTGGTCATGCAGTTGCAGGATGGTTCCTTGAACATGCTGATCCTCTTCTAAAGGTTTGTTCTACATTTTAAGGATTCCTATTGAGTAACAAATTGCATACAGCTCTTAAGATTTCTCACTCCTTTCACCGTTAAGTTAAGATTTTTCTGGCGCACTTTTTATGCCTTAAGTTACGATTAGTTAGTTACGGTACCCAAATTCATCCAAAAATTATCCATACCTGGTGAGTATTATCATGGGATATCAGGACAGTAAGCACAGTTTCTTATTGGCTAATAGTGAAATTGAGTGTGGCATGTAGTGTGTGTGTTAAATGGAAAGAGCAAGACGAGTTTGATTATTTTCAAATGACTCTCTTAAATTTTAGCCCACTAGTCGAATTATTGGTACTAGCCATTTATATTTTTATTTCCCATTTGTCTAGCGTGATGAAGTTCTGTTTTTTTCTCTTGTTTGTAACAAGGCATTGATATACTATTTTGATTTAATTTACAGGTGTCAATCATTCCAAGAGGAAAAGGCCTTGGCTATGCTCAGTACCTCCCCAAAGAACAGTTCTTATATTCCACCGAACAGGTAAGTCTACAGTTCTTCTTTTCCTTTCTTCCTTTCTTTTCTTTTCACATTTTAGGGCCTCTTCATATGAGCCCGGTTGAGCGGGATCTCTTGACGGAGATATTGGCAACTGGGATGAAAATTTTCTCCAGCTTGCTTACCAAGGGGAAACTTTTTTGACAAAAGAGCTTCACTTTTGCAACAGAGTGGGCAAAATGGCATAATTTTGCTTTCCTGCTATTTCCTCTCCAGAAGTTCGCGAATTACCTTACAATTACCTCATATATGGCTGATATTAACTAGTTTTTTCTTTTTTTGATTGATTGATTGATTGATAAATTGATTGCCTGTGTCGTTGTTTCAGCTGTTGGATCGCATGTGTATGACTTTAGGAGGCCGGGTCTCTGAACAGATCTTCTTTGATCGCATCACTACTGGTGCCCAGGACGATCTCAGTAAAGTCACCAAGAACGCTTATGCTCAGGTAAATAACTCATCACGTGATTCCTTAATTGAGCTTGTTGTAGTTTGAGGGAAATGACTTCCGCAAAGGTTGTACAAGTGCCTTTTCTAACAGAAGGTTGAGAGTGGCGTTTCAACCATGTCTTGCACTTTAAGGACGGTGCCTAATAAATACAAAGGTTTTTGCGCCAGGTTAGGACCACGCGGAAAAAGTAGATCTTTGCAAGGGCTATTGGAATCCAGCAAGAAAAATAGGGGAAGCCACGCATTTTTTCGAGATAATTAGCCTTGAATCTCAAAAAAAAAATGCTGACATCAGCATTTTTCTGGAAAAAGAAGGAAAGCGTATTTCTTCACAGATTTCCTTAGAATTCATCTTTACGTACAGAAAAGGAAACACATTTAAAAAGATCTTTAAACTAAATGGCAAATGGTAACGTAAAAACCATTTTTGGTATGTTTTTAATAACAAAATCGTTGCAACAGCAGTTTTAGTGTCTCTGACAGCCTTCCTCTGGTTCAGCTAAAATACAGTCTAAATACCTTTTGCTCACAACCAGAAACTAATCACGTGTTAAATAGGCTTGCCACTTCCATTTCGTAACATAAAATGTGGGGGTAACCACGCGTTTTTTTTTAAGTTATTCATCTCTTTTGAAAACTTTTACGGTGCCCGTTACATTTTTTCCTGTCACCTCCCCAGTAAGTAAGACATTTGCGTATCTCGCACTTTTCTTGCGCGCGCACTACGCCATCTGCAGGTACATGTTTACAGTTGGATTTCAGTATAATTTTCAACAGATAACAGCTAGTTTTTCAGCTTGAGGACGTTAAGAGTTAGTGGCTAGCGATATGCTACTATTCTAGTGTCCCTGGTTTAAGTACCGGTTCATTAAACTTGATTTGGTCACAGTGAGAATTTTGCTTTCATTTATTAGTCGTGTACTTGGTAGCGTAGTTGATTGCGTCAATGTCAACCCCGGCGCGTGCGTGGCGCTTAAACCATGGCTTGCGTAATGCGCAGTACGTGTGCGCACTAACAAAAGTAGGCACCGTCCTCAAGTCAATTTTACTACAGGAACTTACATGTAAGGTGTCTTACTTGATGAACTACAACAGCCCAACTTTTAACTCAATCCATTGTTCAAAAACTGATCCAATATAATTTTCCTTTCTCTAATTACTGTTTTCTTAAGTCTTTCACCATTGTATGTGTTACTTGAACAATTAAAACCTTAATAAATAGCCAAAATTAACGACCGAATGCCTAGGAGAGACTGGGCACTAGTAGATTTAATGACGTTTTTCTCAAAATCTTCCCCGTGCTGTATGAACCCACCTCAAAATTTCGGGAATCAAATATTGTCTCTGTTTAAACATTCATGCAAATTAAAATAGAAATCTGTAAAGAAGATTTTTCGCAAACAAAGAAAACGCGAAATTTTGCCCACTTCAAAAACAACTCAAAATCTGTCACAGATATTTTTTTTTTTAGACTTTTTTTTTTAATTTTGGCTCTGAACGCGACTTACTCTTAAAAATCACCTGCGAAAATTTCATCATAGGTTGTACGGTAGGTTTTCGAGAAATCTGGGAGCAACGACAGGTTTTTACAATCTTCGCGGGAATTGAATTGCACATCTCGTTATTTAAGCGCGCGCTCATGTGACGCCACGTATCAATCAAAAGTGTTTTGGGCACCCTTTGAAGTGAAGTGAAAGACTTTATTTAATGAGGGTGACCCGTGACAGTAACTTAAGTTACTGATAAGTTTTCAGCAGTAGCACTCGTTCGCAATTTAACAGAGTAATCAAATCCTCGTACGTACTTATGGTTATTTGTTTTTCTTTCAGGTTGTAACATTTGGGATGAATGAAAAGGTCGGTAACGTGTCGTTTGACCTGCCCCGCGAGGGTGAACCCACTTTTGATAAACCTTACAGTGAAGCAACAGCACAACTAATAGACGAACAAGCCAGAGAAGTTATTAACAATGCATACAAGAGAACGTTTGATCTCCTCACTAAACACAAGGAAGACGTGGAAAAGGTAGGGAAATTCGTCTGGGTATTTCCCTTGTCTGCTTACGGGAATGAAGTGTTCGCTAGTCTTTGGGAAATACGCATGGTTCAAGTTAATTAAACAAAGGACACAGGGCGAAGAGTACGAGTGGACTTAAATTTCTTTGCCATTCGCCGCTCATTCCAGAACCGTTCCTTTAGCTCTTTCTCGTAACGGAATGTTCAACGCTAGGTGTTTAGAATCCTTTCAGGTATTAAATGCGGAGAGTGGTGACAGTCGGGACTTGTTTTGGAAAATTCAGTTACATCAGTTAGGCAGACACTGCTCAAGTTATAGCGACATGTTCTATTCAATTAGATTATTATGAGCTCGAGATTTCGATCACGCGAAGGCATCGAGAGCGAATAGTGTTTAATATGAATCTACTAGTCGTTCAAATCTTATCTAGTAAATTATCTAAATACTCAGCCTCACTATCTACAACAGAATAGTCAGCGAGTAGCGCAACCAATGAGAGAACGGCATTCGTGATGGAACGCTGGTAGGTCCAGGGAGGAGCAGCATTTGCCCGCCATGCTATTCAAGCAGAAGTATAGCTGAAACCTGTTATTTGGTATCTTTTTTGTTGTGTATTAACGTTGTATTTTACCTTGTCAGATTGCCTTACGCCTCCTGGAAAAAGAAGTACTTGGCCGTGAAGATATGATTGAGCTCTTAGGCCCCAGGCCTTTCAAGGAGAAGTCCACGTACGAGGAGTTCGTGGAGGGAACTGGTGGCGACGTAGAGGATACGAGTCTCCCAAAAGGATTACAGGGACTGCAAGAGAATGGGGACGAAGAAGAAACCCCCTCAACCACCATACCCACATAGTAGTAGAGAGGAGCAGGAGAATAGCCACTAGGGGAGGGGTGAGGTAGTGATGGAGTTTCTCGAGATTATGTCTTGTTCCTGAGAGGGGAAGTGAAGATCACATCTTGAGGCATCTGTTATCAGTCTTACCATGAGTTCGCATTGGCCTCGTGTTTGCATCGTGTTTGTTGAAAGAAAAAACAACTTGTACATCAGTTATAATTAGCTATGGCATTTGGAAATAACAAACACTTTTCAATCGTTTCAAATGCCAGACTTTGTAAATTGTTGAAAAATAAACTAGCAAAAGAGTTCTTTACGTGCTACGCGGCGTATATTCATATTTCATGGGAAATAAGAAAATATTGCTTTCTCTTGGAATCAAATAAGTGGCACCGATATTAATAAGTTCCATAGCCTCTTCTAAGCATTTAGTTTATCGAGGGCGAAGCACGAAAAAACGGAGAGGCTAAATAAAAGAGAGGTTTGGTGCCAAAAACGAACTCATTCTCTCGCCTTGTCGCGCTGCGCTTCTCCCCTCATTTTTCGTAAGCCGTTTTCCGCGCTGTGCCCCAACTAACTGAACGCCTGGAAGAGGCTACAAGTTCTGCTGAAAGTCAATCCAAACGTTCCCTAGAGAGGGGGATCGTTTCACCGCGCTTCGGCCGGGCATAGGCCATCTCAAGTAATTATGACACAGGAAAGTAACATGTCATTGACTATCGTCTCTTTCAAGCATCCTTTATTAAGTCGTAAATCGTTTACAAAAGTGTTCTTGTACATGACATGTAAACTGGGTACGCACCGTAACCAATTGGCAAACGCGCGGTTTATCGTTTTAAACCAATCAGGAGTAACCGAGACCAATCGTGACTTGGGGTGTTTCCATTATGCCAGACCGACCAGTGAGCTACCCAAAGAAAATGGAACGACATTTTGCGATCAAACCGGGCCAACCAAGGGGAACGGCAAATTTCGGTCTAACCGGTCTGACCGGTCAAAATGGACCACCTCCAGAGGTGGTCACGAATATTTCGGTCACACCGAACAGAAACACCTTTCCATTTGACTTCCGACCGAAATTTCCGGAATTTTTGGCATAATGGAGAGCACCCTTAATTTCCGCGAGTTTTTCCTCGCGTTGCGTGTTTTCGCGCGCCTTGCCTCAAAGTATGATTAGGGCATTGCCTTGCTTACGTTTTTAGTCACAAACCGTTGTATGAGTTAATTTTCTGAATGCACGGGATAAAATGGTGACGTTAATATTTATGGTAAAATGAACTCCCGCAAAGCGACCCCCAGTTGCACTGTTCGGAGATGGGACAAGTTTAGTCTGAAAATTCTACTTGCTGTTTTTCATGTACTCTTTACTTTTTACATGAATTGATCGGGTACTTCATTTCTAACGACCTATCTGCTTGAGCTTGTTCTAAGAAGGTAAAGAAATTTTACATCACTGCTGGTGTTCGGCGGACATGGTCGCTCGTGGAAGTTACAGTTTTACCTTTGACGAACGAGATCTTGTATTTATAGACCAAAAATGGTTCACCTTGGTGACCAAGTGCATGAATGTAGGTTCACCATCCCGGCGTTTTTGTTTAATCTTTCCGAACCGATCGTTTTACGAAAAGACTTCTTCGACAGCCAAACCTGTTGTAATAAACTTCATTATCCGTTGCTTATCCGTGCACAACCAAGCTTGGTATCAGATTCGTTAATCTTTGCCGGTACAAACGCTAGGTCTGACTTCTGGCATCCGTTTTTGTTATAACGAAAAACAGTGTCCAGACTATTGCCTGGTTTAATCATTTCTCCAAGCGTCCTCAAAATCACTGAACTTATTTCTCGAGCATGTGAGCGTGTCTGTGCCATTTTCGCAAGTGCCGTCATAGGTACAACCACTGTAATCTGGGTGAAAGCTTCTCGATATCGTACCTTGCTTTCAAAGCTACTGCACGTAAAAATTTCATCGAGTTTTGCTGAAGCCCGTCACTAGGGACGCGTTCATTAACACCCATTGTATCAAGTCTCTAGTGACCAATCTCTAGTGACCAACCATCATCATCAGTGGACTTCATATTCCACTTTTGCCCTCGTGCTTGGAATTCCTACCACCTAACAGACAGGCTTCACACGAACTATAAATGCACCGTTTAGTAACTTCCATTCAAGTACACCCGAAGACAAATTTGGCGCAAAAAAAGAAAGTCGAGAGTCCAAAATTTGGTGATTAAAATTTCAAGCTGAAAATTACGTACCTTATTTACTCGAAAAAGCGGCGCACTGAATATTGAACTTGGCGACGTTATGTGGCACTAGTTCAAAAATCGTTAGCAACCTTTTCTGCATAGAACAGTTATCAAAAACAATGCCATTCTTTTGTATCTTGGTGTCAAGTACTTGCAAAGAAGCGTGATCCAATTCGAATAAGGGCAGAAACTTGGGGCTCGAGACGCTTATTACTATTCTTGCTATGTGCGGCGGTTATTCGACCGCGGCGCTTAATCGCCGCGTGGCTTCTTCGAGTAGATGCAATACACACAGTATTTCTCTGAGCTGGTTGTTTGATGATTTTCCATTGGTTTCAGTAATTAAATGCTCTAACCAATAAGAAAAAAGACACTGCTTTCTCAACCAATTGGGGATTGCCAATATAGACAGGTCCCATTGGTCCGTAATTTTTCCGCCCTTTTTTTTTCTGAACCTCTCAGTTTTTTCCAATCGACTATCTACTACCTACTACCCGTAACTGCAATTCTAAACCCTTACAATATCTACAAAGCTACATATAGACAGTCAAGCGTTGGCTTGTTCAGGACCGAATATCCAAACTTGACTTCGTGTGGAGAAAAAAAATATAATATTCAGTCGTTCCAATCTATCGACAAAATATTTCCGAGTTATTTCTTACAACGGACCTTGAGCCTTTGGCCATCCCTCCACAATTAGTTGGGCTCAATCATTAAACTTGCATTTACATGTACTCTTAGACTGAATTTAGAATCTTCTCAAGTTTTCATCACTGAACTAGCCCATACCATGCGTGAAATTCAGCCGTCTCTTTTCGGAATGTTTGCTACTGACGGGTGCAATGCGGCCCGCTAGCTTATGCTATATTTACAAGCCAATTTGTTATTGGCTTGCTGTAAGCTTTCAGTTCTCCACGTAAGTCTGTGTGTTCGTTTCCTGTCAAGGAAACATGGTCAGCCTCAAACACAGATACTATTAAAGATCAAGAAATCTACAAAATATTCACTGAGAGAAATATCATGTTATCTAAATTATGTTAGTAGAAAATACTCCTTATCCGTCGTAAACAAGCGTGTAGAAGAATACCCCCAATTGCATTACTTTTTTTTTCTTTTTGACTTTTGTTTCAACCCCAATTGTGTCATAACTACCTACCAAAATATCCTAATTCTACTTCAGTCTCAGCCATCACCTTGCACCGTCCCCTTCGTAGCCATTATATAGCTCGTCACACAACTAGTCACGCAACCGGGGAGGACTTCTGCGTGACGATCCATATAACGGTTACAACGAGAATATTTGTACTCTGTACACTACTATTGCTACTTCCGTACCCCTGACGGTATTACCGCAAATACCCCTCCCTCGTGCGCGTGATGGGTTTTTTCACTCAAGGCATAAGGTCTATCCTTCGATAGAACAGCATGTAAGGATCTTTTCCCTGTGTGGGTTTTAAAACGTAGTTGAAGGGAACGACTTTGAGTCGTGTATCGTCCGCTCTGATCCATCCGTGCGTTGCATGACAAACATCGCTGGTGTAATGGCCGCCACAGGCATTCTTTCCATGGTGATACACCACTAAAGGGGAAGAACAAAAAAGGAATATCATAACAAAACAACTCTCAAAGGAAAACATGAAATAACTTGGGAAGAAAAAAAATGATTTGAGTTCGAGATAGCCGGTATCGAGATAACCGAGCTTAACGGAGATCCTTGTAGCAACTGTGAGTGTTTTCTTTTTTTAATTTTTTCGTGAACAAAGTATCAACCAATATGAAACTCCACAAGGGTCTCAATCGACACACCCCATAGTTACACTAGTGTTTTCTGTGAGTTATATCTTTCCTCAGCCCCGCCCTCTTGCATTTTGACTCGTTCATATCTCCTGCGGTTAACACTTTGCTTGCGACCTCGACGAACTCAAGACAAAATAAAAGAAGGTCTCTGGACAGACTTCTGTATAGTATACTTGATCCCACGGGTCATTGTAACAAGTTTCCCTTTTTGACACGCGAGGAAAATGTTTAACACTGCTCACATTTTGACAACAATTTTACTTGGTTAAAAGAATCTCACTAGGTCTCGCATTAGATTGTAAAAGCAAACTTACCGGCGAAGAGTTTGTAGGTTTTCTGCGCAGCAGAATACTTGTTTCTTACATTTGAGGATAACAGTTCTGTCAGGAAAACAAGGCAATTAATTTCCTGAAATAATTTCGTGGTGACTTTCATTTTGTTCCGAACTTCAAATTGAACAATGAAAAGTTTTACTAAGAAATGTACCAGTCTGCAATTAACATTCCACAAATAATTCCAGTGATAAAGCTTTTCAGATTTGCGCAGTAAAATACTTCAATTCGATGATTAAAAAATCGTGACACTGTCTGCGGTTGTTACGTTTTCAACAAACAGTCACAGTACACTGTAGTAAGATAAATGATCTATGCCTTGTGAGTTCAGCTGTCGAGTTACCTTTGCCAATAGTGAGCTCTAAGGGGTAATCGATGACTTTGGTAAGCTTTTGGCTTCCAGCCTTAGAGTAAATAAATCTCTTCAAGTGCAGAATAAGGACCTTTGGAAGGCCTTCAAGGGTCACGCGACGTGACACGTCAACCTGTAAACAATAGCACAATAACAGTCACATAACAGTTAGCTTGAACTTAGGATGAAACCATAACAACAAAAATACAGTACTTGGTCCAATTGTGTCTACCTTGTTAGCGTTCTTAAATTATTTAAATTTTGATACAAAAACTTGACATTAACCAGTCCATATTGGTGACGTCCGTTCCTTGGCTTGTCACGCAATCAACGTTACTTGAAGAAAACTTGCAGCACGAGCCGAAGAGGGCAAAGAAGGCAAAGTGACCAAGCCTCCAATCCGCGGCTTTTACAAGGGTTTCATGAGTACCATGGGAGTGCAACCGAAATCATGAGGGTTTTACAACAATAATAATTGCAGATTACATTATCTAGAATTTTCGACAATACTCGCCTGTAATTTGGTCTTTGTACAAGTGTATCCTTGTAATTCTTCCTTTAAAACCAAATTCTTTAACGCTTCCTCCACTGACGTGACAGTCTAGTGAATAAAATGCAGGTTAGAGGATTCTTGCCCGCTGGACAAGTACGTGAAACTTATTGGGAAAATGTTTGAGGAGGTTCAAATTACAGAAGTACTGTAAGAGATAAAATTTTGGGAAGCTCGTACAGTGGAACCTCGATGTAACGAAGGGCGTAAAGGGACTGGCAAAATATGTTCGCTATAACGAGGTTTTATTATATCGAGGTTCTTTTCCGCATATTTTACTATTTCTAGGACGAAGAATGTCGTTCGTTATACCGAGGACTTCGTTATATACAGGTTCGATAAATCGAGGTTCTGAAATTGTTTTTCTGATCGAAAAGAGTAGGGGACGTAGTTCCCGGTGTGGTGGTCTATCTCTCATCTGATGGTTAAATGCTCGGAGATATTAGCTGCATAAGCTACTCTGAAATCAGAGGGTAAATAAAGTAATGTATGTGATGTACGTACGTTGCACCCTGCACGTTGGAAAAACCAAATTATATGTGCTCTTGTGAGCATGCAGTCATTTTTTTTGGTCACCAGGTTGCTGAGTGATACCATCTAGTTTTCGTTATTTTCAATGGTTTCTAGTGATCTTCTTTCCTTTTTTTTCCCTGTGCATGCTTGTCCAAGCTAAACGTTGCTTGGCACTTAAAGAGGTGCTTTCAGGTTCAACGAGACATACGCACATTATAATACTTTCGGAAATCCTTAGATGTTCAAAAAACAGTTTTCTATAATTCTTTGCACGGACTGTACTCAAAGACCTACCACGTGTTTCTGTTGGAAAAGCCAAGGCCGCTATAAGGGTCTATTTGCTCGGTCGTTTCACGATTCAAAGAGTCAATTGCTGAGTTTAGTATCCAGTCAAATTATAATAATAAAAAAATGGCACAAAGACCATTGAGTACTCCAGTAAAATTTATCTCGTTAGCATTTCTAGCATACACGCATTGTCCACACACTGTCCACGAATACAACACGCAGACTACACGCATTTTACGCACGTGTAGGTGCTGCAATCCCTTTGACCGGTACTGTAGTTATTGATCAATCACATTTTCTTTGAATTACAGCTGAAAATCAGGTTCTTGTTTAGTTTCAATAAACACTGTACTAGAATGAATTTGCTTTTAGTTAGATATTTCTTAGTTTGCGGAGTTACATTAGCTACACACCTGCACATCCAGTTGAAGTTCAAAGAATGGTTCCACATTAGCAGAATCTTTCAAACCAGTCTGATGGACAGAGGAGCGTAGAAATCCACCAAATATGTCTGAAATGAGTGACTGTGGGTATGATGCCTGCAATCAACATGACAGGCTTTAATTAATTGGCCATCCCAAATTAGTAGTCTGCTACGGTCAGCTGCGTCAAGGTGCAGTGGATCAACAGTTAGTGTGGTGAGCTCCACATTGAGTCTGGGTTCAACCCTAGCTGGGAATACTGTGCTGTGTTCTTGGGCAAGACACTTTCCTTTCAAAGTGCCTTTCTCCACGCAAGTGTATAGAGATGGGTACCTGCGAATTTAATGCTGTGAGATCACCCTGCAATGCAGGACTAGTGTCCCATCCAAAGGGAAAAAGAAATACTCCCAGTCGCTTCATGCTACAGAAACCAGGATAAGCTCCTTTTGTATGAGCTCGTGGCCTCACACAGACAGCACCTTTCTTTACGTTCAGCTACAAGATTCTCCAAAAGGTGATTAAATCGACTCAACACCTTACCATTCTGGTTACCATTGATTTGTTCCTGGGTCCAACTTGTTCCCAGTCTCCATCATCTTCCTGCCCTTCAGGAGTGAGTTCGTCATCAACTGTAAAGTCATCAGTCATGAGTGCCAAGTCAGCATCCTTCTCTTGAGCTGGACAAAACAATGACAATTATTACTTAGCATTCTGGGCAAGTAAGGTGTGTAATGGCAGCAGATAGCTTTGAAACTACTGCCTTGCCTTGTAAACCCACATCTGCTTACAACTAGTTTAAAAGTACATATATACCATACTTCAAAGAAGAACATTCTACATTCTGGTGCCTCTGTGCTTATATTTACATGGAAGAATCCACCTTAATGAGTTAGGTTAGATGATGGTGGCTTAATGGTTAGTAAGTTGGACTCAAGATCAGGCGGTTCAGGTCATGGGCACTGGCTGGGGTCACTGTGTTGTGCCCTTAGCTGTTGTTCATGCGACTAAAACCAGAGTAGAGCGCTGAGAGATATGAGCCAGTTTTTACCTTTGACTGGCCCAGAAATCATCTGGGAGAGCTGTAGCATCTCTTCATGCATTCCATTCAGAATACAGCTCAGAAACTCCTGTGCATCTTCTTGGCGACCCTGAAAAGAAGAAGTCACAAAAACAACAAAAACCAATAAAACCTTTTTACAATTCAATAAGCCTAATCACGCGTTTTGATGCCATCTAGACTTTCTAACATATTCTACCCCACGTTGCAGCCTAATATATTCTACCCTGAAATCCATGAGGTCAACTTGTAGCAAGTCTAGATGCCATCTTGCTGGGTAGGCAAAGCGTTCAGAAATTACAGTGTTTGTATGGGAATCTGATGGCAAATATATATATTTTTTAAATACTGAATTTTGCACAACTTATGAACTGTCCTATTGTTTGATCCATTCAACATGTACGCCCCGAGGCCCTACTACAATTTCCTGTTTAAGCAATGAGATAGTGAATTTAGTCTGCCTCTACATTATGCTAATAAAATCTCATACAGCAGCTACATTCCTAAAATTCTTAATCTGGGCCTGTGCTTTTGTGTTGCGAAAATTTGTGATAAAAAGAGAATAAAAGAATTATTGATCCTATGCTAGGCTGCACAAGAACGCACCACTGTGATGTAAAAATTGTTTCAAAAATTGTTTCAAAAATTGTTATGACTTACCTTAGTTGAAAGTGAACTCTGAATGATTAACAGCATCTTGTAAACATTTGAAGGTTCAAATGGTTCTCCAGTGGTGAAATCAATCTTGGAAGGTACAGGGGAATTACTTGCTAAAAATCAAGATAATTGCAACTATTAAATTTACAAGACCAGATCTTCAGAGTTCAAAAAGTCCCAATGCCCTTGGAGATACAGTTTGCCTACCTGGTTTAACTTGGAGCTCTTTAAATTCATTCATAAAGACTACACTACAAAAGAAAAAATTATACATAAGTGGCATGCTTTAGCTGAGGAACATCATCAAACTTGATCTGAGCAGAAATACTTATAAGCCCATGTATTAAACTTACAGACTGTCCAGAATAGGTGTTGATGTTGGACCTCTTTCCTTAATGTAAGGTAGCTGTCTTAACAAGTTGAAGAATGGTGGACAACCCACCAATGCTTGCAAGGTCTGTATAAAGTCAAGGTCTTGTAAACAGTAATGTAAAAAGCAAGTTGCTGATTCCCTGATTAATTGACATATTTGTTTGAGGTACTGTGATTGACTCCAGCTCATGGCATGCTAATACAATAACTAATTCTCAAGCACAAGTTGAATATAATAATATAAATCCAAATGTATTAATTTGAAAACATAATTGCATTAATAAATAAGAGTAACAAGTGACCTTCACATGCTATGAGCACTACCAATAATTCAATTTAAAACAAAAATTTACAGCAGGCCTGTTAAACTACATGTGGGAAAGATCATTTATTAATTCAATTATGCCACGGTTTTTAAAAATTGATGGAATTGTAACTACACCACAGGACTTTCATTAAGAGAAGTAACCGTACAGCTGAGTACGTTTGATGGTCCCATGATGTTACAGGTGAGAACAACTTGCCTATTGTTGGTACGGTGGAACCCCACCTTAGGGTCACCCCGTTAACTAATACAACCACTCTATGGCTACAGCCACTTTATTCTGCCCTGAACAAAAGCTCAGTCAGTCATTTTGTTACTAAAAAAAAACCTTTAATTCAGCCACCCCATTAGTATGGCCAGATTTTTGTGGCCTGTTGGTGACTGGATTAACAGGGTTCCACTGTCTAATGATCAAGGCAAGAGGTGATTCAAAACTTAATGACAGCCTTCACCAGCTGGTCAACTTGAACCTCCCTAAAGAACGTTTCCTACCGAGAGAAGTTGAATCTTAAGCTAAAGGATACAGCATTAATGTAACACCAGTTTCCTCTGTTGATCAGCCCTCTTGGAATGTAAGGTTTCTGGTTGTAGTTTAATTCTTGTTTTTGAATGATTTCTGCAAGAGTAACAAGGACAATTTCTATAATCCCCATGCATTGTCCCACAATAAAATGCCATGTACAAACTGTCCAGCTATATCCCTTGAGTTAGGTAAATTATTAAACCATGACTGGACCTCATTTGAGGTCCACAAAGGCTTTGAACTACACTGTGACAAATGCGATCTTACATGATCAGAGCTGTAATCAAACTGAGTTTTTCATCATGTAGGCTATGTGACAGTGAAATTTGCGAACTTAATTTGATGGAGATTAGTGGATACAAATTTCCTTTTGGTAATTATGATATAAAACAGCCACATAAATCAAAAGCTTTTACATGTACAAAATGTTGACAGTACCTGCAAATTTCTTGGCATACTTATCCTCCTCCACCCCTACTGTTGTTTGAACAGGATCTTCTGCCTTCTTCCCAGCTGATGTTGAATTAGTTTCTGTCCTTATAACAGGACTTGCTACCTTAATAACAATACCAGGTGATGCCTTGGCAGAGTTTTTAAACAGATCAGCCCATGATGAAGGTTTTGGAAGTTCTTTTTTGTTGCTTCCTTCATGAGCTGTATTGCTTGTTTGTTTGCATTCTTCCACATTTAGTGGACCTTCATTTTCAAGCTCTAGTGATCTATCAGACTTGTCTGAACTTAAGGGTTGTTCTGCAGTGTTCACAGTAACTGTAATTTTGACATCTGTGTCACTCTGAACAGGACTGTTTAATGCCCCATCTGTGGATGAAGAACTTTTTCTATCACCAACAGTTTGTCTATCACAGGGGCTTGTGCTTTTTCTTTGTGAGGTTGTTTTCTTGTCTGCTGAATGATTGTTGCTGTCTTTTTGCTCCTTTGGTGAGGAACAAACAACATTCATGTGTACCTTACCAGCATCGTTATCAACTTTGCTTACAATGACTTTGTCTGTAGTGTGTAATGATGGAGTAGTTTTGCCTTTAATGACAGAGCCAGCTGAATTTACAGAAGTCCTTTCCTTCTCACTACATTCACTGGAAGAGCTTGAAACAGAGCCTGATCGCTTTCTTTGTTTCCTCCGCTTTCGACGTTTGCGTGATCTTTCATTCTCTGGTTTATCTCCCAGTCTTTCTACATGGCTGTTCACTGTTGATGACAGCGGTGGAAAACTGTCCACATCAGGGGATGTGGTTGTTGGGGGACTACAGCATGGAAGAAACATTTTGTAGTTAATATTCACCTAGTTGATTCTTATAGACAATTTTTTTTAGACAAATTCTTATAGACAATTCTACAGTGGAATTTTCAACATCATATGACAATTGAAAGTCTATACAGTTGAACCTCTACCAACCAACACCTTTCGTTATGTATTGAGCCCTGAGGGTTTTTGCAAGGCTTTCCTGTTTGATGATCCCTAATAAAAAGTATGGTGCCTTGAAGATCAGTATTGTTTAGACTGGAGTCCTCTATCTCACCTTTCAGATTTGATTTTCTTTTTTTCTCTTTCAGGTTCTTGAATACTCTTTCCACCAAATACAATATGTTCAGTTGTACTGCGTCTGGGAGACTCTGTTGATTCTCTGTCTTGCTTTGGTGTTTTATTGAGTAATTCATGAACTGAAACAACAGCAACTGCTTTGCCTGGTGCATTTTCCTGTTCACTTTCTTGTCCAACCTCTACACCAGAATCTTCAAGACCTACTCCAACATTCTTAGCTACTGCAGAACTGTCACTTGATGAGATCTGCACCCTTGAGTCATCAGCTGTCAACCAGAAAAACAAGGCTCTCTTAAGGTCCGCATACACAAGGAGACTAGTCCCTGCAGCTTGTCCCTACAACTAGTCCCCTGAAGAGTTTATACAAAGGGACTGGTCCCAGGGACTTGTCCCATGAACAGTCCGCACAAAACATTTTGAAGAACAAGTCATAGGGACTTGTCCCAAAAATTGAAACCAGTTTGAATTCGTGGGACCAGTCGCAGGGACCAAATTTTAGTCCCTGGGACTACATTCTGTGGCAAAAATGGCTACATGTAGTTCACACGATGGGACTTGTCCCCGCAACTTGTTGCAAGGACTAGTTGCAGAGATTAGTCCCCTCATGTGTGCCAACCTTTATTTTTAGAACTTCTTACCACCCCTGATTTTCACCATAAAATGCGAAGACCTGCTGCATTGCTTTGTTGTTAGTTCTTTTAAAGAAAAAAAAAACTAAAATTATAGATAAAAATTGTTTCGGAAGATTTTCATACAACAGTTGGATTTTGGCAAAATCTACACTACAAGGTTTTTTTCTGCCAGACTACTGGGAATCACATTTTTAAATGGAAGATAATAATAACCTTGAAAGGAAAAATGAAATTAAGTGCCACAATTTTTTAGATGTTTATGAATTGTGAAGGACTTGACAAATGTTGTCGTTTCAGTTTCAAAAACGGTTAAACCCTAAAAAACTCCACAAGAAATTTACAAATAACTGTATTTAGAACTAAGATGATAAAATATAAATGCAAACGTTTTAGTGCAGCTTCATCCCTCAAATTTGGTCAGTGACAAAATTCTTTTGGCTGATATATCTTATTTTACAAAAATAATTAAATCATATCTTTCATTAACTTTGCAAGTTAACACCACTGGCTCATAATCAGCTAACTTAAGACAAACCCAAAATATTGCACTGTTTGTACAGAAGAAAAAGTTCAATATCTATAAAATTTTTTACAAATTAACGGAGAATATTTCGTGTTTATTCCTTGTGAGCCCCACCCACAATACTTAGAAAAGCCGATCCTAACTTGTCATGTTATCCGTGCTAACTTATAATTTCAAAACTCTTTCCGGATTAACAGCCATGATCCAGAATATTGTTCATATTATGCAGCCAAACAATCATCAAACTACGTCTTCGCTAATCCCATAAACGGTCACGATTCACGCAGTGTTAAATCTCAGTAACACAACACATACAATTCTTATAAACTACATGTAAGTGTGGACAAATGCGCCGAAGATTAGTTATTAACCCGTAACTACAGTGTGAGTACTTGGCAAATCTAAGACATGTACCTCTGTAATTATTGCCCGGTTCTTCGTGATCTGAAGACTCAAAGTCGAAGAGAAACTGCAGAAAAGCAATGAAAAAAAATTTAAAATACTGTACAATGTAAGCTTAAGCTTATCTTAATTGAGTTGAGTTGCATCCAAACGTAAGGTTACGATCAGATTCAAAACAAATTGAGACTTAATAAAAATAAAGAAATCTACCAAGCTTATAAATACCTCGACCGGCGGCAAATGTCCAATCTGAGCAACTGAATTGCTGAAGTACTTTTCCCATTCTTCTGCAGTAAAATCGCCGAAGGTTATACCCTGAATATGGCGAGGATCGAACAAGAAATTACACGACACGTCGGTTTATAAATTCGGTTTCGTTTGTTCTACAAATTGACGGTAAGTAATGTGACATTGATTTTTTTCCTTTTCCTCACCTCTTCTGAATTAGGCATTTCTTGAGCCACAATGGCGCTTGATTAGCCTCAGCTCAGGAAATCCATGGGCAAAATTTCCTTTCAAACCCTCTCGCGGATCAACTTAGACCTCCATCTTACTCAAGCCAAACACGCATGAGCAAAGGAGAATGTGACGTCACTTTGAGTCCCGAGGCGTCCCGTTGCGTCCCGTTGATACTAAAAATGTCCCGAAAATAGTCAAGAAACAGTCAACTAAAGCACAGGTCACGCAAGAGTAATATAAGAGTGTATGGAGAACTTTGGCAGAAATATGAGAGTTTTTTATCATAACACCGTAGGATAGATGAATCACACTAATTTTTGCTCCGATCTTGTTTAAATTAAACTCTTCAGGATGAGAGAAAAATGACATCATTGAATGTTCAAGAGTCTTTACTCGGTAAATTACCCGATACATTGAACGACTTTATGTCATCTACTAATCCCCATACAAACTCTTATATTACGCTTGGGTGACCTGTGATAGAATGCTGTGAAAATCTTGTTCTGTTTGGCAATGTTTGTATTTTAGAAAGAAAAGGAACAGCCCCGATGCAATGCATACACATTAGAAACCAAATAAAGAAGATCCTGCTTGATTGAACGTTGGATCTCTCAGTCAAACTTGAAAAGTAAAACGATGAGAAGTCAGAGACTGCTGCAAGGCTGACAAAACGTGGTATATTTAAAAGAAATATTTCGGCCAGCCTTCTTTAGGTTTAGAGGCTGGTTTTTTTTTTTTTTTTGTTTGTTTTTTTGTTTTTTTCATTGTTTTATGTTGTGTTACGTTCTAGGGCAGATTTTTTACGCTTCAAAACTATTTTTGCCAATAAAAAGTAAAGTCTGCATACGAACCAAGCGGCTCATCAGACCGGAGCTTATCCCGGTTTCTGTAGCACGAAGTGACAAGGAGTATTTCTACTCCACCCTGGATGGGATGCTAATCCATCGCAGGGTTACACCCAGTATTGTAGGTCGCCGGTACCCATTTATACACCTGGGTAGAGAGCTAGAGGCACTGTGAGAGTAAAGTGTCTGGCCTAAAAACACAGCACAATATCCCCGCTCAGGACTCGACCGAGGACCGCTCGATCCGGAGTCGAGCGCACTAACCATGAGGCCACCGCGACTCTGTGTGCAAATAGTGAATTCCAAATATTATAAAATGTAGATCTTACACTAGATCAGACCACCCAAACGGAATAATTGCCCTCTCATCTGTTGCAAAAAATAACCGAAACGCAACTAGACCAGTACAGATAAGTGCATTAAGTGTAATCATATATTTTTGAGTAGAGGAGAGGTGGGCAATTACCAAACTGAACAAACTTCCTGCACAATGAAGAAAAGAAAACGTAAGAAAAACTTCCAAAAAAGTTTAAAGAGAGCCACGCGAAAGGAATTATTTTATGGTCCAGAAATTGAAAACAGTTTCCTCGCCAGATATGATGCTGGGAAAAAACCTCTTGCTCAGAAAAATTGCCAGGAGATTAATTTTTTTCAGTTTAATATTAATCCTAACGGACATTCCGCCCGACTGTCTATTCTACCCACACTAATGACGAATATTTATCAATAAAGAGCACAGCTGAAGAATTCCGATGAAGAATATATTGGGTCCTGGAATCAAGATAAAGAGAAACGCAACTGGAAGATAGGGAAACTGGAAACTTTCCAAACTTACAGCAGAGTAAAGGGGGAAGGCAAAGGTGCACAACTGAAAGGACTTGGGAGAATTTACAACTAGGTTTAGCCTTCGGGACAGGTGCTCGTCATATTTATTTTGAGGCATTTAAGTTAGACAAATGCGTCTATCAAATATCGGAAACTCACGAATGAACTGAACAGGTGAAAGTTGTTTAATATATCTTCTATTTTCCCTCCTTTTTAGCTAGATCACCAGGATAGACACTGTGTTAGACCATGAGCTATAATAATCGACTGAATCTTCGCTAATGCAAGTGATTGCAATTTGGAAATCGGCATTTCTGCTTGCCTATTTCCGTTCAAGAGCAGTTGAAGGCTTTGCAAATGACAATTAATTGCTTTGACACAATATCCGCTCATCCGCTCACGCGGGTGGATAATTGGGTTAAGTTTTGCTAATTATGTCCATTCAGTTTATTCTATCAGCAAACAGGGATAATAAGTATTTCTTAGAAGATATAACTTCTTTTCTACTAAACTGAAGGACGTTAAATCTCGGCCGGGGTTAAGAAGTTGTTATATTATATCGCCAGCTTGGAAAGAAATTCAAGATATGGAAGATCACATTTTCGGCGAAGCTCAGTTTGATCTAATTCTGAACAAATGCTAAAACTCGTGCCGGGGTGTTTGAGTTGTTGGACAGGTGTACAAATAGACTTCAAAAAAAAAAAACTTTGAAGTTTTAAAAGCAGCGTAGATGTCTTTAAGAATAGAGGCGCCTATTTTGACTATTTTGCGTTAATCAAGCCAAACTTCTTTGGTCCATTATGTCTTATCATCGTTTTGCCACTGACTGATAGGAGGAGATGCATGGGGCCGGGAGCTCAGAATCTCAATTGTCGGTTGAATTTTCGACGATTTCTCGACTCTAAGGTAAAAATTTCAACCCATTTCTCAACTACCAATAAAGTTTTGCAAGCATCAGTCCTCAGCTGTCAGTGGCAAAACGCGTCAGTCATTTCTCAGCTCACAGTTAAAATTTTATTCAGCTATCAGCTATATCTGTGCTAGGTAATTGGAGAGGAGAAGTAAAGGAGAAGTAAATTCTTATCATAGATGCTCTCGTCTTGTATGATAAATTAATTAAAACAAACCCACGACTCAACAATGTTGGACTGATATAAAAAATTTATGACTATGTCATTAAGTTCAAGTTCATGACAAATGACAACCTGTTTAGGTTTGCCTTCCTGTCAAAAGTGAGTGATATTTACTTGCTTAAACTCACGAGCAATCACTTTTCGTACGACTCGCCACAAACATCCAAAAGGATGGCTTCTTTTCAGATTTCCGAGTGTAAAATCGTAACTATTGTGTGTATCCTGACTATTTCGCTTGGAGTCATATACCCACTATGTTTTGGTTGCTCTGGTAAGTACATTTCTTAATGTGTAACGTGTAGAATCACAAGAATATTCTCCAAAGAAGGTGCGGTAACCCGAATGCTAGTGTGGTTGTCTCAGGTCCGGATCGAACAATTTGGGGTTTTAGCTCTGGCCTGTGTTGCTTTTCCTGGGAAGCCACTCTACTCTCTTAACTGCCTCAGCCGCAGCGATTGGTGAATTACCAAAGGAACCTGATAAAATGCTAGGTTAATGCACTTCATCGTAAGGCACTATCAACACTCATACCATGAACCACATCCTCCAAACACATGGACCCTCTGCGGTGCACTGTACTGTTCCGCTTTTCCACCAGCGTGAAATTAACTCTACACCTACCCTATTTTTTCTTAATTTTAGTAGGTTTTCCACATCTCTTGATTTTGCATGCAAATTGTTAGATCTACTCTAGTTGAATTCTCTGCATTATCGCCTGCTCTGACATGTCAGATAAAGTCGGACCCCATAATTTGAACTCGGTTATTTCGAATATCCCGTTATTTCGAACTTAAAACCATTTACCTTGGAGTTGCTCTTCAGTCATTTACCATCGGCTATTCCGAACTATTTTCCGTTTCCCCTGAGAGTTCGATTAGAAATAGCGAGATTCAACTGATATCAACCGTGCGTATTGACTTGTTATTTACCTCGGAGACTGTAACTCCGAAAAGTTTCCCTGACACACATTTTTGCTGCGTTTCGAATAACTTTTATGTTGGTGATTCAAACAAAAGTTTGTTTCAATATTTAGTGTATGTACTTTGAATTCGGTATTGCTGCTAATGGAATGATCTGCCACCAGTAAAAGAGATATACACTATATTTTTCACCACCTGCTCTCTAAAACGTCCGTAATCATTTTCGGCTTTGTTTTTGCCTCCTCTTTTAGCAGCGCTTAATGACGCGCTATATATAAACTTTTAAACTCCGCTTCCAGGCCTATAAAAAAAATCGGCTTTTGTATAAGCATAAAGTTAATAAATTTTATGCTTTGTTTTGTTTTTCAAAGACGACGATGGTCGCAACATCATATTCAAGGAACCAGTGGCAAACAGAGCAATGAAGAATCACGTGATCAGGAGTGAGGAAGTCCCTCATGAAGGGACTTGTCGAGTGTTGTGTTATATGGAGCCCAACTGTGTCTCCATCAATTTGGGACCTTTAAAGGGAGGAACACACAAATGCGAGTTGAACAACGTTACGGATGAAAACCAGTTTTTCACCTTTCTTAAAAATGAACCAAGTTACACCTATCTGGCCATTGAGGTAACAGTCTTAATAAACGTTTTAAGAGTAGGTACCTTTGTGATTCAATTTACCGCCCTTCTTCCAATAACAGCTCCCTTTCTGATAAGCATCTCGTTACATGTGTTTTGGTCAATAAGCCCCCTATTGCAATTAGTGTTTCTATCATCAAACTCGCTGTTAAGTAAGCTCGTTGTCTTCGCCTTAATATTAATCGTTTCAATACTATGTACCAATAGTGTAAAGATATTTATAACTACCTAGATGTTAATTATTCTTATTTCTGGAAAATTTCAGCAGTAGCAAATACGATTTTGCAATAGAATGGGACTTAATTTTCTTTTTTCTCTATAATTTTCTTCTGAGCAGAATCCCTGTAGCAGCAGCCCGTGTTTGAACTATAGCATATGTCAAGCTGGATTCACCAGTAAAGGTTTTCGTTGTATTTGTCCCACTAAATGCACTGAAACAGCCTGCAATCAAGGTATCGGTGTAGAGACTGTATACTCTGACATTTTCTGAAAATATATACTTCTAAAACGTTATAAACAAATTCTCCCAAGCTCAAGTTCTGGGCCTGATTTTGCGTTTCTCCTGCAGTGCACAAAAACTGTGCCGAGATCTACAAATCTGGTGAAACAACAGACGGTGTGTACACCATCAAACCTGATAATCTGCCTGCCTTTGATGTGTTTTGTGACCAAACAACAGACGGTGGGGGGTGGACAGTGTTCCAGAAGAGACTGAACGGTTCTGTTGATTTTTTCCTTAACTGGAACGATTACAAAGTTGGTTTTGGTGACCTGAATGATGAATTTTGGCTTGGACTGGACAAAATTCACCGCCTGACATCAGATAATAACAGCATGCTGCGCGTGGACTTGGAAGACTTTGAAGGGAATACCACTTATGCCGAGTATAACAAGTTTGGTGTTATGAGTGAGAATGACAAGTACAAGCTGAAACTCGGCAATTACTCAGGTGATTTAATCTAAGGAAAAAAAGATCAGTTCTCTTGGCCTTTAAACTTATAATTTTGTCCTTTTTTCGTGTACACAGCTGTAGATACGAAATCCTGTAGGTAAAAGCAACAGCGAGGACTTCTGAAAGATTGAAAAATAAATTTGATACTCGGTTCATACTCAGATGATTTAATCTAAGAAAAAAAGATCAGTTCTCTCGGCCTATCAGACTTATAATTTTGTCCTTTATCCAGTGGGTAAAAGCAACAGCGAGGACTTCTGAAAGATTGAAAAATAAATTTGTCAACTCTCACCGAGAGTTGCGAAGGTTAATCGGCTTCAACTCTCAAACAGCCTAAAATTTAACAATCAGTGGTCAAAATGTTGTACATAACATGTTGTAAATGGAAGCTAAGAGTTAGCGATGAGTCACTTACAAGGGTGAAAGGGGGATTTAATCACCATAAGGGCTGAAAAAACAATCCGGGACAGGATGGGATGGGATATGACCCAGCTATCTACAAATAAACTGTCCATACTTATCACCGATTAAACCCAGAGTAAGCAATTTGCCTTTCGAATGGTATTCCAGTATTCAATACGGACCACTGAAGTGAAACCATGGAAACACGACAATCTACTGTATAACACGCAAATATTGTACTTGTTAACTTTTCCTTATAAGGAATTCGAAAGTGACGTCAGGGAATATCAAAAGGATTAACTTTCAACGGTCCAACGTTCTACAATGTAATCGTATCGTCCCGGGAGGGGTACTCCCATATATGGGCTATATAGCTATGCATATATGCCGCGGGATAGGGTATGGTTTTTAACGTTGTCGATCCTTAAATAGCGTGTTATTTTTGCCCCTGTTGGCATTGTATTCCCGGTGTGATTCTTTACTGTAGGGTAGCCCAGCTAAACAAATCTGTTAAGACTTAACTATTTGGAAATTTCCAGTGAAACGAAATTTAGTTGAACCGTTCACGCTATTCTTGGTTTTTGTTTTTCCCCGTGATAGGGTGGCGTTTGCTTCATCCTTAAATAGGGTCAAAGTTGAAGACCCCTGGGACACATCCGAAATTTACCGACGTACCCCCCTCCTCCCCACCCCAGGCGTATCGTAAACCAACCAAAAGGTGGCCCTATTAGGCGTTTCTGGGATATGGGATATTAGTAAAAATAAATCGGGATATGAGATATTTAGGGGAAACATTAATAATGGGATATGGGGCATTTAGAACAGGCTAATTTTCGAAAAATATTGAACAATTAAACGGAATATAGAATACCTCGGTCTCGCATGACAGTTATTCATTTTTTAATTTGATATTCAGGTAATGCTAGCGACTCTCTTTCTCATCATGGCGATCAACCATTTTCCACTAAAGATCAAGATAATGATCAGCATAAGAACGGGCAAGAAGAGGTACACTGTGCGAGCAGGTTTCACGGGGCCTGGTGGTACAGTTCCCCGTGTCACCGATCCAACCTGAATGGCAAGTACCATCAGACAAATCCCTCGCCCTTTGGTGTTGGTGTGAACTGGAAGAATTGGAAGGGACATCAATACTCCCTGAAGAAGACCGAGATGAAAACAAGACCAGAGGATTTCTAAGCTTTGTAAAGACATGCAACAATCTTACGCAGAATAGACATGGAAATAGCAGTAGAAATAGACACAGACACAGATATAGACGTAGACACAGACACAGACACAGACATAGACACACACACAGAGAGACACAGACACACACAGACAGACATAGACATAAACATAGATATATACAGATCATGAAAATTGCAATTCAACGACGAGTACGCGCATGCTCAGGCAAACATGGAGTTTAATCTAGGGAGAAACTGTTTCGCTTAATGCCGTAAAAGGCAAACGAAAGAGGAAAGTCTATAATAAACAACATGTAAAAAACCTTTATTGTTAAGATCTCTCTATGCAATAATCAAAACTTACTATAGTTTTATGATATTATCATGTGTTAAGCTGCCCGTCTCGATTAGCCTACGCTTTATACGCGGGTAGCGTAAATTGTCGTGGTAAATTGTAATTTGTATTGCAAATAAATAAAACTGTAAAAAAAAATGTTGCAAAGTGAAAATATCTTAGAGGCAGGGATATCATACGACTGATTAACAAGATCGGACGACCGCGAAGCGGGAGTCCCATTGTTAATCATGACAGTGTCGTAGCAGGGTAAAATCTATTGGGGGCACCCGACCGAGTGCCGAAGGCGCGAGCTTGTAGGGGGTCTGGGGGCATGCCCCCCACCCCCCGGGAGATTTTGAAATCTGGGCTCTCTAAAATAGCCTTTCCAGCCTTCTGAGAGCAGTTTACAACAATGTTTAACTGACTAAAGTCATTGATCGGACATGTTACATGAACGTTGTACTCTCCTAATTGAACAGGTTTATTATACAAATTGACAGTGTTGTGTAATAAATAAATTACTTACCTATTACATAGACCCCACGAACCATTTCATTTCATTCGGATGTTTGGGCTGCATGCGAAACCAAAGACAGCTTTCGTAGCAAATCATTTGGGGTAAATGTCCCGAACAACTGCTTTCTGTTCTCCTGTTTGCCAACCAACTGGTTGGCTGCAGCTACAAGGTCAATCGTGTCACTCCTGTCCCTGTGGATGTGAAGCATCATGAGATCGTTCAACCTTGCGTCTCCAGTTGTTGAACGGAGATATGTCTTTACGCGCTTTAAAGCGGAAAATGACCGTTCACTTGCGGTATTCGTTGCTGGCATTACCAACAATAACTTGCCCAGTGTGCAAATCTCAGACAGAAGCAATTTTTGGGAATCATCAATTGACTGAAAAAATGATATTAGGTCATCAATGTTGAATCTTGACGTGTCAAACCCCATTGAGGCAGCGACTTGTGGGAGGAGTAACAGCTGGCCTTCAATGCAAGATGGTAGGCATCTAAATCTTCACCATAAACTTTCAAAACTTCGGCCAGTTCAGCATCATACACTTCTTTGGCAGTAGCCTTCAAAAGGAGCTCCTGGAGGTTTACGTACACTTTAAAGTCCTTCTGGTCAAATCTTGATGTGACGGCGGTAGTTGCAAAATCAATGGCTTCAAAATAAACTCGTTCTTAGTGTTCCTTGGCGGTTTGAGGAAAATGATGAATTTGGTGGTTTCCAAGCTCGAACCTTTCCGGTGTTTTCATCCTTCTCGGAGGCACTGGGTCTTCAATAGACTTGATTTCCTTGTCTTTTTTCTTTAAGATGCGAGCGCAAAAGAGATCAAATGACTCATCGCTTCGATCTGTTAACAAGGTTTTAACCACATCCCGAGCCAGTATATTTTCTTAAGCTTCTGAAATTGAAGAACTCCGCAAAGCACGGCTCAAGTAGTCGGTTTGTCGCAAAATTTTCTCGCCTAAGCAACAACCAAAGAAAAAACTAAACTGCGTCATTACACTTTTCACACCAGTATTTTCGATTTCATTTCTGTGTCTTTCAATACCTCAAGTGACCAATCCCAAAGTTCCATGATCGAGTTCACCATGGTCGTTTAGCGCCGATGCTAATGCTTCGCCACGAAACAGTCCATCGCGTCGGGCAAAGAGCATGAACTCCGCGAGATTCATTTGTGGTTTCCTCCCTAATTTTATCTAATTGTGTGTTTCTTTGCGGGGACTTTTTCACCACCTTTCCAGTTTCTCTGACTGTATCAAGTGCATCACTCATATATTTCACTGATTTTATGGCATCAGCAACAGTCAAGTTCCAGGCATGGCCATAAAAGTGTGTATACAAACACTTTGCATTGACAGATTTAATCTTTGTTGCCACTCCAGTTTTCTCACCGGCCATTGTTGCAGCACCATCATAGCACTGACCACGAGCATTCTGAATATTGAGATTCATTTGCTGCAGTGCGTCCCTTAGTGTTTCTACGATCTGATCAGCAGTGGTTCTCGGCAATGGCAACATCCCCGTGAAGTCTTCATGAATAACGAACAAGTCGTCAACCCAACGAATGCACACAACTAGTTGCTCCTTGAGAGACACATCAGCTGTCTCATCGGCCATTATTGTAAAGATCTTAGCATTCTGAATATTCTCTGATATTTCCCGCAGCATACCTAGAGCAAGAAGATAGTTTCATTTGCATTTTCACCACTGATGAAGAGCCAGCAGCCTCGAAACGTATGGATTTTTACGTTTTTAATATATATTTTCGCACAATAATGGATATTATTAAGAGGGTTGTCAATGGGGGCTACAAATCCCATTTCCCAGTCCAAATTTTGCCCAAATCCCATCTTTCCAGACTACCTTTTTTCATTGTTTTTTGTTTGTGATTCGCACTTCCCCTTTTCTTCTTCATGCACCTCTACTAAGTTTCTTACCTAGAGCAAGAACATCGAGCATCTCGTTCTGTATAATCGGGGATGCGTATTTTTCAGTTCTGCGATCTAACCACTCAATTATTCTTGGGTTTTCTTCAGATCGCAGTTTCAGCAGTTGATAGAAGTTTGAGTTATATTCATTTGCACTGTGCACGTGGGTGTCCCAATTTCCTCGAAGTGGCTAAGCCTGTCGATTTAAATAACGGACGTTTGAAAGGATCGGGAGTAGAATTCTTCTCTTTATTGTTTTTTCCTTTGCATGCTTGTCAGAAAACAACTCTCCGACATCGCCGACTGTTGTTGCTGAGGCTGTAACATATCTGGCTACTGCTTCCCTGTGAGATTCAGATGACTTGTGTTTTTGAAACCCTTTCTTTTTATCCATTGCATTTTTCCAGTTCCCATAGCCAATCCGCGTAAATTTCGGATCAGCCTTTGCCGAGGAAAGCATATTATTTCGGATGGCTTTCATACAAATCAAACAAAACACAATATCAGTTTTCTTGTCGTAATGTAACCATGGCCGCTGTTCAGCTCTTGGGTTGATTGGGGCTTTGTAACACTGATACCAGACCTGGTGCCAGTAAATCAGGTTCTTGGCTTGTGGGGATTATGCTTGAATTCAAAGTTCTTGAAGTTCCTGCTGCCTGTGGGCCAGATGTTCCAGCTTGGGATTTTTCTTCTAAACGAGCCTGTTCTTCACGGTTTTCATTCTTTGATGGCTTCGATGGCTCACGATCAGGTCCCACCCATTTGAGGATTGTGTTTTGCTTAAAAGACTCTTGATTTTTCCCTGTCGAAGCCATAAAATTTCATGCTTTATCGAACCGAATGTTGAATGGTTCTGGAAACAAGCAGGAAGAACGTGGCCGCTGACCGAAGGTGCCTACCAAGATTATTGGCTCAGTTTACAGCGGTCAAACACAAAAATCCAACACCACTTTCGGGTTTCGCTGCTTTAAACTTTGTAAGAGTTTGAAAAAAAAATTTGCCTGACATTTGTTGTAAAACGTTATAAAGAAAAATTAGGGTTAACCAGAGTGTTAATTACGCTAAAAGAATCCAACAGTATCCCAACATTACTACTTTTCTGCTTTCGAATATTTTTATTACGTGCTAGTCAAAGTTTTTTTGGGGGGGGAGGGGGGGGGGGCTCGCCGTGCTACGGCGCTGCATGAATATGATTACAGACTGAATTGGACGACCCGATGTCCTGTTACCAATTAATTATAACCATTACAATCTCACACTATTTGAAAAATAGCTTTTAATAGTCATTTTTAAATATCATAATTAAGAATAGGGGAATAGCTCGCAAAATGGCTGTTAAGTTTCTTTCAAAACAATCACTGTAAACTAAACCTTCACAAAGTTACAAAGTCAGTCTCTTGAATTGGTTACTATAGTGACTGTAATCAATGTTGTTATTGATGGATTTAGTGGAGAGGACTTAGAATGATTGACTCATGTAACTGTCCGATGACAGCCAACCGTCCGATTACACTGTCCGATTACAACGAGGTGGAAACTATTCTATCCTGCGTGGTTGCTTTTAACACGAGCGGAAATAATTATGCCGAGTGGCTCATAATTATGTTGGGAGGCTCATAATTATACTGAGAACACACAGCAATTATTACGTACGGAACACCGCCATATGTCCTGGGTTGCCATAGCGTAATTATCCATGAAAGTGAAAATTTGTGTAGGTAGTCGTATGAATGCGTGTGCAATTAAGGGATTTACACTACGAGCGATATTTGAAAATTCCTTCAAAATTGCACGAACCTTTAGGCGAGTGCAATTGGAAAGAATTTTCAAACACTAACAAGTAGTTTAGATCCTTAATTGCTCGGCGAGCCTTTATGCGATTACGCATTTATTATATGAGTGGGAAAATCACGAAAGCGCGCGCGTATTTGCACTGCAGTGCAAATTAAAAATTAACGATAGATTTGCCTACTCTCAGCCAATCAAAATGAAGTAATTGTCTCAGTTATATAAATAAAACAATATATCAGGCAATCCATTAAACCAATATAAACTTTACCAAAAGGTCTGGACCGCAGGAAAGTCACAACCAATTTCAGATATAAACGACAATAAATTTTACAAACATGTTTTGGCAGAAACCTCTGCCTTCATCAGTGCAAATGTTACAGAAGATGCAAATTGAATAGAATAGTGAACTCTTCCCTTAATCAGCAACTTTACACTTTAATTTAAGCCATCTCTGTAATCCGCACGCATTTTAAATTTTGTATACGCACTCGTTAGTATGTACCAGTTATTTCTATACAATTTACCTGTATTGTTATATTTACACTGAAAAAGGGATGGAGAGGTTTCTTCCGAAAAATGATTAAATCAAAATTAAATTATCGTTTCATATCTGAGATATAAACATGCATTCTATTAAATTCGCCAAAACCGTCAGGAGCTCCTGCTCTGTTTAAACTTCTTCTCCTCAAAAGTGAAAAAAAAAAAAAAGACCGTGGAGGCTGAAACTCAGGAGCGTTCACTTCGCACACTTCTCTCCACAAACAGAAGAATGGTTTCTTTGGAGATTCAGTTCAGCATAACATTGCTATTATCTTTTGCCTTTGTATCTCGTTTGGGAACATATTCCCATTATGTCTTGGTTGCTTTGGTAAGTGTTTCAGTTTCTTGTAGTTTTCTCAGTCTGTTAGTTTGCGCTAACCAAGACTTTTTCATATCTCTGCTAAATTCATTTTGTCTCCAAAACATTAAATCTGCTTTAGTTAAAAGTTTAAGTTCTACAATCTCTTCATTTCCACATCTCAGGAATACACGCATGCAAACCGACTTATTTTACTCATTGTCTGGTCGCACAGGATCTTCGTGAAAGCTTTTTCACCCAGAAAAATAACATTTCTCAAGGATAAAAATATATTTTCCCTTTTCGCAAACTTACACAACCTAGAAAAACTTTTCGATTTTCTTTCAAGATCCTATCTTCATTATGGAAAACGTTGGATAATTTGTATCACAGAAAGATTCAATGTCTGTGAAAGATATATTCTGGAAAAAACACAGATCATGAAGCATTGTAACCTTCCCTTCTCCCTTCTGATAACAGCACGGCGATAGAAACGATCTGCCCGTGTGAGCAGAAGGTAAATATTTTTATCAGAGGAAGCCATTTAGGTTTTTTTTGTTTGTTTGTTTCTCACAGACAACGAATGCCGCAACATCATATTCAAGGAACCAGTTGCAAACAGAGCAATGAAGAATCACGTGATCAGGAGTGAGGCGGTCTCTAATGAGGGGTCCTGTCGACTGTGCTGTTATATGGAGCCCAATTGTGTGTCCATCAATTTGGGACCTTTAAAGAGGGGAACACACAAATGCGAGTTGAACAATGCTACGGATGAAAACCAGTTTATCACCTTTCTTGACAATCACCCAAGTTACACATATCTGGCCATTGAGGTAATGTAAAACAGTCTTAACTAGTTATACAGAATTATGCTGAATATTTTCGGCGACACATGCATTTGTTAAATAAATCACAAGACTAGAAAGCTAAGAGTAAACATACATAAGAAATTGTAAATCATTTAAATTTTTTTTCCCTCCTGATCTAGCTAGAAATATTTCAGTACAATATATACAATCCATAATGTCTAGTCATTTATTTGCTTCCATCGTTTCTTTCTCTCTCTGAACAGAATCCCTGTAGTAGCAGCCCATGTCTGAACAATGGCGCATGTCAAGCTGGATTCACCAGTAAAGGTTTTCGTTGTCTTTGTCGCCCTAGATTCACTGGAACAACTTGCGACGAAAGTAATGTATACTGATAATTTATGCGTATCAATTTCTGAAAGTTCAAGATATTCAATCGCCGGAGACCCAGGAACAGTTGATGGAGACCAAGAAAAGTCGACACGGCGAGGGAAAAAATGGCCGCGAAAAGTAGAAGAGAAAGCGAGGAGCCCTGGGGAGAGAGTCACACCGGGCCTAACAGCTCTATGAATGCTTTCTCCTGACAAGGCAGAAAAAATTCGTTGGATTATTCTTCTTAATCGGCGAGCATCAGAGCAAAGTTCCTCTCGTCTGTGAATTCAAAGCCCACTCAAAAGCAAGTACGTATTGCAATGTTTGAGTGACTTTTTTCTTCGCCGTTTCGACTTTCCACTCCCCATAAATAGCTCCTGCTGGGTCTCCGCGATTAGAAAAATTTGTTTCAGGTACAAAATCGCTCCATCTCAAAATTTCAATCATTTTTTTCTCTTGCAGCTTCGGCAGCTTACAAAAACTGTGGAGAAATTTACAAATCTGGCGGAAGAAAAGACGGTGTGTACACTATCAAACCTGACAACCTGCCTGCCTTTGATGTGTTTTGTGACCAAACAACAGCCGGTGGGGGTTGGACAGTGTTCCAGAAGAGACTGGACGGGTCTGTTGATTTTTTCCTTGACTGGAGAGATTACAAAGCTGGTTTAGGTGATCTGAATGGCGAATTTTGGCTCGGACTGGACAAAATCCACCGCCTGATATCAGATGGTAACAGCATGCTGCGTGTAGACTTGGAAGACTTTGAAGGGAATACTACTTATGCTGAGTATAACAAGTTTGGTGTTATGAGTGAGACTACAAACTGATCCTTGACTATTACTCAGGTGCTCTAAGTTTGTTGAAACAACAGCTTTATAAATTTTTAGCTACTCTTGTAGATACAAAATCACGTTGGACAAAACAACACGGACAAATGAAAGTTTGAAAAGCGAATTTGTCAACCCCTTGGAGACAAATGAAAGCCTTCAGCTTTTCTAAAAGGGTCTCGCTCTCGTTCCACCATTAAAAACATGTAAAATAAATGAAATTATTCTCTGCCATTCTGAGTGGTTCAATTATAGTTAATCACAAGGGGTTCGCAATCATGCTGTGAGCTTCATTATTATCTGTGAGCCTCATTATTATGCTATGAGGCTCATAATTCTGCTGGGAGGCTCATAATTATGTTGGGAGACTCATGAATATGATTGGAGGCTTATAATGTTGCTGAGAGGCGCTGAGAACGCGCAGCAAACTACTGAGTTCAGACAACTGCTGTATATGCTGACAGAGCAAATTTTATTCCTACAAGATTCTTGCGTTTCAATTCTTTACAATAAATATCAGACTTATCTTTTATTATGGTTGCACGTCACAGCCTGACGTTTTGGGAGGCTCATAATTCGACAACTACCACATGAATTAAAATTAAGTAAGTTAAATTCGTCGAGAAGATTACCTGTCGCAGTATGTGTCTGTTGGAGTTTGATTATCTCTATTTTATGACTTTCGCAATTAGGACTGCTGCTAGTTAGTAAGCAGGCTCACCTTTGGGTCGCGCGTGCAAGCGGTGAAGAGCACAGCGTTCCGGCGAGAAGGAGTCTTCGCCTCTTCGCCTGCTTCGCCGCTTCGCCGCTCGATTTCGCGCTCGCGGCTACGCCGCACGTGCTTGTGCTTCAACGTGGGCCTGCTCGAAGGTTAACAATTTGCAAAAGCCGAGCTCGAAAAGAGACAAATTCCATGACTATAAAAACCCGAATGTAAAGGGCGTCATGTAGAGGGGCGTAACATTTTGAGAAAGAAGAGTTATATCCTCAAGAGTTGAGAAAGAAGAGAAAGAGAAAGAAGAGTTGTATCCTCATTGAAAAAAGTTTATTGTACAATTCTGCTTTAATGATGTTTGGTCTGGAGATAAGGCCAAATAATTTTTTTCTATTTTTTTTTCCCAAACAAACCAAATACTGGATAGGTGACAGGACCGAGAAAAGATTTGAACAGACTTACAAAGATTGTGCTGGAATTCTCGTGTATTCAATAATAATTTCTTCAGATCTTGTACGGGGGATGACAATAAGCACTTAATGACTGGCCCAAAGGGAAACAAAACTCAATGTTTTCCGCGGAGCCAGTCACTAAGTGTTTTGTTATACATCCCAACTCCAAAATAGAAAAACAACTGCGAAAAATTGTCTGCTTGACGCCGGCTGACACACAAATTTGCCGCGGTTTCAAGGAGTACGACCTGATCACGTGCGAGTCGAAAGTTCAAGTTGCTGTTTCCCTAGGGAGTTAGTGAGTTTTGACCAACGGCACGTGACACGTTCTCCTCCAATCGGAAAACGTATTTGAGTTGGGAGGTATAACAATTATACTTAGCCTCCATAGTCTCTAGAGGTCATAGTGTTGATCTACCACAATCATGCTAGATCAACACTATGGCCTCTAGAGACTCTAGTGTTGATCTAGCATGATAGTGGCAAAGATGGCAAGCGTTGTCCCCGCGATTTGAACTGAAAAACATTTTAAACATTACAATTGCTGGTTTTCAGTGTCACGCAATTCAAACTAGATCAAAATCAAAATCAAAACCGGTCAATGAAAATGAAACAAGGTAAATATGCAAAGACTCTCGCCAAAATTCTCGTCGCAGCAATTTTTCTTATGCGAGATATGCGGATAAATTTTCTACCCAAATTTATAGAGATTTGTATGGAGACGCCATGCTGGTGCCCATCCGTATGGGCACCAACATGGCGGTCGGAAACCAACAGAAACATCTGTCACTGAGTTTTGCTACAAAAGCATGAATTTATCCCTCGAGAAACTCTAAAACATTAAAATAATAGTTCTTCTAAGACATTAACTGTTCAGATAGCCAAGTTCCCCGATGTAAGTCACTTTTTTAACCATCATGACAGATCTTCAGGCCGTCATGTAAATGCTGCGTCACGCAAAAGCTTAGAAATTCAAGCGTAGTGTATCACAAAACCAAGAACCCATTCGGAGCGAAAATTTGTACGAATGTTAGTTTTCAGCTGCTCTTATACATCATTTAAGTAAAATCTCAGGAAGATCAATGGTTTTGTAGTTCGAAATTTAGTGACTGCGTTTCCTGTTCAAAATCCCTTTATTCCAGGTTATATCTAGTCTGTGCAGCAGGCATCCCCCTTCCTGTTTATGTCAAAACGTTGTTACTTCCCAGGACGGTTTTACACGAAATAGTTTTCAAGAGAAACCGTAGAAATCATAAGATAATAGGTGACAAAAATGTTTTGACAATGTATGGTTATATTTATTGCGATTGGACAGGCGCTAGTCATGATATCAATTTAGCCTCTAGCCGGAAACTAAACACCTTGTAAGTTTTGAAAAAGTCATCGCGGAATCACGGTGGAATTCAGGGAATATTGAGCAACAACGGTCATATAGTTTGTCTTTATTTTTTTACCACGAAGAAACCAAATCAATTTGGGCAACTCTTGGTATTCCGATCGGGAAAGGAGTAAAACCTGAGTCACCATAACCAAGAGATTATAACTTATTTATGAAAGTGAAACATTGCCAATGTTAGGCATTGACAATATTAGGCAGCCATTAAACACTCCCTATCAAATTCGATAAAATTAAAACTTCTCCTCTAGTTTAACTTATCCTCGTCAAAAGTGAGAAGCACATTCGTTCCTCGCGGAACGAATAGAAAGCCAATTTTTTTTTCTTATCCACTAGCTTTTCGAGACCTCGCATAAACTAACCTGACGGTTTCGTGAATCTTCGTAAGGAATTTACATGCCTTTAGTAGAACTGCCAGAATTTTCTCTTTTCGGAGATGACTGTGGCCGACCACTACTCTTTCGCAATAATGGCAACAGTTAAAAGTACCTTTGGCTGCTGTGATGGCCGTCTCAGAGGACGCCGAGGTTAGTGGTTGCACCATCCACTGATGCCATCCAATTTTGAGATCTTTAGACATTTTACGAAGAGAGTACGTGTGATTTGTTTTTCACTCGTATCCCGCTATCATTTTCAAAACTATCACCCATCTTACCCGTCAAAATGAACAAATCCCGCATCCCGCATCCCGCCATTAAGATTTCTGTCATCCCGCATCCCGCCGCCAAACCTTTGTTAGACCCTCCTCTTTATATTTCTCATAATGTTCAATATCTTTCTCTGAACGTAATTAAACAGGCATGGAACAATAAAGCCTACAGGTTATTGCTTACACAAGAGTGTTGCATAACTATACTATGACTTTCCAGGAGCGAAGCCACGTGTAGATTAGGGCTTAACAGGAGCTTGAAACACTCGAACGCACATTGTAATCCAAAGAAACCAGGTCACAGTAAAATCAATCGTTAGCGTTTCTTGGAAGGAGCGATGAATCAATAATATAGGAATCAGAATAACAAAATATAGATATACTTGTGATGTGAAGTCGTAGTAACGGTTGTGGTTGTGATTATGTGGTTCGAACTAAAAGCTAAACGATACAAAAGGCTTATGTAAGCTAATACTAGCTAAGATACAAAACATAAATCAAGGATACCGATGGAACTTAAATCTTAAACTATAACGACGCGATTACGACTAAAGATGTGCAGACTTACTTTGATCTTGCTCCTGCGAGGGTAGAAATTGTAGAAACAATAGCTTAGAACGATAGCGATGACAGAGATAGCGTAAAATAATAGCGAGAATGTAGATGGCGTAACTAAACTAATAAGGATGTGGTGTGTCTAATTACATGATTCCAAAGGTTATATTACGAAACTTGCATTGATCACAGCAATCACAGCACGAATAGCAAAAACTTAAAAAATGTACATATTCGTTGATAAGTAATAGTTATCTAAACAAAACAAAGAAGAAAACGAGTTACGAAAGTAACAACTACAAGCACCACGAAAAATCCCTAGCTCACACAATCCCAGAATAGTTTTTCTTTACTCAGGTTTGAATCTTCAATATTCAAACTTAAATTTTTTCGCTTTACACTCAAGTTCCTTGCTAACGGAACTTGGGAAAGTCTCACTTTAGAGCCCAGTGTCTTGACGCCCAATTTGTTGGATCATAAAAGATTTATACCGCTCTCAAAATTTCCCGAAATTAAGAGTTGTCCTTTCAAAACTAAAATTAACTGAAAGAGATTCAACCCATCTTTTATGGGTGACTATAAGAGAACGGCCATTTCAAAGCAAATGATTTAAACTTCCTCGATAGTTTTCATCACATAATTTTAAGTCTTTGCCAAGAAAAGCATCTGCTAGGGCATTGCCAAGGTGGTTAGAATTTTAGTATCACACAAATGCCCAGTCATTTATCTTTATGGCAGATATAAAGGTTACCATGGCAACGAGGCACCCGTTAGCTTTGAGAACTTATAATTCAAAAACGACTCGGTGAAACACATTGTTTATTATCGAATTGTAATAAGCATTTTAAGATAAACCTCCTTTGCAAAGTTGAAAAAAATCCTTTCGTGAATTCAGATTCACCTTTTCAAAATTGTCGCAAATTTAACATGAGCCCCTTGACAGAATATTTTAAACTTTGCAAAAAGTATTATCTTTACATGCTTGTCGCATTTCAATAACAAAACTATTATGTGACAAAGATGACCAAAATGTGTTCACCAATGATTGGGAATTACTGTGATACCACTATCAACATCGCTTGATAAATATAACTAGCCACCTTAAATATTCTTTTTGTGGTTTAACTTTTACATATTTTCTACAACGAGAACACCGCGTGTTGCAAATAAACCATAACAACTAGTGAATGTCGAAAACATTGTCTGAAATTATTTCAGACAATGAAAACATCAATTTATTTTCAGACAATAAAACCATCAATTTATTTTCCCCAAAATTAAAACTGAAAACAGCGTGGCTACGAGATCACTGCGGGGTGTAGCGGGAACACAAAAGGAACAACTAGAAACAGAATTGGAAACATTATTGACATCCCGCGGCTCGTTTCACAAAAAAAGAAAGCTTTTCACTATTAACTCAAATTCAAATAAAGGAACATAAAGTAGTTCTTACAACCATTGCCCGGAAGTCTTTAGTTTTCCAATAAAATATAAAGCTAAAGTTTAACATAATAGTTTACTGCAGCTGGTGTGCAAGCTCCTTATGCTCATTAACAGGCTGAACTTTTCAAGACTCCATTACAGTATCTCGCTCAACCGCTCTCTTTCGGTAAGTTTATGTTAGCTGTTAATTCTGCTATTTACCAAAATTAACTCATCTGTCTTTATAATTCTCGTGTTGTATGATAGCATTTCCCATTTTATTACGCAGGAGTCGACAATTTCTCTCTCGCAGTGCCGTAAACTTGGAAACTCGAGGAAGAAGAAAACGTGAGCCAGAAAGGTTATAGTGCAACAAAGAACTTAAAAAAACGCCGACTTTCAAGTACCCAAGACAAGCCAGATAAAGCTAATGATTTTTTGGTGGAGCCTATTAATTGAACGATGCCCTGAGTTTCGTGAATGTCTTTGCTAAAATTAGTAGTTTTATATTTCTTTAAATCTCCCACCAGTTACAAATTAAAAGTCCTGGAAAATGCTGTGGACTGTTCGCTGTTTTTTTCTCTTCGCCGGCTTCTTTATGGATCGCGTATCTGCTGGCAAGCAATGCAGAGAGGAACGGAGTATAAATGGGATGGCTCTACAAGGGTTCATCGTGAAAAAGTTCTTCGTAAGAGCTCTTCACGAGTGCGATATCAGCTGTGAAACAGAAATCACCTGTCAGAGCTATAACTACGTCTTAGGAGAAAAGTCGTGCGAACTGAATAACCGCACCAAGGAGTCAAGACCCAAACATTTCCGCTCAGACCCGGCACGGTTTTACAAACGGCGCTTGACCAACCGGGGTATGTGCGAAAAAATTAAGGAAGCTTAAACACAGACGTTCTTGAGAGGTGGACATCAACCAGAACTCCAATGCTATCGCCAAAGGAAGAATATAAAACTTCCAGCTTCCGTCGTTGTTTTAAAATTGTCTGTGCTTACGATTTCTATTAATGCCTAAAATTTCCCCGAAGTAATGAAACGTTGTTTTCCCGAAAATTTAATGCTCGTAAATGCTCCTGAAGGGCTTTTTCCTTCGAGAAGAATCTCTAACTAGTGCCAAATTTTAATTGGCCCTATTTGCGACATTTTCGCAAATTTCATCCCTGGAAGTTTTCTGGGTTATGGTTTCCTGAAAGTAGTTGCTTATTTTATTTCGATATCGACGTATCTCGCGGAAATCTTGAACTTTTTCCCGTTTTTATTATTTTATTAAAAACAAGATTTCTGTGGGCAGCTATCAGCCTCCATCGACAGAAACAGTGTTTATCATAATAGAAACCACAATATAACGGGTAAATTTGTAATTTTCTTTTCTCTCTCTCTCTCTCTCTCTTCCTCTTTTTTTTTTTTTTTTTTTTGATTCAAGTTCCTCTGGGTTCCGTTCCGGAGCTCCCAGCGCATTCATGTCAGGAAATAAAGGCAAGCGAAGGCAAAGACACCAGTAGCAGCAAGTACTGGCTGGATCCAACTGCGAATGGAACGGCAATTTTGGTTTATTGTGATATGGACTTAGAAGGTTACTGACAATCATTTTTCTGTCATTTCTGTGTTGGTTTTAGCATGACATGGTTTTTGATTTTGTTGATTTCTTCTCTATTTAAAATAGAAGTAAACTCCTGGACTTCTCTTCAAGTATCACAACATTTTCATCCACTTTACACCAAAAGTTCAAAAGTTCTGTTTTAATCGTTGAAATGTAGATGTCGATGAATGTATCACCGGCAACCACAACTGTGACGTGAATGCAAACTGCACCAACGCTGTTGGGGGACATAACTGTACTTGTAAGGAAGGATTTACTGGAGATGGTCGCTCGTGTTCAGGTAGACTCATTATTTCGAGTAAAACTTGAGCAAGCCGTAATAATAGTGTAAAACGTCTGCTATCTCTTGCATAGAAGAATCTTTATTTATAATATTTGCCTCATTGCATGAGCGATGCAGTTCCTGATGGAGCTACAAAAACATTTGTTCAGAATATTGACAGGGCATAGCATGATTTACTGTCCCAAGGAATTTGAGCCCGATGTATTGAATACTTTTGTGCAGCGTGGGTTTAAAATCTCAAAATTTGAAAATAAATGTATGAGCTCATTAACACTTTTGCCATCCAGAAATTTTGCAGGTTTTGAAAACCAATTCTCCTCGAATATTTCAACCAAAGAGCTAAACATTTTAACAATTACTAAGCGTGACAAGCTCTTTAAATATTTGTAGTCAATTCGAGTCTAGCGCGATGCCTTCTCTGCTAAAAGTCGAATGTTAAAGAGGAAAAATGTAAACAATGACGTCAACAAAGATTCTCCTATAGTATCTCGCTGACGAAGTACCCTAATTGTTAAATTGTTGATTATTTACGTGATAGATATTTTAAAATTTTAAATTTTAGATTGTAATTTTAGTTAGGGGACCTAAATAGGGATAACCTCATGGTCCTCCTTTTCAAATACTCTTTGTACTCTGTATTTGAATGAAGTATTATTACGATTACGATATTTGGGAGGTGGTTCGTTTGCCTACATTATTGGAATCATCAGGTGCAGCCCGTTGTTTCTAAGATAAAGAATCAGCAGACTCGATGCCAAAACAGGTTTGGACTCCACTCAGTCCAGCTATCATTACCTTATTGTATGACGCAGAAATTACTTCACTGTGATTGGCCGAAAGCAGGCAAATTTATAGTAATTATAATGCTGTGCAACTTAATGCAGGTGCCCTCGTTTTTTAATTAGTCATATGATAACTGAGTAGTCGTACGAAAACTCGAGATATTTGCACTCTCATAATGACTTGGACAATTTTCAGAGAATTTTCAAATATCGCTCGTAGTGGAAATCGTCAATCGTAATTGCACATGGATGTCTACACAAAAGTAAGTACGTATCGCCATAATTGTACTGCGCCTGTGGTGTCTCCGCAAATGAAAAAATTTCTTCAAGGTAAAAGCTCGCGCCGTATCGAAATTTTCATCATTTCTTTTCCGTCGCAGCTTACAGAAACTGTGGTGAAATCTACAAATCTGGTCAAAGAAGAGACGATGTGTACACCATCAAACCTGACAATTTGCCTGCCTTTAATGTGTTTTGTGACCAAACAACAGCCGGTGGGGGGTGGACAGTATTCCAGAAGAGACTCGACGGTTCTGTTGATTTTTTCCTTAACTGGAGCGATTACAAAGTTGGTTTTGGTGATCTGAATGGTGAATTTTGGCTCGGACTGGACAAAATTCACCGCCTGACATCAGATGATAACAGCATGCTGCGTGTGGACTTGGACGACTTTGAAGGGAATACTGCTTATGCCGAGTATAACATGTTCAGTGTTATGAGTGAGAATGACAAGTACAAGCTGAACCTGGGCAATTACTCAGGTGATTCGCTTTGTTTCCTGTCGCTTCGTATGTTGAAACAATAACTTTATAAATTTCATTCAGTTATGTATACAAAATCCCGTGGCTAAAGTAACAGTTAGGACTACTGAAAGTTTGAAGGCGAATCTCTCAACTTACAACTTGGAGAAAAGAAAGAACCTTCAGTCTTGGCCTGGTTTTACTTGACATTCCGTTATTTAATTAATTTAACTATTTGATGTTACAGCTACATTCATATTTGTTGCTCGGTATAATATCAGTCCAGTCATTCTGCTGTATAGGACAATATGTGTACAGTAGTTAAACACAATCTCCACTCTACGACAACAAACACGTTTAAAAAAAATCGCTGGCACAATTGATTTCTTGTCATTACCACCTGTGTCTTGCGCATGATAGTTATCATTTCTTGATTAACGAGCTGCTGGTGACTCTCTTACTCAGCTAATTCGCTTCGTTTCTATTCGTTACGTTCTACAAACAACACCTGTAGAAATTGTATACAGTTATGCATGCAAAATCTTGTGGCTAAAACAACAGTTAGGACTACTGAAAGTTTGAAAGCGAATCTATCCCGCAGGGGGGAGGACTCCCCGGACCACCGTCCCCACTCTCGACCACACGCATCTTCAACAATTGATCGCTCGGACAACTGGTTTCTTTTCGTTATCATCTTTGTCTTCCGGATGATAGTTAATCATTTCTTTCTGTAATGTTTTAGGAGCTGCTGGTGATTCTCTTAATATTCACGGTGGTCAACCATTTTCAACTTGCGATCAAGATAATGATAACAGAGAGGGCGGAAACTGTGCCAGTTCACGTCACGGAGCCTGGTGGTACAAGAACTGTCACAAATCTAACCTGAATGGCATCTATCGTCATGGAAATCCCTCTATCCCCAACGATGGTGTGAACTGGAAAACCTGGAAGGGATCCCAGTACTCCCTGAAGAGGACGGAGATGAAAATAAGACAAGTGGATTTCTGAACTTTTATGTTTTACTTTTTTTAAGAGGCATTCGTCAAAACCAAGAGAGCTGGAATGAGGAATAACCGTAAACCTACTTTACAGTTGAAGATGAGGATATTTTAAAATTGTTTAATTTGGATTGTAATATACTCTACTTAAATTCAAAATTAAATGATGACGCTGGGTGGACAGCAAACTTACCCGCATGCCAGAATCGACCGTCCACCGCTCACCGCATAGACTGTTTTCAGTAAGAAAAGAGGGAAAAAACAGAAACTATGGTAAACGGAAGCTCGAGAGAAGTTTACAATGTTCTCTAGAATAAAGGAACGTAACTGACCTTCAGCCACCTTATTTCAAGGAAAATTGAAAAACTGTAAAAATAGTCAAAAAATTTTTCATCGGATTAAGGCCGATTAAGGAATCTCTGTTAATTTATTTCTGCGCTGCATTTGAGCTTAGGTTCTTTTCTTAAGGAATTAGTACAAGGAGGTTGTTTCAAAATATCAATTGTTATCATATGACCCGTACGGCCCCGCGCGCAATTTCCTTGGAAAACCATAAGAAAAAAGGTCCCGTATGCATGAGGACCGTACGTGTGGAAGCCGATAAGGCCGGAAAAACACGTACGGCCCTTCTAGAAATGCGTAGGGCCCTACTAGAAACGCGTTCAGCAAAATCGATGCCAGTTAATGACAAAAACAACTTCTTTGCTGCAAAATTTTATTCTCTTCAAAATGAGTGATGAAAGTGAACATTCTGAGAGTGAATTTTACTATCCAGGCGAACTGTCCGATGCAGAACTACTTCAGTCGCCAACTCACTCCGAAAGCAATGAAACTGAGAAAGTCAACACTCCTCACAAATGAAAAAGTTGCCAACTTTCTCAGAAGCCAACAACAAGCAAACGGGCGGTCAAGAAAACAGCTTTTCCGGATGAACTGTCCGGTAATTAACCTTTGGAATAAGTAAACAGTCTTGAGGCGAAACTTCTTTCAGTGGAAAGCATCAAAAGAATTCATCGTGGGTCAAAAGCAAGAAAACCCGGCAACGCCAAGAAAGCAAAGTACGATATAAGCTTAAATGTTTTCTTCGATTTTTCAGAGTTTCTGGCAAGTTGGTTAAACCAGAGAAATCACAAACATACCTTGTGTACAGTAGGATAAATTGCTCTGTAGTTTCTACATCAGTGTTGTTTGAAGAGACAAAACTGAGTACGAACACAAGTTCATTATCGTACAGTTCATCCAGACAATAAAGCTCGCTTGTGTTTAATAGTGTAATTTCCACTACACAATAAAGCCAGCAAAGTCAGTAAACCCCGGCACTGTTTGCGAGAGCCAACACCGGTGTCATTAATATTCAATTGCTGGTTCTCCCTTGTTCAAGAGAATCCAAGAGATCGACAAATAGCTTGAAACGGCGCCGACATTTTATTGAGTCTCTAGATGAAGAAGATTTGTGAACAATTTCAGTGAAGTGTGAAGCGAGCTTTTGTCACTCGCCAAGGTTTTGATGGTTTTGACATATTTTTGACATATTTATGTCAACTTTCTGTTGGCTTTTTAGCATGAATTGTAATTGTGGACTTAAAGCACAAATGAGAAAATGAGTCGTGTTTTTCGATGAATTGTGAGTTTCTTGCTCGACGCTAAGAACAAAATGACAAGTTTTTATTGTAGAATCTTTTCTGCAGTTGTTCCGCGCGCGGCCGTCTGATGTTATGTAATCGCGTCCTATCTACGGTTATAACAGAATTTTCAAAATTTTCAATAATACGTGGTCATATGATAAAATGCTTATTGACTGAGTAAGGTCGGGCCGGACGGGAAAATATTTGGCTCAAGGTCAGGACGTACGGACCTCGCTGCGCTCGGTCTTTACGTCCTGATCATATTACTGGCATTTTTCTTAATGTACCCGCCTGTATCAAGCACGATCGAACGAGGGTACTGACTAAATTAGCATTGTGAACTAAACATACAATTTAACAAACCAGTCGTTCAACTCTGGCTTTGTCACAATTACAAAACACCAAAATAACGAATTCCACTTCCTGTAAACAACATGTTGATTTATACTAGGAGCTTTTTCAGAAGTAACGAATTGCTCGGCATAATCGCGAAATAAAATTCCAAGGTTTTGCAAAAGGAGTGGAAATGTCATCTTTTGTACGCTAGATCACTTATTTCTCTAAAATAGATTCGTTCAGCTTAAGTGAAGTCGGTTTAAATGCTAGTTTGAAAGAATTCAGCTACTGTCAGAGTATTCCAATAATGTACATGTGAAAAAAATCAAAATGCTATGTAGAGCTATGTAGATATATTGTCCAGGCAATCGCACGGTTGGCCGAGAGATATTGAGCTTAATGTCACAGTATTTCAATGTGCTGGTAAACATTTTAAAATGCTATGTAGAACCACGTGTGATAGATTCATGTACCTTACAGAATGGTGATGTCATCTGCCTCCCAGATAGGCTTTCTGTAAATAATGTATAGATGTTTACGAAAAAATAATAATCAACTTGCTTCATTATTTTAATTACTGAAAATAGCTTAATTAATTTTATAGTCATAAGGACAGTGATTGTAAAGGCAAAATTTTGCAGAGAATGTAGGTTTAAATAATCACATAGAAATTGCTAACAGTCAAGATTTTGCAGTAAAAAAAAAAAATTTTAAATGTGGCATATTTGTATTACTTTTATATAGAAGGGTTTTCTGCGGGGCGAGCGCATTTTTGGACAGGCTGCTTAAACACTCCATGGCAACTGAAAGACATTCCTTAAAAGGTGTGGTTAACGGAAGGAGTTCCACACTACGCCGGAGGAATATAAAAACGGAGGTTTATTTGTTCTTATTTCTACGGTTAAGGTTACCGTCCACACTAACCGTCACGAAAACGGAGTTTTCCGAAAACGCCCTTCAAACGGGAGGAATTTAAAAACTCCGGTTTTTCGCTCTCTTGTGGATGGAAAAAGTTTTGAAAACACACTAAATAAACTGTAAAGCCATGAACGAAGATCCTGCCAAACATTGGATCTCACAGGAGATCTAATCAGACAAACTTGAAAAGTAAAACGATGACAAGTCAAAGACTACTGCAAGGCTGACACAACGTCGTGTATTTAAAACAATATTTCGGCTGGCCAGACCAGCCTTCTTCAGATTTGGATGTTGTTAAATTATAAAAATGAAATTAGAATATTATATGATACTGGATGTCGTAACACAGATTTCGAAACTCTCATCATGCTTATCACGATTCGATAATGAAAAAGGTTTTCATCGAGTCGATTTTCATTATAAGCACTAAAACCGATTTAAGGGTGTTTTTAACAGGTCGTATTGTTGCTATAGTAACTCATTTTGCCATGAAGGTGACTGCAACTTGTTAACAAAGATTGGGCATTTATGTCACACCAATATTGTAACAACTCTTGATAAAGAGTGGTAGTATTGACTCGTCGAAATATGACTGATGGAAAGAGCGACAAACTGTTACCAGCCACCTTGACCGAAGAACTTGTAACTGCATTTTTTTCTTTTTTGTTCAGTTTCCACCGTTAAAAACGTGTAAAATAAATGCAATTTTTCCTTACCATTCTGAGTGGTAAAACATTATCTCTTGAACTTGACAATATTAGGCAACCCATTAAAAATTCCATCAAATTCGTCAAAGCAGGAACTTCTCCTCTAGTTTAACCTCTCCCTGTCAAAAGTGAGAAACACATTCGTTCCTTTCGGAGTAGAAAGCCGATTGTTTTTTTCTTATTCAATGCTATTCAAGAACTCGTATCTAACCTGACGGTTTCGTGAATCTTCGTAAGGAATTAACGGTTTTTTAGTAAAACCGTAAGAACTTTTTCTTTTCGGAGATAACTGCTGCCGCCGACCACTGCTCTCTTTCTCATAATAAATGGCAACAGTTAAAACTACCTTTGGCTGCTGCTGTGGTGGCCGTCGCAGAGGACGTCGAGGTTAGTGGTTGCACCATCCACTGATGCCATCCAATTTTGAGATCTTCTGATATTTTACGAAGACAGTACGTGTGATTTTCTGTTTTTCACTCGTATTCCGCCATCATTTTCAAACCCATCCCGCATCTTATCCGTCAAAATGAACAAATCCCTCTCCCGCCAAGTGTTTTTATCCTGCATCCCGTCATTAAAATTTCTGTCATTCCGCATCCCGCATCCAAACCTATGTTAGAAACTCCTCTTAATATTTCTCATAATGTTCAATATCTTTCTCTGAACGCAATTAAACAGGCATGGAACGATAAAGATTACAGGTTATTGCCTACCCTGAAATGTTGCATTACTACATACACCACGAAAAATCCCTTGCCAACACAATCCCGACAATAGTTTTTTTTTTACTCAGATCACAGATCCCGCGAGTCTTGGTTTGCCAACCTGACGAGGCTACCAAGCCGATTTCAACGGTCGTTGGGTCGCGGATCAAACGACACGGAGCTCTTCCGTAGTTTTATCGTTTCACTGGGGACACGAAGAGCCGCCTGGCGTCGCTCGCAAGGCTGCGATTGTGTGCCTAGAGGATTGAAATGAAAGATCAACCTTTGCCCTTGAATTCTGCGGTGGATTTGTGGCCGTGGCTACATTTTAGCCTGGGATTTTTGACTTCGTTCGACAGCCTATACCGACTGAGGTGTTTCGCCTTGTCCTCTCTTTATAAAGGGAAAATCGGAATTCAAAAAAGTCGCTTAAATCAAGTTCAATCGGTAAAATAACCACACCAGGAGCAAACAACACACGTCTGGAATAAGGTAAGCCATTTTTATTGAGAATTTTCACTTTTAACTACCTGCATGGATATCTTGTGGAAAATCCCATATAAACCCTTATAATTCGATGCCATATTGTGTTGCTTGTGTGGTTCGTAGAGAGAGCTTGGGCTGCCTGTGCTCAGGTTTGAATCTTCAATATTCAAACTTAAATTTTTTTGCTTTACACCAGGAGCCATAATCGGGGACGGAGACCGCAAGTCTCGGGATTCGCGCGCACCTATGATATGGGACAATTTTTCTATTTTTAGAACAAATTGCGCCATCCTGACGTCATATACCCGCGCGGATTCACGCACATGCCAGGGGCTCTCGCGTGAATGTTGTCACGTTGCGTGATCAAATGGAGAGAGTTGAGAGATTCTCTTGCGTATTTTTCACAGCGATGGCAGGGAATAAGGCAGAGAATACGAACCAGGGCGCTTATATGTAGTTTTATGCTCTGGGCTAACGGAAAAGGTGGGTTTTTCAGGGTCAAAAACAAGACTTCAATCTCGCGCTGGGAATGAATAATAAGATCTGCTCACGCTAGTTGTAAGCTTAAGTGTATGCTTAAGAATATAGCAAGAAAACTCTCTACTCTGGTATCGAGTTAATTTGTGAGTTTCTCAGACCATGTTTCATCATAACCAAAACCTGTTTTGATGGTTTCTTATTGTCTCTGCTTGTTTGGTGAGTTTGCAAAAGTTTTTGAAAGGAAAGTCTGACGCGTACAATTAGCTCATTTGCATAGTGCATGCAGCTCGTGCACTTTCAAGTCCGAGTCGGTGTTTTCAATTGTCAACAAATCTTGACAAAGATTTCTTTCGTTATCTTTTGTGCTGAGATGCTGCAACAAATTTCACAAATGCAAAAAAGGCTACTAACATCATGTGTGTTTCTTCAACACAAGCATAGTGAAGTTTTACACTGCGAAAATGAAAATAGACAAGGAGTTTTGATAACTCGATCATCTAAATCGAAATCGTTATTCCAAGTTGATTAAAGAAAGCGTCATCGTAACTTTGCTGATTGTTTCTGCTTTATTCACATATTTTTAGCTTAGCTCTTAATATGTTCTCAAACATTTATCAATCTTAAACATATTTAAAAACTATAGAGTTATTGTTTGAGTTCGATGTACGCTTTCACCCGAAAGTGCGGCGGAAGTACAATTTGTCATGTTTACTGACTGTACAAAACACGCATCGGTGGGCGCTCTCATTCATCGACAACAGAGAATTTACTGGATTTTTACACGAATAAAACTGAGCAGTATCTAAGGACGTAAAGTTACTAAGCCTTGATGAAACATCAAGCCTTGCTTACAATTCAAGCGAAACTCAAACTAGCAATTATTTTGTTTTACTTTTCGGTCGCGATAGACTGACAAATTCCTCGCAAGTGTGTGGCAAGAGGAGCTAGGAAACTTTAAAGTCCTGAAGCTCTGCTGTATCTAAATATATCCAGCTAGTTTTTTGCGGTGTAATGGAAAAGCTGTTAATCTTCAACATATGTGAAATTTAAAGTGGAGTAATGTACAGCTCATGTAAAAGAAGCATCAGTCGGAACACAACTTGGTCAGCGATATATATAAGCTTACACCGGAACATACCTAAATTCGACACTGTCTTATTTCACTCCCCCGCGCGACATCCGCAAAAATCCTCGCAGCATGTACGCGCGTGTGCCGCAGGTGATGGCGCAATTTGTTCTAAAAGAGAATTATTGTCCCATACCATGGGGACAACCCCAATACTTGAAATGGCGCGCGCTTACGGTCTCCGTCCCCGATTATGGCTCCTGTTTACACCCAAGTTCCTTGCTAACGGAACTTGGAAAAGTCTCACTCTAGAGCCCAGTGTCTTGACGCCCAATTTGTTGGATCATAAAATATTTATACCGCTCTCAAAATTTCTCGAAATTAAGAGTTGTCCTTTCAAAACTAAAATTAACTGAAAGAAATTCAACCCATCTTTTATGGGTGACTATAAGAGAACGGCCATTTCAAAGCAAATGATTTAAACTTCCTCGATAGTTTTCATCACATAATTTTAAGTCTTTGCCAAGAAAAGCATCTGCTAGGGCATTGCCAAGGTGGTTAGAATATTAGTATCACACAAATGCCCAATCATTTACCTTTATGGCAGATATAAAGGTTACCATGGCAACGAGGCACCCGTTAGCTTTGAGAACTTATAATTCAAAAACCACTCGGTGAAACACATTGTTTATTATTGAATTGTAATAAGTATTTTAAGATAAAACTCCTTTGCAAAGTTGAAAAAGAATCCTTTCGTGAATTCAGAGTCATCTTTTCAAAATTGTCACAAATTTAACATGAGCCCCTTGACAGAATATTTTAAACTTTACAAAAAGTTTTATCTTTACATGCTTGTCGCATTTCAATAACAAATATAAGGGGTCGCCAAGTCGTTGTTTCAGTAATGAGGTGCCAACTTTTTAGCAGGTTTTACTGCTGCTATGGTAGCCTATTATGTGACAAAGATAACCAAAATGTGTTCACCAATGATTGGGCATTATTGTAATACCACTATCAACATCGCTTGATAAGTATAACCAGCCATCTTAAATATTCTTTTTGTGGTTTAATTCTTACATATTTTCCTCGACGGGAACACCGCGTGTTGCAAATAAACCATAACAACGAGTGCATGTCGAAAGCATTGTCTGAAATTATTTCACTCGCAGACATGAACATAAACAAAACGCCCATTCTAAAAACATCAATCTATTTTCCCCAAAATTGAAACTGTAAACAGTGCGGCTACGAGATCACTGCGGGGTGTAGCGGGAACACAAAAGGAACAACTAGAAACAGCATTAGAAACATTATTGACATCCGCGGCTCGTTTCACAAAAAACGAAGTTTCACTATTAATTCAAATTCAAATAAAGGAAACTAAAGTAGTTCTTACAAACATTGCCCGGAAGTCTTTAGTTTTCCAATAAAATATAAAGCTAAAGTTTCAACATAATAGTTTACTGCAGCCGGTGTGCAAGCTGCTTATGCTCATTAACAGGCTTTTCAAGACTCCATTACAGTAGCTCGCTCAACTGCTCTCTTTCGGTAAGTTTATGTTAGCTGTTAACTCTGCTATTTACGAAAATTAACTCATCTGTCTTTATAATTCTCGTGTTGTATAATAGTATTTTCCATTTTATTACGCAGGAGTCGACAATTTCTCTGTCGCGGTGCCGTAAAAACTCGAGGAAGAAGAAAACGTGAGCCAGAAAGGTTATAGTGCGAAAAAGAACTTTAAAAAACGCCGACTTTCAAGTACCCAAGACAAGCCAGATAAAGCTAATGATTTTTTGGTGGAGCCTATTACTTGAACGATGCCTTAAGGTTCGTGAATGTCTTTGCTAAAATTAGTAGTTTTACATTTCTTTAAATCTCTCACCAGTTACAAATTAAAAGTCCTGGAAAATGCTGTGGACTGTTCGCAGCTTTTTTCTCTTCGCCGGCTTCTTTATGGGTCGCGTATCTGCTGGCAAGCAATGCAGAAAGAAACGGAGCATAAATGGAATGGCTCTACAAGGGTTCATCGCGAAAAAGTTCTTCGTAAGAGCTCTTCACGAGTGCGATATCAGCTGTGAAACAGAAATCACCTGTCAAAGATATAACTACGTCTTAGGAGAAAAGTCGTGCGAACTGAATAGCCGCACCAAGGAGTCAAGACCCAAACATTTCCGCTCAGACCCGGCACGGTTTTACAAACGGCGCTTGAGCAACCGGAGTATGTGCGAAAAAATTAAGGAAGCTTAAACACAGACGTTCTTGAGAGGTGGACATCAACCAGAACTCCAATGCTATCGCCAAAGGAAGAATATAAAACTTCCAGTTTCCGTCGTTGTTTTAAAAGTGTCTGTGCTTACGATTTCTATTAATGCCTAAAATTTCCCCGAAGTAATGAAACGTTGTTTTCCCGAAAATTTAATGCTCGTAAATGCTCCTGAAGGGCTTTTTCCTTCGAGAAGAATCTCTAACTAGTGCCGAATTTTAATTGGCCCTATTTGCGACATTTTCGCAAATTTCATCCCTGGGAGTTTTCTGGGTTACGGTTCCCTGAAAGTAGTTATTTATTTTATTTCGATATCGGCGTATCTCGCGGATATCATGAACTTTTCCCCCGTTTTTATTATTTTATTAAAATCAAGATTTCTGTGGACAGCTATCAGCCTCCATCGACAGAAACACTGTATTTATCACAATAGAAACCACAATATAATTGGTAACTTTGTAATTTTTTTTTCTCTCTCTCTCTCTCTCTTTTTTGATCCAAGTTCCTCTGGGTTCCATTTCGGAGCTCCCAGCGCATTCATGTCAGGAAATAAAGGCAAGCGAAGGCAAAGACACCATTAGCAGTAAGTACTGGCTGGATCCAACTGCGAATCGAACGGCAATTTTTGTTTATTGTGACATGGACCTAGAGGGTTACTGACAATCATCTTTCATGTCATTTCTGTGTTGGTTTTAGTATGACTTGGGTTTTGATTTTGTTGATTTCTTCTCTATTTAAAATAGAAGTAAGCTCGTGAACTTTTCTTTGAATATCAGCACTTTCATCTACTTTATAACAAAAGTTAACAAGTACAGTTCTTTCTTAATCGTTTGCAATGAAGATGTTGATGAATGTATCACCGGCAACCATGACTGTGACGTGAATGCAAACTGCACCAACACTGTTGGCGGACATAACTGTACTTGTAAGGAAGGATTTACTGGAGATGGTCGCTCATGTTCAGGTAGACTCTTCTTTTCGTGTAAAACTTGAGCAAGTTGTAATAACAGTGTAAAACGTCTGCTATCTCTTGTATAGAATAATCTTTATGTATAATATTTGCCTCATTGCATAAGCGATACAGTTTCTGATGGAGCTACAAAAATATTTTTTCTGAATACTGAAAGGGCATAGCATGATTTACTGTCCCAAGGAATTGGAGCCCGAAGTATTGAATACTTTCCGTATGCGACGCGGGTTTAAAAACTCCAAATTTTACAAAGAATGTACGAGCTCAGTATCACTTTTGCCACACAGAAAATTTTGCAATTTTTGAAAGCCAATTTCTCCTGGAATATAGATTATCTTCAGTCCATTTATCGTCACTTTATTATATGACGGAGAAATAACCTCACTGTCATTGGCTGAAAGCAGATAAATTTATGTGATTACAGTGCTATGCAACTTAATGCAGGTACCCTCGTGTTTTATTTAGTCATATGACAAATGAATAGTCGTACGAAAGCTCGTATCACTCGTAATGGAAATCGTAGTTGCATATGGATGCTACACAAAAGTAACGGTTCGTATCGCCATATTTATGTGACGTTTTTCCTCGCCATAAACTGCGCCTAAGGGGACTCTGCAAATGAACAAATTTCTTCCAGGAACAAACTCGCTCCAGATTGCAATTCTCATCATTTCTTTTCTCTTGCAGCTTATAACTGTGGTGAAATCTACAAATCTAGTCAAAGAAAAGGCGGTGTGCACACCATCAAACCTGACGCCGATTTTCCTGCCTTTGATGTGTTTTGTGACCAAACAAGAGCCGGTGGGGGATGGACAGTATTGCAGAAGAGACTGGACGGTTCTGTTGAATTTTTCCTTAACTGGAGCGATTACAAAGTTGGTTTTGGTGATCCGAATGGTGAATTCTGGCTCAGACTGGAAAACATTCGCCGCCTGACCTCAGATAATAACAGCATGCTGCGTGTGGACTTAGAAGACTTTGAAGGGAATACAGCTTATGCTGAGTATAACATGTTCAGTGTTATGAATGAGAATAACAAGTACAAGCTGAACCTCGGTTCATACTCAGGTGATTCGCGTCGTTTCCTGTCCCTTTCAGTGCTGATTGTAGCAACAATTTGTAAATTCATCGATCATGAGTTAAAAACACATCGAAACGCAACAAAATCTGGTGGGTCAAAACAACAGCTAGGACTGCTGAAAGTTTGAGAGGGAGTTAAATAACACCTTCCAGACCAATGAAAACCTTCAGCTCATCTCTCGTTCTCCAATTTTCAAAATGAGACACTCACATTGAATTTTTTTCACTCATTTGTTCCTTTTTTTACACGACGGTCTACAGTGAGCTTTACATTACATTTACATTTATATTTATTGCTTCGTTTCTCGTGATGAAAGAATGTGTCTAGTCATTTTTCTCTTTAGGGCGACATGATCGTCATAGCTTTATAGAACAATGTGTTATCACCATTTCCACGAACACACATAAGTAAACACGTTCACTCGGACAATTTATTTTCATTATTAACTTTGTCTTACTTACAATAGTTAATCATTTTTTCATCCGATCAGCTGCAGGAACTGCTGGTGACTCTCTCTCTTATTATGAAGGTAAACCATTTTCAATTCGAGATCAAGGTAATGATGGCCATGGCTGTCCCACGAGGTTTCACGGAGCCTGGTGGTACAGAGGTTGTTACCTCTCCAACCTAAATGACAAGTATCATCACACAAATCCCTCGCCCTTTGGTGTTGGTGTGAACTGGAAGGACTGGAAGGGACATGAATACTCCTTGAAGAGGACCGAGATGAAAACAAGACCAGCGGATTTCGAAACTTTGTAAAGAGAGACAAATAGACATAGACTTAGACAAAGAAGCAGTTTATAGCTTAGTTGGTCGCACCCTTAGATATGGAAATGGTGCTTCCAGCTAGTTTACAGGTGCGCCAAGAAAACAAAATAACAAAGTAAAAATGTACATTTGGGAATAAAGATTAAACTTAACTAACTAAGATTGTATTTAAAAATATGATTAATCATCGCAGTTATACACACAGCTTCAGCAGCTGTGAAAAAAAATCCCCGTTCAGGCCTGAATTCAAGCTTTAATTTCACAACAGCTAAGTTGTGTCTATAAATGCGATGATCGATCATACTTCATATCTTTCTCCGTAGTTCAAATTTATGATCTTTCATATATTCACCTGTATTCTTCATCATCTACGGGTATATTACGAACTGACAATGTGACCAGCTCCCAGTTGGCTTGATAGCTCAGTTGGTAGAGCACTGTACCGGTATCGCAGAGGTCATGGGTTCGAATCCCGTTCAGGCCTGAATGCCTAAAATGTGTGTATAACGGCGATGATCAATTATATCTTAATATCTTTCTCCGCAGTTCAAATATATGATCTTTCATATATTCATTTGTAAGATTATATAACTACTATAAAATATCTAAAAAAGCATAACGATATAAAAAATGTAAATAAATTGTTAAAATAAAAGCGAATAACGAAATTACGTTAGACGTAACCTGACATCGCTTCGTTGGAGGTCATGGAAATTGCAATTCAACGAGGGGTAGGCGCATGCTCAGGTAAACATTACTCTTAATCTAAGCAGAAACTGTTTCGGTTAATGCCGTAAAAGACAGATGAAACAAGGAAAGTTTATAATAAACAACATGTGAAAAAACCGTTATTGTTAAGATCTCTCTATGCAATAATAAAACTTAATAGTTTAATGATATTATCATGTGTTAAGCCGAGTGCCCGCCTCGATTAGCCTACGCTATACGCGGGTAGTGTAACTTGTGTTTTGTAATTTCTAATTCCAATAATTGAATAAAAGCTGTTGTAAAGTGAAAATAATCTAGAGGCGGGATTTACACTTACAGTGAATTATTATTATTATCATTATCATTATCATTATCATTATCATTATCATTATCATTATTTTTATCATTATCATTATTATTATCATTATTATTGCTTGGATGAACCACACGATGTTTTCGAAGTTCATTTTTTAATGAAGAGAATACATTTTTCGGATGAGACATCACCCATCGTCAGTTGTACAGTGAGAAATAAATTAAAAATATGCAATAAATAGTATAACAAAGTGAGATATTAACAAGAATAATTAAGGATGAAGGCGGGAACCAAAAAGAAAAAGGTAAAACTATTTAAGAAGTGGGAGAGTTAAAACTATTTAGGCACTGTGGGAGTAAAGGTTCTGGCCTGAGAATACAACACAATGTCTCCGTTCAGGGCTGGAACCCGGACCGTTCGATCCGGAGTCGACCACGCTAACCATCGCGCCTCTATGTTTGCAAATAGTGAACTCCAAATATTATAAAATGTAGATACACTAGATCAGACCACCCAACCGGAATCATTTCCCTCTTATCTGTTGTATAAAATAAACGAAACGAAACTAAACCTGTACAGATAAGTACATTAAGTGCAATCATATATTTTTGAGTAGAGGCATGGTGGGCAATTACCAAAACAAACTTCCTGCATGCACAATTAAGAAAAGAAAAAGTAAGAAAAACTTCCAAAAAAGTTCAAAGAGAGCCACGCGAGCGAATTGAAAGCGAAAATTGAAAACAGTTTTCTTGCCAGACATGATGCTGGAAAAAACCTCTTGCTCAGAAAACTTGCCCAAAGATTTTTTTTTTTTTTCAGTTTAATATTAATCCTATTTGGCATTCTTCCCGGCTGTCTATTCTACCCACACTAATGACGAATATTTATCGATAAAAAGTACAGCTGAAGAATTCCAATGAAGAATATATATTAGGTCCTTGAATCAAGTTCAAGAGAAACGCAACTGGCATGGAAGATCGGGAAACTATTTTCCCGGCAGAATTTTCCAAACTTACATGAGAGTAAAGGGGGAAGGCAAAGGTGTATTACTGAAAGGAACGTGGGAGAATTTACCAACTGGTCTTGTCCTGGACAAGTGCTCGTTGTCATATTTGTATGGGGCATTTACTAAATGTGTCTCAAATATCCGCGGAAACTCACGAATGAGCTGAACTGGTGAAAGTTGTTTAATATATCTTCTATCTTCCTTCCTTTTAAGCTAGATCACCTTTAGGCACTGCATTAGACCATGAGCTATAATAATCGACTGAATCTTCGCTAATGCAAATGATTTCAATTTGGAAATCGGTATTTCTGCTTGCCTCTTTCCGTTCAAGAGCAGTCGAAGGCTTTGCAAATGACAATTTATTGCCTTGACACTATCTGGTGGATAAGTTTTGCTAATTATTTCCATCCAGTTTATTCTATCAACAAAACAAGACAAAACTCCTTTTCTGCTAAACTGAATGACGTTAGATCTCGGCCGGGGTTAAGTTTTTATATTATATATATCGTCAGCTTGGAAAGAAATTCAAGATAAAGGGTCACATTTTCGGTGAAGCTCAGTTTGATCAAATTTAACAAAGGCTAAAACTCGTGGGTGTTTGAGTCGTTAAACAGGTGCGTAAAAAGACGTCAAAAAAAAAACTTTGAAGTTTTAAAAGCAGCGTAGATGTTTCTAAGAATAGAGGCGCCTATTTTGACTATTTTTCGTTAATCAAGCCAAACTACTTTGGTCCATTATGTTTTATATAGGACGGAAGTGCATGGGGCCGGGAGCTCAGAATCTCAATTCTCGGTTGAAACAGTTTTCGACGATTTCTCGACTCTAAGGTAAAAACTTTAACCCATTTCTCAACTACCAATAAAGTTTGCTAGTATCAGGCCTCAGCTGTCAATGGAAAAACGCATCAGTCATTTCTCAGCTCAGAGTTTGTCCAACTATCAGCTATATCTGTGCTAGATAATTAGCTTGTAGAGGAGAAGTAAATTCTTACCATAGATTCTCTCGTCTTGTGTGATGCATTAATTAAAACAAACCCACGACTCAACAATGTTGGACTCGTGAAAAATTTATGACTATGTCATTAAGTTTGTGACAAATGACAACCTGTTTAAGTTTGCCTTCCTGTCCAAAGTGAGTGATATTGACTTGCTTAAACTCACGAGCAATCACTTTTCGTACGACTCGCCACAAACATCTAAAAGGATGGCTTCTTTTCAGATTTCCGAGTGTAAAATCGCAACTATTGTATGTATCCTGACTATTTCGCTTGGAGTCATATACCCACTATGTTTTGGTTGCTCTGGTAAGTACATTTCTTAATGTGTAACGTGCAGAATCACAAGAATATTCTCCAAAGGAGGTGCGGTAACCCGAATGCTAGTGAGGTTGTCTCAGGTCCGGATCGAACAATTCGGGGTTTTAGCTCTGGCCAGTGTTGCGTTTCCTGGGAAGCCACTCTACTCTCTTAACTGTCTCAGCCCCGGCGATTGGTGAATTACTAAAGGAACCTGATAAAGTGCTAAGTTAATGCACTTCATCGTAAGGCACTATCGACACTCACACCATGAACTACATCCTCCAAACACCTGAGCCCGCTGCGGTGCCGTGTACTGTTCCACTTTTCCACCAGCGTGAACCATTAACTCTATACCTACCCTATTTTTCTTAATTTTAGTAGGTTTTCCACATCTCTTGATTTTGCATGCAAATAATTAGATCTACTCTAGTTAAATTCTCTGCATTATCGCCTGCTCTGACATGTCAGACAAAGTTGGACCCCGTAATTTGAACTCGGTTATTTCGAATTTCCCGTTATTTCGAACTTAAAACCATTTACCTTGGATTTGCTCTTCAGTCATTTACTATCGGCTATTCAGAACTATTTTCCGTTTCCCCTGAGAGTTCGATTAGAAATAGCGGGATTCAACTGATATCAACCGTGCGTATTGACTTGTTCTTTACCTCGGAGACTATAACCCCGAAAAGTTTCCCTGACACACATTTTTGCTGCGTTTCGAATAACTTTTATGTTGGTGATTCAAACAAAAGTTTGTTTCAATAATTAATATGTACTTTGAATTCGGTATTGCTGCTAATGGAATGATCTGCCACCAGTAAAAGAGATATACAGCATATTTTTTATCACCTGCTCTCTAAAACGTCCGCAATTAATTTGGGCTTTAGTTTTGCTTCCTCTTTTAGCAGCGCTTAATGACACGCTATATATAAACTTTTAAACTCCGCTTGCAGACCTATAAAAAAAATCAGCTTTTGTATAAGCATAAAGTTAATAAATTTTATGCTTTGTTTTGTTTTTCAAAGACGACGATGGAGTAATAAGGTCCTAACTTTTTAACAGGTTTTACTGCTGCTATGGTAGCCTATTATGTGACAAAGAGAACCAAAATGTGTTCACCAATGATTGGGCATTATTGTGATACTACTATCAACATCACTTGATAAAGATTGGTAGTATTGATCTATCAAAGTATAACCAGCCACCTTAAATATTGTTTTCGTGGTTTAATTTTACATATTTTCCCACAAAGGGAACACCGCGTGTTGCAAATAAACCATAACAACTAGTGAATGTCGAAAGCATTATCTGAAATTATTTCACAGGCAGACAGGAACATAAACAAAACGCCCATTCTAAAAACATCAATTTATTTTCCCCAAAACAGCGCGGCTACGAGATCACTGCAGGGTGTAGCGGGAACACAAAAGGAAGAACTAGAAACAGAATTACAAAAATTAATGACATCCTGCGGCTGGTTTTACAAAAAAGAAAGCTTTTCACTATTAATTCAAATTTGAATAAAGGAAAATTAAGTGGTTCTTACTAACATTGCCCGGAGGTCTTCAATTTTCCAATAACATATAAACTTACATTTCAACGTCATAGTTTACTGCAGCTGGTGTGCAAGCTGCTTATGCTCATTAACAGGGTGAGCTTTGTAAGACCCCCATCACAGTATCTCGCCCAACCGCTATCTTTCAGTAAGTTTATATTGGTTGTTAATTCTGCTATCACAAAAATTAACTCATCCACAACGTGTGTTGGAAAAAAATCTTTATAATTCTCGTACTGTCTGATACTATTTTCCATTTTATTACGCCGGAGTCGACAATTTCTCTGTTGCGTTGCCGTAAAAAATCGCAGAAGAAGAAAACGTGAGCCAGAAAGGTTAGTGCAACTAAGAACTTTAAAAAGCTCCGGCTTTCAAGTACCCAAGACGAGCCAGAAAAAGCCAATGATTTTTTGGTGGAGCCTATTAATTGAACGATGCCTTGAGTTTCGTGAATGTCTTTCCTAAAATTAGTAGTTTTGTTTGTGTTAATCTCCCCACAGTTACAAATTAAAAGTCCTGGAAAATGTTGTGGACCGTTCGCTGCTTTTTTCTCTTCGCCGGCTTCTGTATGGATCGCGTATCTGCTGGCAAGCAATGCAGAGAGGAACGGAGCATAAATGGGATGGCTTTACAGGGATTCATCTTGAAAAAGTTCTTCGTTAGAGCTCTTCACGAGTGTGATATCAGCTGTGAAACAGAAATCACCTGTCAAAGCTATAACTACGTCTTAGGAGAAAAGTCCTGCGAACTAAATAACCGCACCAAGGAGGCAAGGCCCGAGCATTTCCGCTCAGATCCGGCACGGTTTTACAAAAGACGCTTGAGCAACCGGGGTATGTGCGAAAAAAAATAAGAAAGCTTAAACACAGACGCCAGTTTGAGAGGCGAACATCAACCGGGAGTTCAATGTTATCGTTAAAGGAAGAATATAAAACTCCCATTTTCCGTCATTGTTTTAAAAGTGTCTGTGCTTACGATTTCTATTAATGCCTAAAATTTTACCCGGAGTAATGAAACGCTGTTTTCCCGAAAATTTAACGCTCTTTAATGCTCTTGAAGGACTTTTCCTTCAAGAGGAATTTCTAACTAGTGCCAAAGTTTAATTGTGCCCATTTGCAAAATTTTCGCAAATTTCATCCCTGGAAGTTTTCTGGGTAATGGCTCCCTGAAAGTAGTTACTTATTTTTTTTTCCATATCAGCGTATCTCGATGAAATGATGACTTTTTCCAAGTTTTTAATATTTTATTAAAATCAAGATTTCTGTGGGCAGCTCTCAGCCTCGATCGACAGAAACACTGTATTTATCATAACAGAAACCACAGTATAATTGGTAAATTTGTATTTTTTTTTCCTCCCTTTTTTTGATCCAAGCTCCTCTGGGTTCTATTCCGGAGCTCCCAGCGCATTCATGTCAGGAAATAAAGGCAAGCGAAGGCAAAGACACCATTAGCAGCAAGTACTGGCTGGATCCAACTGCGAATGGAGAGGCAGTTTTGGTTTATTGTGACATGGACTTAGGAGGTTACTGAGGATCAGCTTTCATGTCCTCTCTGTGTTGTTTTTAGCATGACTTGAGTTTTGATTTTGTTGATTTCGTCTCTGTTTAAAATAGAAGTAAACTCTTGGACTTCTCCATGAGTATCACAGCATTTTCATCTTCTTTATAACACTGAAAAGTTCTTTTTTAATCGTTTGCACTATAGATGTCGATGAATGTATCACCGGCAACCATGACTGTGACGTGAATGCAAACTGCACCAACACTGTTGGCGGACATAACTGCACTTGTAAGGAAGGATTTACCGGAGATGGTCGCTCGTGTTCAGGTAGACTCTTCTTTTCGTGTAAAACTTGGGCAAGCTGTAATAACAGTGTAAAACGTCTGCTATCTCTTGGATAGGATAATCTTTATTTATAATATTTGCCTCATTGCATAAGCGATACAGTTTCTGATGGAGCTACAGAAAGTGTTCTGAATATTGAAAGGGCATAGTATGATTTACTGTCCCAAGGAATTTGAGCCTGATGTATCGAATACTTTCCGTGTGCGACGCGGGTTTAGAAACTCCAAATTTTACAAAGAATGTGTAAGCTCATTAGCGCTTTTGCCACCCAGAAAATTTTGCAGTTTTGTAAAGCCAATTTCTCCTCGAATATTTCAACCAAAGAGCCAAGAATTTCACCAATTACTAAATGTGACAAGCTCTTTAAATGTTTGTAGTCAATTCGTGTCTAGCGTGATGCCTGCTCTGCACAAAGTCGTATGTTAATGAAGAAAAATGTAAACAATGACATCAACAAAGATTCTCCTATAGTACCTCGCTGAGGAAATACCCTTCTTGGGAAGTGGTTCGTTTGACTACATTATTAGAATCATTAGGCGCCGTCCGTTGTTTCTAAGACAAAGAATTGACAGCCGGGTCGATGCCAAAACCGATTTGAACTCTACTCAGTCCAACTATCATCACTTTATTATATGACGGAGAAATTACTTCACTGTGATTGCCTGAAAGCAGACAAATTCAGAGTAATTACAATGCTGTGCAACCTAATGTAGGAATTAGCAAGGAGTGACAGGCCTGCACAACTTCTAACAATGGAAACTTTTGTACCATGTAACTTACATGATATGACCCCTTTATAGTTTTGCTCTTACGAGTATGTCTTTTAGGGATTTACCTCTTTTATACGATATTAGTGGTGGCTCTTTGAAAATTTGCCGTAGAGAAGGCTGATTTTGTATCAAGTGCCATTTTTCCATTAAAACATTTTTGAGGTTGGGCACTGATGGTTGATATTGTATATGATCAGAACAGCAAGTCGCAGCTTCGGCAGCTTACAAAAACTGTGGAGAAATTTATAAATCTGGCGGAAGAAAAGACGGTGTGTACACTATCAAACCTGACAACCTGCCTGCCTTTGATGTGTTTTGTGAACAAACAACAGCCGGTGGGGGATGGACAGTGCTCCAGAAGAGACTGGACGGTTCTGTTGATTTTTTCCTTAACTGGAGCGATTACAAAGTTGGTTTTGGTGACCTGAATGGTGAATTTTGGCTCGGACTGGACAAAGTTCACCGCCTGACCTCAGATAATAACAGCATGCTGCGTGTGGACTTGGAAGACTTTGAGGGGAATACTGCTTATGCCGAGTATAACAAGTTTGGTGTTATGAGTGAGAATGACAAGTACAAGCTGAAACTCGGTTCATACTCAGGTGACTTAATTTAAAAAAGATCAGTTGTCTCGGCCTTTAAACGTATAATTTTGTCCTTTTTCGTGTACACGGCTGTAGATACGAAATCCTGTAGGTAAAAGCAACAGCGAGGACTTTCGAAGTTGAAAAACAGTTTTGTCAACTCTCACCGAGAGTTACAAAGGTTAATCTTCAACTCTCAAACAGCCTAAAATTTGACCGTTATTTTGCACATAAAATGTTGTAAACGGAAGCTAAGAGTTAGTGATGAGTGACTTACAAGGTTGAAAGGGGGGTTTAATCACCATAAGGGCTGAAAAACCAATCCAGGACGGGATGGGATGGGATAGGAGAGGATGTCACGAAAGTCGTAAGACGACTGACCATGAAAAGACACAATCTATCAATAAAATGTCCATACCTATCACCGATAAAACCCAGAGTAAGCAATTTGCTTTTTGAATGGTATTCCAGGGGTGCTTACCATTTACAAAAACCATCCGGTTGGAAATTTCAGGCTTAAACATTAAAAAATTAAATGCGACGTTGCGGGAGAGGGAATCGCTATAAAGTATATCCACATCAACTAGAGAGACTTAAAAGAGCAGAACAATAGCATCACCCTAAATCACAGCCCATATTTTCTGGAGCTTTCCTAACGGAATGGCGCGAAATATTTGATTTTCCAACTGGAATTTCCGGTTTTCCCATGTAAATAGTAAGTAACCCACTATTCAATTCGGGCCCTCTGAAGTGAAACCATGGAAACACAACAATCTACTGTATAACACGCAAATATTGTACTTGTTAAATTTTCCTTATAAGGAATTCGAAAGTGACGTCAGGGAATATCAAAAGGATTAACTTTCAACGGTCCAACGTTCTACAATGTAATCGTATCGTCCCGGGAGGGGTACTCCCATATATGGACTATATAGCTATGCATATATGCCGCGGGATAGGGTATGGTTTTTAACGTTGTCGATCCTTAAATAGTGTGTTATTTTTGCCCCCGTTGGCATTGTATTCCCGGTGTGATTCTTTACTGTAGGGTAGCCCAGCTAAACAAATCTGTTAAGACTTAACTATTTGTAATTTCCAATGAAACGAAATTTAGTTGAACCGTTCACGCTATTCTTGGTTTTTGTTTTTCCCCGTGATAGGGTGGCGTTTGCTTCATCCTTAAATAGGGTCAAAGTTGAAGACCCCTGGGACACATCCGAAATTTACGGACGTACCCCCCTCCTCCCCACCCCAGGCGTATCGTAAACCAACCAAATGGTGGCCCTATTAGGCGTTTCTGGGATATGGGATATTAGTAAAAATAAATCGGGATATGAGATATTTAGGGGAAACATGAATAATGGGATATGGGGCATTTAGAACAGGCTAATTTTCGAAAAATATTGAACAATTTAACGGAATATGGAATACCTCGGTCTCGCATGACAGTTATTCATTTTTTAATTTGATATATTTTAAGGAAAACGACCAATTTTTTAAGTTTGCAAGACATGTTTCGACAGAGCTTCTGTCATCTTCAGTTGAATGAATGATTACAAAGCAAGTTGAATAATAAGTAGGCAGAAATGCTAATTAAGACAAATAGTAACAACAGAACGTGAAAAGGTGTCAGTTAAAAGGATAATTTTAGATTTACATGGTGTAATTGCTGATTGAGGGAAGGTAGTTCTTTTTGAATATGAATAGCCTCCTTTATCTTGAGTTGAAAGCTGGTAGTGGCGTGATCTAAAATATGAAAGCAGTCTATTGAACACAATGAGCGACAACGTTCAGAATTCTGAAGATGTTTGAAGATGTGAGAGGCCCTATCAACGGCTAAGTGCTCACGTACGCGTGTGGAAAAATGTCGGGAGGTTTCGCCGACATAACAGGCATTACAGCCCGTACATGTAAACTTATAAACCACACGTGAACGAAGCCCGTCGGAGATAGGGTCTTTCACACCAAAAAGGTTACCTATCTTGAAGGAAGAAAACCGTAAGAAAACCTTTACTGGGTTATTAACTAATTATTTTAGCTTCACCTCGTACTCATACAAAGTAGGTCTCATTAGGACTCTTGTTGACAGGGCCTACAAGATCAACAACACTTGGTTGGGGTTACACGAGGATATAACCAAGCTTACTGAAATTCTCAAAAAGAACCTTTTCCCTGCCCATTTAATTGAAAAAGTGGTTAACCGTTACATCACTGGGACCCATAGCAATCATTGTCCCCGGGGCTACCCCCTTACCACCTCGCCCACGTTTTACTTTAAGCTGCCATACATAGGCCATTTTTCTGTCATCACTCAGAAGAAGATTCGACACTTAATCAAGCGCTATTGTAATGATTTAGACATCAAATTAGTTTTTTCTTCCTTCAAGATAGGTAACCTTTTTGGTGTGAAAGACCCTATCCCCGACGGGCTTCGTTCACGTGTGGTTTATAAGTTTACATGTGCGGGCTGTAATGCCTGTTATGTCGGCGAAACCTCCCGACATTTTTCCACACGCGTACGTGAGCACTTAGCCGTTGATAGGGCCTCTCACATCTTCAAACATCTTCAGAATTCTGAACGTTGTCGCTCATTGTGTTCAATAGACTGCTTTCATATTTTAGATCACGCCACTACCAGCTTTCAACTCAAGATAAAGGAGGCTATTCATATTCAAAAAGAACTACCTTCCCTCAATCAGCAATTACACCATGTAAATCTAAAATTATCCTTTTAACTGACACCTTTTCACGTTCTGTTGTTACTATTTGTCTTAATTAGCATTTCTGCCTACTTATTATTCAACTTGCTTTGTAATCATTCATTCAACTGAAGATGACAGAAGCTCTGTCGAAACATGTCCTGCAAACTTAAAAAATTGGTCGTTTTCCTTAAAATATTTACATGTCTGCTGCTATCTAGACCTTAATTTGATATTCAGGTAATGCTAGCGACTCTCTTTCTCATCATGGCGATCAACCATTTTCCACTAAAGATCAAGATAATGATCAACATACGAACGAGCAAGGAGAGGTACACTGTGCGAGCACGTTTCACGGGGCCTGGTGGTACAGTTCCCCGTGTCACCGATCCAACCTGAATGGCAAGTATCATCAGACAAATCCCTCGCCCTTTGGTGTTGGTGTGAACTGGAAGAATTGGAAGGGAAGGAAATACTCCCTGAGGAAGACCGAGATGAAAACAAGACCAGAGGATTTCTAAGCTTTGTAAAGACATGCAACAATCTTACGCAGAATAGACATGGAAATAGCAGTAGACATAGACGCAGACACAGACATAGACATAGACACACACACAGACAGACACAGACAGACACAGACACAGACACAGACACACACAGACAGACATAGACATAAAGATAGATATATACAGATCATGAAAATTGCAATTCAACGACGAGTACGCGCATGCTCAGGCAAACATGGAGTTTAATCTAGGGAGAAACTGTTTCGCTTAATGCCGTAAAAGGCAAACGAAAGAGGAAAGTCTATAATAAACAACATGTAAAAAACTTTTATTGTTAAGATCTCTCTATGCAATAATCAAAACTTACTATAGTCTTATGATATTATCATGTGTTAAGCTGCCCGTCTCGATTAGCCTACGCTTTATACGCGGGTAGTGTAAGTTGTCATGGTAAATTGTAATTTGTATTGCAAATAAATAAAACTGTAAAAAAAATGTTGCAAAGTGAAAATATCCTAGAGGCAGGGATATCATACGACTGATTAACAAAATTGAACGACCGCGAAGCGGGAGTCCCATTGTTAATCATGACAGTGTCGTAGCAGGGTAAAATCTATTGGGGGCACCCGACCGAGCGCCGAAGGCACGAGCTTCTAGGGGTGTCCGGGAGCATGCCCCCCCCCCCCCCCCCCTTGGAAGATTTTGAAATCTGGGCTCTGTAAAATAGCCTTTCCAGCCTTCTGAGAGCAGTTTACAACAATGTTTAACTGACTAAAGTCATTGATCGGACATGTTACATGAACGTTGTACTCTCCTAATTGAACAGGTTTATTATACAAATTGACAGTGTTGTGTAATAAATAAATTACTTACCTATTACATAGACCCCACGAACCATTTCATTTCATTCGGATGTTTGGGTTGCATGCGAGACCAAAGACAGTTGTCGTGGCAAATCGTTTGGGGTAAATGTCCCGAACAACTGTTTTCTGTTCTCCTGTTTGCCAACAAACTGGTTGGCTGCAGCTACCAGGTCAGTCGTGTCAGTCCTGTCCCTGTGGATGTGAAGCATCATGAGATGGTTCAACCTTGCGTCTCCAGTTGTTGAACGGAGATAAGTCTTTACGCGCTTTAAAGCGTAAAATGACCGCTCACTTGCGGCATTCATCGCTGCATTACCAACAATAACTTGCCCAGTGTGCAAATCTCAGACAGGAGCAATTTGTGGGAATCATCAATTGACTGAAAAAACGATATTAGGTCATCAATGTTGAATCTTGACGTGTCAAACCCCATTGAGGCAGCGACTTTTGGGAGGAGTAACAGCTGGCTTTCAATGCAAGTTGGTAGGCATCTAAATCTTCACCATAAACTTTCAAAACTTCGGCCAGTTCAGCATCATACACTTCTTTGGTAGTAGCCTTCAAAAGGAGCTCCTGGAGGTTTGTGTACACTGTAAAGTCCTTCTGGTCAAATCTTGATGTGACGGCGGTAGTTGCAAAATCAATGGCTTCAAAATAAACTCGTTTGTAGTGTTCCTTGGCGGTTTGAGGAAAATGATGAATTTCTTGGTTTCCAAGCTCGAATCTTTCCGGTGCTTTTCTCTTTCTCGGAGGCACGGGGTCTTCAATAAACTTGATTTCCTTGTCTTTTCTCTGTAAGATGCGATGCCAAAAGAGATCAAATGACTCATCGCTTCGATCTGGTAAGAAGGTTTTAACCACATCCCGAGCCAGTATTTTTCCTTGAGCTGCTGAAATTGAAGAACTCTGCAAAGCACGGCTCAAGTTGTCGGTTTGTCGCAAAATTTTCTCGCCTAAGCAACAATCAAAGAAAAAACTAAACTGTGTCATTACACTTTTCACACCAGTGATTCTCGATTTCATTTTTGTGTCTTTCAATACCTCAAGTGACCAATCCCAAAGCTCCATGATCGAGTTCACCATGGTTGTTTAGCACCAATGCTAATGTTTCGCCATGAAACAGTCCATCGCGTCGGGCAAAGAGCATGAACTCCGCGAGATTCATTTGCGGTTTTCCTTAGTTTTATCTAATTGTGTATTTTTCACCACCTTTCCAGTTTCTCTGATTGTATCAAGTGCATCACTCATACATTTCACTGATTTAATGGCATCAACAACAGCCAAGTTCAAGGCACGGCCCAAACAGTGTGTATACAAACACTTTGCATTGACAGATTTAATCTTTGTTGCCACTCCAGTTTTCTCACCGGCCATTATTGCAGCACCATCACAGCATTGACCACGAGCATTCTGAATATTGAGATTCATTTGCTGCAGGGCGTCCCTTAGTGTTTCTACGATCTGATCACCAGTGGTTCTCGGCAATGGCAACATCCCCATGAAGTCTTCATGAATAATAAACTTGTCGTTAACACAACGAATGCACACAACTAGTTGCTCCTTGACAGACACATCAGCTGTCTCATCGGCCATTATTGTAAAGATCTTAGTATTCTGAATATTCTCTGATATTTCCCGCAGCATACCTAGAGCAAGAAGATAGTTTCATTTGCATTTTCACTACTGATGAAGAGCCAGCAGCCTCGAAACGTATGGATTTTTACGTTTTTAATATATATTTTCGCCCAGTAATGGATACTACTAAGAAGGTTGTGAATGGGGGCTACAAATCCCATTTCCCAGTCCAAATTTTGCCCAAATCCCATCTTTCCAGACTACCTATTTTCATTGTTTTTTGTTTGTGATTCGCAGTTCCCCTTTTCTACTTCTTCATGCATCTCTACTAAGTTTCTTATCTAGAGCAAGAACATCGAGGATCTCGTTTTGAAAAATCGTGGATGTGTATTTCTCAGTTCTGCGATGTAACCACCCAATTATTCTTGGGTTTTCTTCAGATCGCAGTTTCAGCAGTCGATAGAAGTTTCAGTTAATCTCACCCTCACTGTGGGTGTCCCAATTTCCTCGAAGTGGTTGAGCCTGTCGAGCTAAATAACGGACGTTTGAAAGGATCGTGAGTAGAATTCTTCTGTTTATTGCTTTTTCCTTTACATGCTTGTCAGACAACAACTCTCCGACATCGCCGACTTTTTTTGCTGAGGTTGTAACATATCTGGCTACTGCTTCCCTGTGAGATTCAGATGACATGTGTTTTTGAAACTTATTCTTTTTATCTATTGCATTTTTCCAGTTCCCTTAGCCAATCCGCGTAAATTTCGGATCAGCCTTTGCCGAGGAAAGCATATTATTTTGGATGGCTTTCATACGAATCAAACAAAACACAATATCAGTTTTCTCGTCGTAATGTAACCATGGCCGCTGTTCAGCTCTTGGGTCGATTGGGGCCTTGTAACACTGATACCAGACCTGGTGCCAGTAAATCAGGTTCTTGGCTTGTCGGGATTATGCTTGAATTCAAAGTTCTTGAAGTTCCTGCTGCCTGTGGGCCAGATGTTCCAGCTTAAGATTTTCCTTCTAAACGAGCCTGTTCTTCACGGTTTTCATTCTTTGATGGCTTCGATGGCTCACGATCAGCTCTCACCCATTTGAGGATTGTGCTTTGCTTAAAAGCCTCTTGATTTTTCCCTGTCGAAGCCATAAAATTTCATGCTTTATCGAACCGAATGTTGAATGGTTTTGGAAACAAGCAGGAGGAACGTGGCCGCTGACCGAACGTGCCTATCAAGATTATTGGCTCAGTTTACAGCGGTCAAACACAAAAATCCAATACCACTTTCGGGTTTCGCTGCTTTAAACTTTGTAAGAATTTGAAGAAAAAATGTGCTGGACATTTGTTGTAAAACGTTATAAAGAAAAATTAGAGTTAACCAGAGTGTTAATTACGCTAAAAGAATCCAACAGTATCCCAACATTATTACTTTTCTGCTTTCGAATATTTTTATTACGTGCTAGTCAAAGTTTTTTTTTTGGGGGGGGGGGGAGCGGGGGGGCTCCCCGTGCTACGGCACTGCATGAGTATGATTACAGACTGAATTGGACGACCCGATGTCCTGTTACCAATTAATCAAAACCATTACAATCTCACACTATTTGAAAAATAGCTTTTAATAGTCATTTTTAAATATCATAATTAAGAATATGGGAATAGCTCACACAATGGCTGTTACGTTTCTTTCAAAACAGTCACTGTAAACCTAACCTTCACAATGTTACAAAGTCAGTCTGTTGTATTGGTTACTATACTGACTGTAATCGATGTTGTTATTGATGGATTTAGTGGAGAGGACTTAAAATGATTGGCTCATGTAACTGTCCGATTACAGCCAACTGTCCGATTACACTGTCCGATTACAACTTTGCAGATTAATTAGAGCAAAATACACCAGTTTATGCAGCAATCACATTTGAGAAAATTATAATTGTTATGATTATTATTATTCCTGTATATTTATTCTAAATTATATTCAGCATATATCAAAGCCAGCAATGACATCAAAATGTAACTTTAAACTATCAAAGGGAGGCAAAGTATTGAAGTCGGATTTTAATTAATGACAGATAATTACCAAATTACCAGAAAATAAAAGAGGGAGATCGTCTCTTGGAA